>NC_139694.1:20639292-21124292 GCF_964106915.1 Podarcis gaigeae
CAGCCTCACTTGCCTCACATAGTGTTTGTTGTGGGGGAGGAAGGGAAAGGAGATTGTTAGCCACTTTGAGACTCCTTCGGGTAGTGATAAAGCGGGATATCAAATCCAAAACTCTTCTTCTATGCTACTAAATAGAATACACAACCTGCAAAGACGTAGAACCAAGCAGGCAGCATGTACCTCTGGTATACTGGGGTGGAAAGTTATGAGAGGCATAGGGTGAGAGAAACAGGAGGTTGATTAATGGAGGTGTCTTCAGCTCAGATGCTTCAGTCCAGGAGGAGGAGCTTCTGAAAATGTGCAGCCTTACCCAGTGGCGTAGCGTGGGTTGTCAGCACCCGGGGCAAGGCAAGTAATTTGCACCCCCTAACCCATGGATTTGTGCCCCCTAACCCTAACCCCCAGATGTTGCGCCCGGTGCAGCCGGCCCCCCTGCACCCCCCACGCAATGCCACTGGCCTTACCTTTCCTTCCTGACAAAACTGTTCCTGAGTCAGCTAGCTACTATACAGTGCTAAATGTTTACAGTTCAGTTCAAGAATCCAAGCAGACCCATTGGCACATTTTGTAAAATACAGGGCTGGTCCAATACATTTTGCTCCCTGAGGTGCAGGGCAGTATTGCTTCCCTTCATTCGATACACAGAAGCCAACTGAACTGAAAGTTGAATCTTATTTCAGAATATACGATGCAACAGTGTTCTCCACTGCACCCAGGGGCAGCAAGTGAGTTCAGGGGGCACAGGGCAGAACCTATGGCCTCCAATATTTTGCCACACCCGAGCCCCGCCTCTGCCACTGCACTCTGCCTTATGGTAGGACTGGCGTTGGTGACATACCAAGCCAACTGCAACCCATATGCCTTCTTTTGTGGCTGTTCAGGTGATTAACAGCTTGCTTGTTTCCTGTTTTGAGTCAGCAAAAATAGGTAGCTCTAGTGGGTGGGTTGTGTTCAGCTGGGCTTATCAAAATTCTGTTAGAATCTAGAATTATGGAATCTAACTTGGATTGCTAGTCAGTGTTGAAAACAGAGTGCAGAAAGTTCCAGGTTTCAAGTCCTGACACTTTATAAGATGATCAGATGGGAATTTGCCTTTTGCACATTGTTAATGCCATGCACCCTCCTCCCAAGTGTTAGTGAAATGTCAGTATTCATGTACAGTGATGCTAACAACATGGCTCCAGTAAACATGTTTTAAATTATATGTGAACATGCTGTTCAGAAATTTGGAGGACAATATGACTGAGTAAAACATGTAGAACAACAGAGACTATATTTTCTTGTGGCTTTCCCCCCCTCATGTAGGAAAGAACATTGTGTTAAGTACTACTTCTGTGGTGGAGAGCATATATTGCTTGCATATGGGAAACACTATATATATTTGGAAATCTATTTCATGTGGTAGAACCATCTTGGAATAAACTATGAACATGTAAACAAAGCAACTCAAGTTAATATTTAAAAATGGGTTATGTAAAGGTGAATCTATTGTTTCCACCTTCAGTGCAAGATATAGTATGTCGCATCTCAAAACCGGAGGGCCAAGTTTGCCTATGCCTGCAATACATCTTTGTGCCCCTGGACAAAGGGACAGACGTTTTCTCTACATATGCCTATGAAAAAGAGCAAGAAAGTGAAGTAGATTGGAGCCTTCTGCAACTTCACATGCTGGGCTTAAGCATTTTGACAAATACTTTTGATATGATTCCTTTTATAAGATTTTCATTAGGCTCAATAGGTCTCGGCTGGGCATCCAAAGATCCCTGTGCTGCTGAAGGATATTAGATTGCCCGAAACTCAGTAAGTTTGATCTGTTGTATTCTTCCAGGTTCCCCTAAGTCACTTGGGTTAAAATAACAACAGTGGTAATGATGATATGATAATGATGATGATGATGATGATGAAGAAGATGATAATCACCATTATCACTTTATGGCAAAGGCAGCATGTACCATCAAGAGATTGAAACTTAATGCTCTTTGCGTCTGTTTGTACAGCTCCCAGGCCAGTTCTGCAATGCAGAAGGGCACTGAACAGTCCTTCAACTCCCTGGTTCTACACATTTAACATACTTTTAACTGTACATAAGAGCAGGAAATTGTTTTCTGCAGTGTATCCGATGAGATTTTGCTCACCATGAGAGCTTTCTGCTTTCTTTTTAGCATCATTTACAATGCAGCCTACTTCAGGAATTTTAGGTCCTTGTCATTTTTGGGGGTTTTGGTTCTGCCCCTTCATTGACACAACAACGATGTCTCTACCATTTCTTTTAATCTTTGATTTCATGCATGGTGATAATATTAATTATAGCTTTGCAGGTGGCTAGCATTTCCCCCCCCCCCCCCACCATACACACAGCTGCTTACGACACCCTTTTAAGAATATCCTCTTGTCTCATCTTCTTCAGACTACAACTTTTTTTAAGGAGTCGAAAGATTATAGGGGCAACCCAGCACCTGGAATGCCATCCTAATCAAGAATAGATTAATCAGCTACTATTTGCACTTGTATGCCCCACTGACCTCAGAAGAAATTCACCAATGTCAGTGCTCTCAGAATCCCAGAATCCCACCTCATTTTTCTGATGCGCTTGTTAAACTGGAGTTATTTTGTGACGTGCAGCCCTGTCCTGCCCTGTGGGTTTTCCCCTGACAAAGACATTCAACTAATGCAAGGACTTCTGCTTCCACATCAGAACTTCTCTCTCTTCTCTCCCAGATCTGTTATGTGGGTTCCCCCAACCTTATGGAACAGATTGAAGGAGCACAGGAAGAAGGGGGGAAGTTCTGTTGTGCAAATGAAAATATTTGTACAAACAGGACACCTCTGCTAGATTATATAACCCCATATATACTCAACTAGTGATGACATTCCAGCTGAACTATTTAAAAATTTAAAAGATGATGCTGTTAAGGTGCTACACTCAATATGCCAGCAAGTTAGGAAAACTCAGTGGCCAGAGGATTGGAGAAGATTAGTGTACACCCCAATCCCAAAGATTATGGTGCTGGAGGAGACTCTGGAGAGTCCCATGGACTGCAAGAAGATCAAACCTATTCATTCTGAAGGAAATCAGCCCTGAGTGCTCATTGGAAGGACAGATCCTGAGGCTCCAATACTTTGGCCACCTCATGAGAAGAGAAGACTCCCTGGAAAAGACCCTGATGTTGGGAAACATTGAGGGCACAAGGAGAAGGGGACGACAGAGGACGAGATTGTTGGACAGTGTTCTTGAAGCTACTAACATGAGTTTGACCAAACTGCGGGAGGCAGTGGAAGACTGGAGTGCCTGGTGTTCTTTGGTCCATGGGGTCATGAAGAGTCGGACATGACTAAATGACTAAACAACAACAATATACTCAAATATAAATCCCACTGGGTGTTTATTTACAACAGTGCCTAGATTGCCACCTCATATTTAACATCACACTCTTTTAATCGGCACAGCTAATTACAGTGGATGGTGCTGTTATGTTCTTCTGCATCTGTATTTGTATCAATTCTTCTCTTTTATGACACCATCCAGACTTTTTCTTCGGCTTCTAAACTGATTGTTTTTAAAGTTGCTCTTTCTTTCTTCCTGTGTTTTCCCCCACCCCCCACCCCCAGGAGCAAGCTATACTATCATACCTTAGCTACTTTTATTCGAAGCAGAATGTAAATGCATACTGTAAATCATATTATTAAGCACACTCTCGTTATGAGGGTTCCTCTGTGCCATTTAGTGCTTCTCATTTGCTGTGACAGGATATGGATGGAACTGTTAGCTTGAAGTTCTGCTGATATAAAGCAAAGTTGTGATATTAATAAATGGTATAAGGAATTGTGATGTGGTTGAGAAATTGCCAGTTTAGAAAAGGCGGAAGATACTGGAGTTTGATAAACTGTTTTATTAAATGTATAGCACCAGCATAATTAGACTCCTTAATACATGTTTACTTTTTATCAAAATATCTCATCTTTCATGGAACTAACTGAGGTTTGCTACATTTCTTTGTGCCCATGTAGTGTGTTCAGTTGAGAGTTAGCCTGTTAGATTGAGTTTGTCTAGATACAGAAGTGTTTAGGAGAAAGGGCTGTAGCCCAGTGGATAAATATGTATTGTGCATCTAAAATGCCCCAAATTCAATTCCTGGCATCTCCAGGGATGAGAGATTCCTTTCTGAAACCTTGGAGAACCACAGCTAGTCATGATGTGCCTACAATGGGGAACCTGTTGCCTTCCATTTGTTGTTGTTGTTGGACAGAAGTAATGATATAATCTTTCCTTTATAGCATTTAATATATCCGTAATTTCCCAAAGGACATTGTATTTTCAGTGTCCCATGGTATAGCTATTCCCACTTTGGGCATCATGTTCAAGTATCACACTTGCACCTAATTAAATTTGTGAGTGCAAGACGTACTGTGCTTTTCTGTTGGCCTAAGTGACACGAGGTTAGAGCTTCTGCTTCCAGAGAAAACAGCGATAACCAGAAGTGACAACCTTCTGCTCTCCCAGTGCATTGCAAACTCATGGTACTGTGAAAAGGGAGATGTATCATCATTACAGAAACACATGCTACCAGGGTAATTTTCCAAGGCACCTGTCTGAACCTGATGATTCTTAGGTCCCTTTTGCTCTTTTTTGCACTCCCCAGTGCCAAAATAGAAGGGTTGCAGGCCTGCAGACATATTTGGGAGCAGATGGTCAAACCCACTGTTTTGTCCAAATAGGCTGCTAGGCACACAATTATGTGATTTATTTTCAGCTATGGGTAGCAAGCCAAGCGTCTCCCTTTACTCACCACCTAGGGACACACTCTCTAGGAAAGAGAAGCTCTTCCACCACCACCCTCCCTGAGTAAACTGGCTGCCAGGTTGTTGTTTTTTATTAAAATAATAATAATCCCACTTGTGTGCTGAATTGCATTTTGTCCCTGGACTTGTTCAAGCGATGTCAGAGCAAAAACCAGCCGAGGCAGACAATTTATGCCAGATTAAAAATCGTGCTTAAGAATACAAATACAGTGGTACCTCAGGTTAAGTACTTAATTCGTTCCTGAGGTCCGTTCTTAACCTGAAACCACTTTAGCTAATGGGGCCTCCTGCTGCTGCCGCGCCACCGGAGCACAATTTCTGTTCTCATCCTGAAGCATAGTTCTTAACCTGAAGCACTATTTCTGGGTTAGCAGAGTCTGTAAACTGAAGCGTATGTAACATGAGGTACCACTGTACTGTATACAACAACAGAGGAGGCCAGTCCATTAAGACAAATGGGGCACTGCCCCACCAAGCTCATTCTGCCCTCAGCCATGTCCCACATTTGTACTTGCAAGCGGCCCATTACTTGGCTTGGCCGTCAGCTTCTTCCTCCTCAGTGTTGCCCTTGTAGAACTTAGCAGCAATGAGGACAGGTACAAAACTGGAAATTAGCTTTGTCAGTGGTTATGGCTTCCCTTACCGTTGGTCTCCCTTCCTTCTGCCCTACCAGTCTCAATAGGCATTAGCCACCATTGTAAAACAACAACAACAACAACAACAATGATAACAATAACCCACTAACAAATTTTAATAAGTTAAAACACAATTAAGATGCAGTTTAGAACTCAAGTCATTGTAGTGAATGATAAATAAATAAATAGCTGATTGACAGCACCCTTCTGAAAAAAGAGTCCCAGGTGTCAGAGAGTTCTAGGACCCAAATGCTGACCTCACCTTCTGAGCAACGCTTTAGACTTGCTACCATTTTAGCCCCTCCATCTTCCAAATGAAGCTCTTGAACGCAGACATCATCTGGCCTTCATTTTGGGTTTGTCCTGCGTTCTTGCTCCCTTGACAGCTTCACATGGTTCTTTATGAAAAGGACAGTAAAGAGAGTTGACTACAATGGCAGAGGTTGGCTTCACAGGGATCTCTACTTACCCTAGTGCCTTTAATAGTTTTAAAACCCCTATGTAGAGTCCATTAATCCTTTTGAATCTAGTCAGTTGACCAACACAGGAATATAATCAGCCCTGTCTTTAATAGAATAAGCATGGGAAATATAACACAAGGCCTGCCCAGTCCTGCTAATGGGACATCAGAGCTTGATTTATGGAACTGTCCTCCCCTAACCAGGTCCTGCTAAACTGCTCCAAAATAATGCCTGTCTCTTAACATCATTTTGTGAAATATGGAGGAAACTTTTTTGTTTTCACTCCTAATTCTAGCCCCTTTTAACATTGCTTTAACCACAGCTAATTAATTCAAACTGCAAGAACAGCAGGGTTTGATCTCGGTTGTAGATGTCACAGTGACTTATACGTTCAATGAGGTGATAATTGGTGTCTGGTTAATTCTATTCATGGAAGCTATGGGCTATTTTTTATTTTTTTAAATAATCCTCACATCCATTACGCAGGATGCAGCACCTATGCTGCTCTCTAGAGATGGGTATTTTTTTTAAATCCAGAAAAGCATAACACCTAATCGTAGTCAGGTATGCAAATCACTCTTTAATTAGATAGCTTTGGTCCATACTGATCTTTTTACTGCAGTTGCACACAAAAGGGGGCTGTGATGTTGAACATTCTATGCAATAAATGACTCTTTAAACAAAGTATTGCTGGAAATAATGCAAGCAATAATTTCACAAACTTGGATTGCCTGAGCTAGGGTTGACACTGCATTCCAACAAACCAAATTTGGTGATTTCTCTGAGAGTTTGATTTGCCTTGATGGAACCCACAGTGGATTTCAAGAGAAAGCAGCTTCATTTCTACAGCATTACAGAAAGTACTATTATTCATATCTGTCAAGTGTCCCTTATTTGAAGGGACAGTCCCTTATTCCAGCGCCATGTCCCGCTGCTGTCCCTTATTGATGGATGTCCCTTAAATGTCCCTTAAATGATGTCCCTTAAATTTCAAAGGAAGCAGCTCCTCTCCCTCCCTCCCTGCCGGCCAGGGAGGAGGGAGGCTCCAACTGTGTTGCTTGTCTATGTTGCTCACCCAATAAGAAGTCTAAGAACAACTGGTTGGGGGGAGCTTGCATGTCTTGTGTGTGGCTAGTTAATGCAAGCTGAGGGGGGTTTTGAATGCTGGATGCCATTTTGTTGCACGTGCTGCTGCAAACTTTGCAGTGCAAAGCCAGGCCGGGGAGCCATCTTAAGTTGAGGCTGCATAGTCCTTGTGGTGCATGTGATTCAGATTCTATTCATTTGAACCTCTGGTTACAAAGTTGCTTGGACAGTGTTCTCGAAGCTACCAGCATGAGTTTGACCAGACTGCAGGAGGACAGGAAGACTGGAGTGCCTGGAACAGGTGAGGCTGCAGGTCCCTTATTTTGGCTGCTGGTCCCTTATTTTCAAGGCTGCTGGTCCCTTATTTTCAAATCTGTAAGTTGACAGCTATGTATTATTACAGGTTTGATAGGTCCTTAGCAACCTCTAAATGCATACACGTGCCAATGACTTTTACAAAGAGACTTGGAATAGGGCAGATTAAGCCTCCATGAGAAGCGGAAACTAAGAGCACAAATTCATTTGCTGCAAAATGAGCAACGTGATGCTAAAGTCTACTAAGAAGCAAGATTGGTGTGGATAACTTTGCTCAGAGTATTAGATATTTTCTTGTTTAATTGTAGTGGGGAATTTCTGAAGTAAACTGTTGCAATTTTTTATTTTTTAAAAAATAGAGGGAAAATTCAGTGTGTCTGTCTTGTAACAGCATAGATCAGAAAAGACTAAAACCTTTGCAGCCTACATCAAGCAGTGTGACAAGCAAATGGTCCCTTACGAAGGAAAAAAATGGTAAATGTCAAAAATGGTAGTGACCTCCCTGAATTGCAGCTCTTAAAGAGTGTCCTTGGCTCACACATTAAACTGCAAGTGCTAATGTGGCCATTTATTCATCCATTCAAAGCAACAACAAAAATACAGAGGGAAATTAAGGGATCTAAAATGTTTGCAAATTAATACTTTTCTTGCCCACTAAGCTAACTACAAACGATCATTTTAAAAGGAGGACTTGTGTTACCATGAGGCAGAAGAATATTTTTTTGCTCTTTGGCATGTTCAGCTGAAGTAGCAACCTCTTAAAATGAGAATTATTATCGCAGGCTTCTGTTTGTGAAAAATATTAGAAGTGATTACTCCTATAAAATATTCAGCTCCACTGCCACTTTTCTATAAAAAGCTCTCTTATTTGCCAAGTTTTGATGAAAAGCTGCAGTTTGCCTTTCATCCTTTGTGCAACAAGGTCATTAATATTTCCATGACTTTCCTCACATCAACGTTCTGAGCGTTAAATAAAATGCTGTAATAAATATTGCTCTCTTTAAAAGGTTCTTCACTGAAAGATTAGCACATTATTGCTGTAGCTCCGTAACAAATGTTGCATTCATTTTTCAGTTAATAACAATGTGTAATAGTAATTCAGTTAACATGGGCTGTAAACTAAAATGAAAAGCTCAAATTTCTTGGTTTCTTATAATTACAAACAATGGAATAGCTACAAAACTAAAGAATTAGTTGGAAGTCTTTGAATCACTGTTGAGTTAACTATAGAAGTATTCCAGACACATGATCAACTAATTACTTTAAATAATCTATACTGTTATACACAACCCAGGCTCCAAGTGGTGAGAGATTTCAGGGGTGCCCACACATAGCTTGGGGTTGGTTTCCTTAGATTGAAGGTCACTTGAGACTGTGGTATCTTGATGGTATATGGGGGGTTTTTTTGTTGCACATATATATAGGCTGAGCTTAAGATCTGACAGTAACAGTCCAACTTACAGCAATAACACTCAAACAGATATTTCTCCTCCATTAGACTTCTAGTACAGGGGGAAGGCAAAGCCGTAGCTTTGGTGTCATGAATGAGCCAGCCCCCAGGGAAGGGTTGCAGACAGCTCCCAGTGAAGGAAGTAGCCAGGAAGAAAGAGGGTTAACTGCCAGGCAAGATGAGCATAGCCTAGTGCCAACTCCCCTGCCCTTAGGAATGCCAGTTGATAAGAGAATGACGAGGGTGAGCTGGAGCCTGCCAACTGTCTCAAGAAGTGCAAAATACCACGAATAGAGAAGGAAGCAGTTCATCAGGTGGGAAAGAGCGAAGAGACAGTCCCTCAGAGAATGAGGAAGAGGCGGGAGCTGACCCTCTTAGTCTCGGGTCTTGGTGAATGGGAGGGCTACAAGATAGGAGGTGGGGGGAAAGATGTCAGAGGAAAATGTTCAGCTGCTTCTGATCTCGCAGGAAGCAGTTAGAAGGGCCATCATGACTGATGAGACTAGCGGCATGTTAGAGCCGTCCGGAGTACTTTGTTTGTTTTTGCAATAAATCTTCCTTTTTAATTAACCACACTTGCTGTGTTATCAAGTTGGAAACTGAGACTCCTGACATTCAGCACAGAGATCAAGTCAGGCCTATGTGTCTATACCCAGCAAGGTTCAAAACGAGACTGGCCCTAGATCTATTGTTTTCTTACATCTGGGATGGGGAATCTGTGGCCCAACAGGGTCAACTTTGGCCTGCAAGGCATTAAAAAAACCCCACACATGTCCAACTGCCAGTCAGCTGGCACTACTCTGATGTAGGCAGGCATGCCAACTCATAAGGGTTTAGCTCTTTTGGAACACCCTTGATGTTCAAACAAGTCAGGGGTTGGAGGAGGCCAAGCGCAGAGACAAGCACAGCAAGGCTTCTGTTGCCGGCTCCTTCTCCTCTTCTGCTTCTGTGGAGCAGAAGGAGAGCAAAAGCAGCAGAGCCCAGTGACCAGTGGCTCCTCTTTCTCCTGCTGTGTAAGGGAAATATGGGATAAGCAGCCCTCAGCCAGTGGCAGGAGGAGGAAGAAGCCGAGCGCCCCCTGGTTCCTCCTAATGTCCTGATTGTTAGAATTCCTGCTCCGTTATTGCAGTCATGGGATTGTTGTCTTTCACATGACGTGGCATGTTTTGACTCCACAGAGTGGGAAGTGACGGAGACAGGATATTTGTGTTACTGTGTTCCGTGAAGTGGGACTGTTGTCCTTTTTTTTTTCTCTTTACTGTCTGATGCTAGAGAGAGAGGAAGCCATGTTGCAGTGCTCAGTGTGTGTAAATAAAGTATATGTAAATAAAGTAGATTAGCCAAAATGCTGAGTTGCTGAGGTCTGTCACGCATGATGCGTGTCTGTTGGCATCGGTTGCTGTGATGCTCAGGCTGAAGAAAGATTTCAAAGCTCCCGAATGATCGATCAGGAGGGAGACAACATGCCAGTTGGGCATGTGTCTCTGCCAGGGTCCTACTCAAGTGTAGGCTGAACTCCTGACACTGATGTCATGATGTAAACTCGCACATCTCCATGCACAGGACATTGCCCCCCCCCCGGCAATCTCCCTTGCAAGTTGGCACCTCTGGACCTCTGGACACAAGTAACATCAGCCTATGGGTGGGAAGGTAGGATCTGATTCTGCATTTGCTGTGTGCACTAGTTTCACTTCTGCAAAAACTGGAGAAGGGTAATATTTTTTCCCAGGTTAGTTGATACAGAACACATTTTTTCTCAGGTTCCACTCATCACTGGAATGCCGCCTCCTACGGAATGTGGTTTTAACAGCATAGCCACCTCTGCTTTAGAACCTCTTAGCACAGCTTCTCTCTTTTGGGGATCAGGTTTCCCCAAGCTAGCCTACAGAATAAATTGCATAGTCCAGAAAATTTGATTTGCCTAGAAGTTGGCTAAATGGGCCATACATGACCTGCCCCTGATGCAGGAAACAAAGTGTTGACATTCCAGAACTACTTATGTATATTTACATTCCTGCACTGGACCACAAGCTGCAAAGCATCAATGGTGTTAAAACCTTCTTATCAGCTAAATAAAGACTTTGTGACTTGTTTTCTCTTAATATCCCTGCCCCCTACTACTTTCTATGTGTTTTCCTTTTTTCTGAAAATTGTATCCTACATATCATTTTACCGCATCAGAGTCTATATGTGGTCAAAAATCAGAAAATGCCATGATGAATAAACATATTTGTCTGGTACATATAGAGATAAGGTCTTTTTCACTCTCATAAAACTGTGTATTTTATAGTCTTTCTGCATTTGTCCAAAGGCTTAAACAAACCCTTCAACCCTCACTTGCTTCAAATTCAAATTACCCCTTCAGAAGAAGATTCTTATTATTGTTGTTGCTATCGTACTGGATATACTGGCACTTGCTACTGTTATGCTGATTACTTAAATACAGAGTTGTTCAGAAACATCACCTTTGCTTTTGTCTCGTCAAAAGCATCACCTTTGCTTTTGTTTCTTGGAACTATCATCTAACTGATATGATGAAAGTTCAGGCCCTGTTTTTTAACCAACAGCAACCTTCTTTCCCCTCGCCCCCAGCAATTGCAAGATGGCTGAACATTTATCCTAAAGGCATACAGTCAGTCCAGTTGCTCTATGTGGAGCAGCTGCATGAATATAGCAGAATGGAAGAAGTGACATCTGATGCTGCTCATCCATGGGGACAGATACCACTTCCTGACGACAATACATGCAAATGTGGCAGCCAAAAATCTGTGTCACTGTCTTTGGAGGCATTGCTGTAAGGAAGTTTTGCTTGTAACCATAGATGTGCCGAGACAAAAGTTACTGCTTTCATGAAGTTGTGGCTTCCAGGATTGCTTTGTGCAATTTCCAGGCATCTATCTATCTTTCTTTCTTTCTTTCTTTCTTTCTTTCTTTCTTTCTTTCTTTCTTCCTTCCTTTCCCACACCTCTGGCTGGGTTTCCCCAGCCACTCTAAGTGGCTTCCAACTAAAGATTAAAAATACATTAAAACATCAGTCATTAAAAATCTTCCCTAAACAGGGCTGCCTTCAGATGTCTTCTAAACGTCAGATAGTTGTTTATTTCCTTGACATCTGATGGGAGGGTGTTCCACAGGGTGGGTGCCACAACCAAGAAGGCACTTTGCCTGGTTCCCTGTAACCTCACTTGGCCCATAATTTATGTTGCTTATTGACAGAGAAACCCTGGGCCAAATCTCCATATTGGAGGAGGATGGTTGAAGCTCATCCACTTGCCTGCTTAAGGTGGACTTGACCATGGTGTTCATGTCTTCATGGTAGAAATACAGGATATACTTTGAAAACGGTAGTCGTTTTGTCTTGGGAAATAGGAAAGGAAAATAGTGAAAATATAAACCCTCCTCCAAAAAAGAATAAGTAAAGACTGGGTGAGAAAAATGGTAAGGGGGTCGTACCACACATCACAACCATATATTACTATGCCTCGATGGAAGCACAGAGAGAAAATAAATAGCCTGCTACTCCTTGTGCTCATGCAAGGTTCCCTGATGCAAGACGAACTCTACAAGAATCACCTTGATTTAGCTTTTGACAAGTTGGCATCTTTGAATTGCGAAAATTGCTTTTCCAACCCTTGTGTAAATCTGACTAATCAACTCAAGCCAAGACAGAACCTGACTAATTTAAGTCAAGTTTTCCTTGTGAATAAATAAAATGCTGAAACCTATTATAATCCACTGGTATTCCAGCCTAGGCTGACATGAAATACATTACTGATTCCTCAAGGACTCTACTGTAGAAGAGCCGGTATGGCAAATTCTTCCTAAAGCAATCCTTTCATTTAAAACATTAAATCATATACTGTTACAGTGCTCAGAATAAGACCTTATGAGAGCCGAAGAATGCAAAAGACTTCCTTATACCCAAGGTCCTTAGAGGAAGCACAAGGTACAAATACAAAATCCATCAGTTGATGCTGAACTGTTCAAATGGCTTAGTACCGGAATAGTGGTGTAATATTGCCCAGATGGTGTGGACTGCAATTCACATCAGGCCCACCCAATGACCAGGGATGATTGGCGCTGTAGTCCAACAATATGTGGAAGACACCAAGTTGGTTACTGCTGGCATAGCACAACAAAAACTGCCAAACCAAAATACCACCCGTTAACGGGATAACCGTAAGAGCAATATGATGACCCAAGCAGATGTTCCCATTGTCATTCTCTGGAAATGGCCCTGCAGGCAGGAGCAGAATCACCATTTCAATGTGCTTCTGACTTCCAACCCACAGAACCAACCCAAAATGATACTGTCATCAAAGGTATCAAAAATTGCCAAGACATCCAAGACAATGAATAGGGTTGCACTCCCTTTGTCCCTATCCTGGTACATATCATCAATCTGAGTGTTTCAGTGCCAAATCTGGGTCTGAAGCCAGGTTTAAATTGCTCTAGGAGACATGTTTCCTCAAAATATGCCTGAATCTGATCAGC
Organism: Podarcis gaigeae; assembly: GCF_964106915.1. NCBI lineage: Eukaryota > Metazoa > Chordata > Lepidosauria > Squamata > Lacertidae > Podarcis > Podarcis gaigeae. The sequence continues at coordinate 20,652,534 of NC_139694.1, forward strand.
CACCAGCTTCTCAATCAGTTTGTTCAAAAAAGGGAGATATTCCAGCTGGGTGATTGTTGTTCAAGACTTCTGGAGACAAGGAGAGCTTCTTGAGGAGAAGTTGCACCACTGCCTCATTCAGGATCACACTGTTTGGCAAAGAAGTATGTGGCTCCCCCTGGGCCTATTCAGTCAACCCACTCTGGCTAGATCAAACAAGCCAAAATGGACAGGGGCCAAGGCAGCATGCACTATCACCGAGCAATTGTTGCTGGGGGCTTAGAGAGAAGGAGCAGAACTGGCATAGTTTTCATGGGCACAATGGAGAGCTAAGGAGTTGAATTGTTATGTGAGGATGGAGGAACTGCTAAACAGGGAGAGTGGATGGTGCCTGAGCTCTCCACACTCTAAATACACCCCACCCCAGTGCAATTGCACCCTTCAAGCTCATGAGCCTTTTTTGCTATTAGCTAGAAGTTCATAACAGTAGCTGATTTCTTGAGAGAACACATACTGTGAGCACCTGTGCTGTCCTTGAATCACACCTATTTTCAGACAGCATGAGAAAGCAGGGGGCAGAATTAACATAGCTTATTACACATTTTCACTTTCATCCTGGTAGACCCATAATACATGGCAAATGGGATGCCCTCTTTCTCTGCTGCTCTCTCCAAGGGAGCATTATTTCTGGGAATAACAAAAATTGGGTCAGCACTTACTCCTGGCACATAATGGCCTAAGAAGTAAAATACTATACGCATTCCCCAGCCTCTATTCACAAGGGGATTCCTGTAGAGTTCTCATTTACATTTCTCATCTAAACTATTCATGCACAGTGCTTGATAACGAATGCCCTGTGCAGGCACATCTTTTAATTACATCTCTGAAAACAAATACCCTGGGATGCAGGCTTAAAACAGTTTCCTCCTAAGTAGTCCTGTTGAAATTGAGTAGCTTACAACAGAATGAATGCCAGCTGAAACATGGGGAATAAGTCTGTAAGCAAAAGGCAACTTTTGTATTTGTCACTCTTTGAGTTATGATTTTCATCATGCTTGTTCAGGGTGCAGAATGCACAGAACTAGGAGAGCCAGTATGAACCCCATGGTGCTGGGATTGGGAAAATCAGATTCAGATGCTACATCAAATCTGCATGAGTAGTTTTCAAACCAGCAACTGAATCAGCACACAGAAGCTGCTTCCATGTACCATTGCTCCTTGGCTGGATTGGGGCACATCTAAATATTTTTATTAGCCACTGCTGAGCCTATGTGTTAAGAAATTACATGACATTTTAAAGGTACCACTTAAAATTTAATTTTCAGTTATTATTATTTTCTGCCCTGAAAGAAAAAAGAAGATAAAAATAATTGTGTAGGGAAGCCTTGAAAGGCTATGTGCACTGCGTTCTTCTTTCACCTTTAAAGAAAACAGGGGCTAAAAATGTGCTGGTTTCAATATGGCAGATTATATTATGAATAATAAATTTATTTTTATTCCAGTTATTTTAGGTTCTCGGCAGGACCCCTTTAAGGCATAAGCATAACAATCAAAACTGGATTAGCTTCACAGACTATGTGTGCAACTGGTTTCATCTCTTCTCAGTGAACAGATCTAAAGGGAGTTTGACTGCATGCTGATTGACGGAATCCCTAATACTTTCCCTGCCTAAGTCAAACAGCCTCACTCAAAACACTTCTGTGCAGGCACAACATCTTGCAGTTTTCACAGCTTTCTGAACATCAGCATCTTCTCCCGCCCTGAACGTAAATAAAATTGTTTCCAGGACCCAACAGCTGGCACTTGCTGGTTGAAGGAGTGAACAGGAAGACAATGTGTTCACAGGATTACAGAACAGGCTGAGAGGGGGAATTTAGGCAGAGTTTTATAAGCTTAGTGAGCCAGAAAATAGATTGGGGTGCACAGAGGAAATAATGTGTCAGTCAAAGCTAAGTTTGCAGATATAAGCCTCCATGACAGAAGAGCAGCCACAGGCTCTCATTGCCCTTGCAACTTCAACTCTTACCTCTGAGCTTGGTGTGAAACTCGGAGCAGGTGTTTGGGAGAGATCTGATTCTCCAGTTGCTTTTGCCATGTCCCCAGCAAGAACACAGCAGCAGTGCAAACAACTGGAAAGTGCAAGCGACTGTGGAGTGGAGCGAAGGAGGGCTTCAGAGAGGAAAGTCCTTCCATCAGCCACACAAACACAGTATTGCAGCTGTTTCATCAAATGTCTGGTTTTTGGCTCCCTGCAATTGCACACCTTCCCATTATTACCACTGTTGACAAAAAAAAAAAGCATAGTACCTGCAAATCACTAAATCCTTTTCCTGTAATATCTGCATATGACTGGAACATTAGGAGCTTTTACAGTACCATCAGGATGTAAATATAGTGAGCTCTGAGTGAGACTGCAATCATGTTCTCTTCCTACAAGGTAAAAGAAAAGGGGGAGGGGGAATTCATGCCGGTGTCCTTCCTCTCTGTAATCTGATCTGCAACTGGTGAGCTAAAAAAAGAGAAAGATACAGTGAAGAAAACAGACAAGTTTCTAGCACAAAGCCTTATTGGTAATACTATGCAAAGTGCCCCAAGGGCAGCCACACTAACATTCTAACTTCTACTTTTGGAAGAATGTCTGTTATGATTGTGACACACAGTAATTAAGGGGACCGTCTGTTCAGTTGCATCCTCAGTATCTGTTTCATCATTTCACTTTAAGCATTTTTTTAGTTCTGCCAGAGGGAATGTGTCTTAACACCAGAGAAGGGAAAGAAGATTAAAGGAGTCCAAGATGGAATGCAATGAAGTGTATGGTTTTCTCACCTGTGCTGCATTCTTCTTCTTCTTCTTCTTCTTCTTCTTCTTCTTCTTCTTCTTCTTCTTCTTCTTCTTCTTCTTCTTCCATGTTAAGACAGTGAGTCTGGAGGTGACTGTGGAGGCCAATTCTGGATCCACACATGGGGACATAGGTTTCTGGGTGGGAGTTGATCAAGGTGAGGGTTTGCCAAATGTGCCTTCCTCTTAGCATGTTTCTCCCTTTCGTCCTGAGTTCAAGCATCTTCAAAGTCCATGACACCTTTGGTAAAGGCTGTTCTCCAATTGGAGCACTCACAGGCCAGTGTTTCCCAATTGTCAGGGTTTACACTACTTTGTTTTTTAAAAAATAGATATGCTTTGAGAGAGTCTTTAAACCTCTTTTGTTGACCACCAGCATTATGCTTTCCCTTTTTAAGTTCAAAATAGAGTAGTTGCTTTGGAAGACCATAATCAGGCATCCGAACAACATAACCAGTCCAATGAAGTTGATGCTGAATAATCATTCCTTTGACACTGGTGATTTTTGCCTCTTCCAGTACACTGGCATTAGTTTGCCTGTCTTCCCAAGTGATAGGTAAAAAATATGTAAAAAATTTCAGCGACACCATTGATAGAATCTTTTGAGGAGTTGGAGATGGTGTTTATAAGTGTTCTGTGTTTCACAAGCATACAGTAAAGTTGGTAGTTACAATAGCTTTTTAAACAAGCATTTTGCTTTCGCTGTGAATGTCCTGGTCCTCAAACACTCTGCACTTCAATCGCAGAGCTCAGACGATGCTGGATTTCAGCATCAATGCAGGTCCTTGTAGAAAGGTAGGAAAAGTGATCAACATTTTCCAACATTAAGTAGGATTTGTGGTACTTCAGAGGAGTTGTTTTGTGCTTGTTGGTGCAGCACTTTGGTTTTGGGGATGTTGAGCGATAGGCCAAGCTTTTTGTAAGCTTCTGTGAAGCTATTTAGGATGATTTGGAGGTCATCCTCTGAGCGTGCACACACTACATTGCCATCAGCATATTGAAGCTCTATGGCGGAAGTTGTGGTAACCTTACTCTTTGCTTTCAGCCTACTCTGCTGCATAGAGGGTTGTTAACAGATCACTAACCGTGACTTAACACAGCATACCAATGCACAACGGGATGTGAAATGCTAATCCAACCTTAATGTCAGGCTTCGGGGAATTGGCTTCCTCCCCCATGGCTATGAATGATAAGATCAAATGGAAGGAACGTTTTACCAGTGTCCATTCATTCTCCAATGACAGGGACTCTGACCGCAGAGTTATAACAGCAAAAATGCTACCAAAAAAAAGAGCCACTCATCTGCTGGATCCAAGGAGGATCTACCATGGACTCAGCTAGATTGGTAGAGAAAAAGGGTTTTATACACGTTGTATATGCGGTTCAACACCAGATGGTGCTGTGGAGTCCCATCTTTCCCTACCGGATTTCCCTGTATGAGTTTCCAACATGTTTAACTCAGGCATCCCCAACCTTCAGCCCTCCAGATGTTTTGGACTACAATTTCCATCATCTCTGACCACTGGTCCTGTTAGCTAGGGATCATGGGAGTTGTAGGCCAAAACATCTGGAGGGCTGCAGGCTGGGGATGCCTGGTTTAACTGAATTGCATCTTTGACATGTCTAGATCCAGCCCTGGTCACACTGCTTTGGGAAGGGAAGTAGCAGCAAGGGACACTTTAACTTCCTCAGCCAGCTCCAAAGTTCAGTGTAGTATGACCCCACCTCTCCGATCACTAATTTCTCCGGCATATGTAGAGGACAAAGCATGGAGTGGAGTCAGCGATAGCCACAAATTAGGGTCTGCTAATAAGCCAAACCAAAATGTGTGGGCCTCAGCTGCTGCTTATCTTTTGGATATTCCAGGATCAACGACGGTTTCGCCTCTTCAGAAGCACAACATTTCTGTTTAATGACATCCTCATTACTGAGTTAGGCATACAGTTCAGCTGGAAAGAGCACAGGGGGAATTGTGCAGTAGGACCTGAAATAAATGGATGAACCAGCTTGCACAAAAGAAAGGGGCAGGAAATATTCCAGTCACTTTGCCATTGCTAGAAGGCAATTGAAAGAGAGTAGAGGAGAGCCCGATCAGCCAGTTTTTCAGAAGACTGCCATCCTAACAGCCTGCTGCTATCACCATATTTATATATATTTTTGTCAGGTTAATGCAAGCCATTTACACCTGGCAACCGGCGCCGTCCTTAGGAATCATGTGTAAGCTTCTACACCACTGGGTGTTATTTTGATTTCTAGCAACACCAAGCCAAAATAGAATATTGTGCTTAGAAACCTTTAGCCAAAGCATGTCACAGTCTTTCCTTACCTGCAGTCTAATTTGTTCCCTTGCTGCTTTGAATACAAATTTAGTCAATTAATTTCCCAGTGCAAAACAACCTTTTTGAGTAACTGGGATGATTCCTTTGTTGTGTATAATTTCTCCTATCTGTTTTCCAGTTTAAGACTAAAAATAGACCACACTACTCAAGAATTGTGATTTAAATACAAACATAATATATATTAAAACATCTCGCTGTGTAGCAGTACAAATGTACCATCATATAAATATTTCTTGTTGCCTAGTCATCTTAAAATTTACACTGTACCATGCTACAAAAGGAGCTTTGCCATGGCAGGGAAACCTGATTTTGCCAAGATGCTTTAATGCCATGGAGTTCAGGGAACTGCAGGCAGGAAGAGGCTATGTCAATATCCTGGAGAGGACAAGATAAACATCAGGCCTTGAAGAAAATAAAGTTGGGAAGATATAGGAAAGAAATCGGCTGGTGCTTAAGGATCCTGACCCAATGAAACATAAGATATTTTAAAATGAAGGGGACTTCTCCTAGTAGGATGACGTTACAAGTTCAATTTTTACTTTTGCACTGTGCCTGTATCTCAAAAAGAAGTCAAAATACACATTACAGTATTGCTTTGCATGGCAAGTTTCCTCCCCCAGTTGAAATGAAGACACAGACATGTTGCTTTAAGGTTAATGGGCGTGAAAGGCCACAACTTTATTGATTACGGAATTGAAGGTATTGGCCTTAGGCATTGGCTTCTATCGACTACCCGGCATGGTGACTGGGAAGGGTTGAACACACCGCAGGAGTCCTGTTGAAGTACGCCAACTAGGATCCCACGGGTGTCACCGCTCGGGGGCGTGCCGGAGGCCCTACCTCTCCAGGCTTCGGTCAAGGCCACGCCCCCTGGGAGTCCTCTACCGGACTACCCCTTCTCATTGGGGGAAGGTGATGGCACTCCCTTCCCCCCTCATTTTTCCTATAATTTGCCCCATGCCAATGCCTAACCGCCATAAGAGCAAGGCTCGCCGCCAATACCTTCAGGCCCGTAACCAACCCCTAATCCCTGCTATGATGTCCCCCAACCAAATGTCATTTCCCGCATCTGAAAGATGCACGCCATCCCATCTGTAGAGGGCCTCATTGTTGTACTGGATGCCTGGGTGGCCAATGACACACCCGCCCAGATCCGCCACTCTACATGCCACGGCCCGCTCCAAGACCTTTCTTGCTTTGTTGATTCCAGCCGGGCTCACACAATCTCTCCATGTCCACCTCTCAAGCAGCGAGGACCACAAGATGGTAACGCTTGGATAAGCCGCCACAAAATCTGTCAAATCATCAAAAATGCTCCATCTCAAATCGATGGCTTTTCGGTATGCCAAATCATTTTCGCCTAACTGGATTATTAATGCATCCGGCGGCCCCTCAATAGCAGTTCTCGCCATCACGGCTGGTTTAAATTCACTCCAGCGCATCCCTCTACGCGCAATCCAAGCCAGCTCAACATTCGAAGGCAGATTCAAATTGTGCCCCATTCCGGAACTCAAAGCATGATTTCTGGCCCAGTAAACAATGCTGTGGCCCACCAACCAAATGCGTACTTTCTTGGGTTCTGAAAGGAAAGTAGACGGAAATACCGAGATCAGGATTATTGCTGCAAGTCATAGATTTTTTCTAACATACGTTCTGTATGCATTAGATTTCCACCTCCCAATATCCTTAATCCTTTCCGTGGAGAGCCCAAAATGCACTGCGGTGGTAGCGGCCCCGATGCGAAAGGAGTGGGCTGCAAATTCTGCCACGGGAAAACCGCAGGCTGTTAGCACGGTGCGCAGTACCCGTGTGAACTGGTGTCTGGCCAAAGGTGACCTATCCCCGTGTATCAGCAGTGGGCCAGGGCCGCTGGGCCTCAAATAGAGGAAACGCCGTGTGTCTCTTACGGGACAGGGTCCGCGACCTTGTACCGCCGCTAAACATAAGAGCGCGCCCTTACCGAGCTGGTCCGTCTTAGAGCTCCGCACCTGAACGATTAGCTCGGACTCGGACAGGGACAAATCACTTATCAGCAAACCCCTCTGGGATTGAGACGCTCCACGCTCACAGACTACCTCCCCAATGCGGAGAGCGCCAAAGAAAGAAATGGAATAAGCGGCTGAAAACAGGTGCGCCTCGTACTTCGACCAACAGATTGCCCGTAATTTCTTGTGAATCTGTGTCAAAATGTCAATAGCTATGGGCCTCTGCCTACGAATTTGGCCGAAAAGCATATATTGTGCTCTAAACACAGCAGGACGAAAGACCGGAGGAGATTACCGACTCTGGTGGAACGCGCAGATTGCCTAGATAGAACAGCTACCACAGCCTGATTATCCGTGTTGAAGCAAACCCTATGATTACGGAATTGCTCTGACCAAAGATGTACCGCTACCACTATGGGAAAGAATTCCAAGAATGTGAGGTCTCGGGTGATGGGTTGGCCCTGCCACTCTGAAGGCCACCTTTGAGCACACCACTGTCCCCGGAAATAAACACCGAAGCCCAGGGTGCCCGCAGCATCCGACTGAACTTGGAAGTCAGCTTTTAGAGACAAGGAATCCTGCCATAAAGATATGCCATTATACTTGCTGAGGAATTGAAGCCACATGCCCATATCCGCCTTTACTTCTTTGGAAAGGCGAACCCTGTGTTGAGGAGCCCTAAGTCCCGCGGCCAATCTAGCTAGACGAATGCAAAAGGGGCGGCCCAGCGCAACAACTCTACAGGCAAAATTAAGGTGGCCCAGCAGGGATTGAATTTGCCTAAGGGTGATCTTCTTAAGGGGCAGAAGCTGCTGGATGACCGCACTAAGGGCGGATAACTTCTCTGCGGGCAGACGCGATGTTTGAGCCACAGTGTCCAATTCAATGCCTAGATAAATCAAGGAAGTGGATGGGCCCTCTGTTTTTTCGGCAGCCAGGGGCACCCCTAGTTCCTCCGAGAGGGCTGTGAAGGCACCCAAGAGAGCAGAGCAGCCCTGCCTGCTGTCAGCCACTAGGATAAAATCGTCGAGGTAATGCGACACGCCCCTAGACCCTGTTCTGAAGCGGAGTGCCCATTCGAGGAAAGTACTGAATGACTCAAATGCCGCGCAGGCTACAGAGCAGCCCATAGGCATCGCTTTGTCAATGAAATACTCCCCCTGGAATTTAAAGCCTAGCCAGCGAAAGTCGGTCGGATGGAGCGGGAGGAGACGAAAAGCTGACTCGATATCGCATTTCGCTAGCAGCGCACCCCTTCCGAACTGCCGAATCATTTTAACTGCATGGTCGAAAGAGGAGTATTTTACCGTACAAAGTTCCTGGGGAATGGCATCGTTGACGGAGCCTCCCTTCGGGTAAGATAGGTTATGGATCATGCGAAATTCCCCTGGGGACTTTTTCGGGACTATGCCTAACGGGGAAATGTGGAGTCCTTCAAATGGCGGAACCAGAAAGGGGCCTGCTACCCTACCAGCCTTAATTTCTTTTTCTATCTTTTTCCTTGCTATGTTGGGTCTGTCCCTAACTGACTTTTGATTCTGAGGATCTCTAGGGGTAGGGGGAACCGCAACGGGTATTCTGAACCCACAAGAGAAACCCTCCCAAAGATACTGCGCGGCTTTTTGGTCTGGATACTGGTCAAGGAGTGCTCTTAGGGGCTGAAGACCCCAGGGGTCAGCAAACCTTTTCAACAGGGAGCCATCAACTGTCCCTCAGACCTTGTGGGGGGCTGGACTATATTTTTTTCGGGGGGGGGGATGAATGAATTCCTATGCCCCACAAATAACCCAGAGATGCAATAAAAGCACACATTCTACTCGTGTAAAAACAAGCAGATTCCTGGACCGTCTGCGGGCCGGATTTAGAAGGCAATTGGGCCGCATCCAGCCTCCAGGCCTTAGTTTGCCTACCCATGTCCTAGAGCACTGCTGAACAGGATATACAGGTGTGTGTTTGTGTACACACACACACACACACACACACACACACACACTTTCCCCTGCTACATAACAGGATAATAGATTGAATCTCTCTGATCTAAATAAATCACTTATATGATTTCTTCAATGCATTGGAATTACAAATAATAATGATATCACTCACAGAGTTGTATAATTCAGAAATGGAAATAAATGAAGTAAAATAGTGTGTGTGGGGGGGTTCCTCTTTATAAGCTGAACTTTTCGCTTATATCTTTTGCTATTATGTCTTGACTATAATTCTTTCATGTAGTTTATGTCTTAGCATTTGTGATTGCATTAGGTAAAATAAAGACGCAATTTGTTTTGATGCTGGAATAATGAGAATATAGATTATGAAACCTTGTTTCTTTTCTTTTCTTTTAGGTGAGAAGTCTATACAACACCAGAATCTAACAACACCAAAGTAAGATTTTTACAACTGCTTTATTTTATGATGGTGGGGAATATGCTTAATCTCAAAGTGGGAATTGCCGGGCAAAATCTAGAAGTTGAATTGAAGTAGAAAGAAGCTTTGCAGATTATATTTTTCTTTTCCTTGAATTATATCTGGAAACATTATTTATTTGTTTGTTTGTTTGTTTGTTTGCACTTGTAGAGTGGCTAGAATCACTTATGAGAGAGTTTATTGGCTCCGTACGCTTTGCATGCTATGCTTTACCAAACCTTTACTAGTAATATCTATGGTGCTTCACAATAATGTATTGTAATTCATTTGCAAAATAAGATTGTTGTCAAAGACAAAGATAAAGCCTTCAGGTGTTTAAGACTCACATGATAAGGGGGAAGGCAGGAATGAGACTTTTGGCACCGCCTCCTGTGTTGCATCCCTATGATGGCCTTTACTGCCTTCTACATGCTGGGAATGTGAATATTTGCAATGAGATGCCTTATTTACTTTGAGGAAGCTTTCCATGTGTTTTAGAATCCTGGAAGACGGATCTGCAATTTGTGAAGGCTAATGGGGCCAGTAACAGTGGGGGGCTAGACTAGCATGCTAATCACTACTTCCCCTGACATAATTGCAAAGGGGATTTGAGCACCCAAGCAGGTTTTTCAATGGTGATGTTGTCAATGGAAACATAGTTTAGCATTAAGAGTCATATCTGAAGGAGATGTGTGAAGTTTGGTTTTTGAAAATGCTGCGTTTGAGAAGGTGATGAAACGTCCAAGCAAAAATATCAGACAGTGAGTTGGATGTGTGAATCAACTTGCAGGAAAAAGTTCTGAGATCAAGTGATAAAACTCAGTTATCATCAGTGTAGAGGTGGTACTGAAGTCCATGGCTTGATGTGTTCATCCAGGATCCACATGTAGACTCTAAAGAGAGATAGAGATTGCTAATGGACAGTTTTCACCCTGGAGACATGCAAGAAATGGGGTCCCCAAAAATCTAGCTTGGGACTGGTGATTTTCAACAGGCTCATGAATTATGTGGAGTTGGGGTTTAGCAGTGGCCGAGTTTGTGGATTATGTCAAATTATTCACGTAGTAGAAACAAAAAGAAATTGTGAAGACCTCAAAATGATTATGCATAAAAGTGGGGTGACTGGCCAAATGGCAAAAGTAGCTCATTGTAAGTGTGTAAACTGATGCACAATACTATGCTTGGAATCTTGGTTCTTGGAATATTGGAATCTTAGTTTTCAAGGTGGCATCATCTTCTGACATTCAGCACTTGAGAATTATATGCATATTACCTTGTCCCTACTACTCCCATGCCTACATCTCCTAGCTCCATCTTCATTCATGCTCTGTGAACACACCAAATGTATACACAATAGCATTCACTGAAATGTACATTCAAATGCCACTTCCCTTATTTCCTCTGCAGAGGAAGCAATGGAGGAAATAGGAAAGGCATGCCAAAACACATTGTCCAGTCTAGCTTTATTTGGTCAACCTCGATAGTCCTTGGGCTTTGGGTAAGAGACTTTCCGTATGTGAGGAGCAAGAAAAAACTTTAAGAAGGCATGAATCGGAAGTATTATTGCAAGGAGTTGGGGCCTTATGCATCAGGAAGCATGAATACTTTTCTGGACTTTTTGTGGCTCCTTATGGCAGGACACAAACTGCTAAGTCCTTCAAGATAATTCTCAAAGAACCAAATAAAGTGCAAAATGGCTCCATTGCCATGCTTAACAGATACATTAGAGTGTTGTTAAATATCTTCAAAGTTAGTAATATTAAACATTTCATTTGAGCTGTTTCCAAGCTAAATACTGATATTAAAAATCCAAGATGATCTTAAGATTTAAAATAGCCTGTTGATCTTCCTATGGTGCTACGTTGGAGAAGCAGTTCCGAGATTTTCTCCCGTCAGGGTAGAACAGAGAGCGATTTGAAGGGGCCTCATAATATGAGCAGGCAAACAAATCCTGATGCAGAGGAAGATAGATTAATGGCAGGAGCAGTACAATAATGAAATCTACAAATACGGGAGTGAGTTCATAAAGGGCCATAGACCTTTGATTGCTAGCAACAATCTATTTAACTGGGATGAGACCATGTGACCCATTTCAGCTGATGGCTAGACATCAATACACTTCAAAACAAGAAAAACCATTCTACGTAATCCAGGTTGAAGTACATATAATTTTAAAGGCTCTAAAAATGTTTGAAACAAATAGTTTTGATAATGCAGTGAAAGACAATGCAGACCTATGAATGGTGACAGTGTATAGTGAGGTGTGTCTCAGCTAGGGGTTTATCCCCATATAGTTTGTCTTACATTTGTATCTGAAAGCAAGCAAGCCCATAATTACCTTTTGCAAACCATTGCAAGTTCTAATAATAACAACAAAAGTATTATTAACTGTTAACATTCATATACCACCTTTCGATTTAATTTCTACAGTGGTTTAGTTGTACCTTAAATCCACATGGATTTGAACTCCTGTGTGGCATCTAATTCACTTATTTGTTTTTGAAAAGCTAGGATGACATTAGTCTGCAGTGGATCTGTGAAGACCACATTGCCCCTGTATTTAGCCTTAAAGGAAATCAGATGCTTGGTGCAGATAATGAGGTTGTTGAAAACTCTAGTGCTGAACTGAAACTTATCAAAATACTTTCTTCTGATATTTATTTCTTTTTCCTACCCATCCTACACAGGTTACTTTGCAGAATTTTCATTAAATATCCCCCTACCATTTTTTGTGACAACTGTAGGCGCCGACTCCTAGAGACCAAGGCAGTTTCAGCCCCCTGAATATATTTTTTGAGGGGGCTGGTCCCATCTCAAATTTGAGAGAGCGTCCGGCTCCACCCCTGGCTCCTCGCAACATCATGCAATGTCATGCCAGGGCCAACTATTCCTCTGGAGAAGCTGGCACCTTTGGTGACAACAAACATTCTATACCACCACCACAAAGGCCCTCGAACAACACTAGGTCAGGGGCATGGTGGAATATGGGGGGGGGGGGAGGTGGCCAGGCTGCCAATACATTGCTCTTGAAGTTCTTGCTCACTCTTAGAGAGACAGCCACTGCTGCTACCGCTGCCACCACAAAAACCCTTCGGGGAAAATAAAGTTGATCTACAGCCACCTCACCAAAAACATTGGAGCAATTCTGTTTAATGGTCCCCTCACTTTCTCACTCCATGCATAGGGTGGAGAATTTTGGGACCATTTGTGCACAGCTGTACACATAAAGGTCTCTACACAGCTTGAATATGACCCCCAGGCTATGTGATACTTTGTTTTTTCCCCCCTGGTGGGTTAATTCCTTGTACACAAAGTTTAGTAGTCAAACACTGAGTCTAAAATGTAGAGGGACTCCTGTGGATTCTCCCTCTATATTATCCTTTCTAGCTAAGCACTGTAGGCTCTCGAAGCAAAATATTACTTTGCTAACTCTGTTGTTTATCTCATCTCCCCTAGATGTATCTGGTTTAAGCATATTGCTGAATAAAGGAAATGATAACATTTTGAACTATTTTTCAATTTGATATCAGATCAGTAAACTTGTATTTCTATCTTGTTTCTTCCTTTGCTGATATTGGATTATGTGACCACCAGCGCACTTGTTTTGGTCCATGGCTGTACTTAGCTTGCATCTACTGCACAAAGTGCATTTTATGAACCTCAGCTTTCCACTGTCAATAGGAATATGTCCTTGACTTGACACTTAAGCAAAGCATGATCCTATATTTGTTTTATATTCCAGGTTCAAGTTAGATGCAAGTACCAGAGCCAAACCATTTTAGAAATGGTCTGAACCTTAAGATTAAAGGGGAAATTAATGTTCAGAATATTCATTTTGGTTCTATTCCATCATCATCATCATCATACCCAACCCATGTGACTGGGTTGCTCCAGGCATTTTAGACAGCTTCCAGCATATATAAAAACATAATGAAACATTAAACATTAAAAACCTTCCCTATACAGGGCTGCTTCCAGATGTCGTCTAAAGATTGTATAGTTTCTTATCTCCTTGATTCAGGGTGTGGGTGGGTGGCTGTTGTATAATTCCATACCCCCCAACATTTCTCTGATGAAAATAGGGACACCCAAAGAAAAGAGGGACATTCTGGGATTACATCAGAAACTGGGACAGCTTCTGTAAATCCAGGACTGTCCCTGGAAATCAGGGGCACTTGGAGGGTCTACAATGAAGCCAGTAGCAAAACTGCTGTTTGTCTTAATGAAGCATGAACAGCTTGGGTCAATAACATAAGGCAGAAAATCAAAAGTCCCAGTAAGAGAGAGAGAGAGAGAGAGAGAGAGAGAGAGAGAGAGAGAGAGAGAGAGAGAGATCTGAAAATTGTAATTGCTCTCTTTCCTGGAAGCCATTACTTCTTCCAAGCAGACTTACAGCAATTTGCTTATTTGTGGTAATGTGTATATTTACATTACTTGTGAGGGAAGTGGATGCTAATTATGGAGATCAAAGGCTATTGAAATGGTGAGAGTGGGGTGTCTCTGTGTGCCTGTCTAATGTTAGGTGGAGGGAACCACTGCCCTTAAAACAAGGTAAGGTAAAGGTACCCCTGCCCGTACGGGCCAGTCTTGACAGACTCTGGGGTTGTGCGCCCATCTCACTCAAGAGGCCAGGGGCCAGCGCTGTCCGGAGACACTTCCGGGTCACGTGACCAGCGTGACAAAGCTGCATCTGGCGAGCCAGAGCCACACACAGAAACGCCATTTACCTTCCCGCTGGTAAGCGGTCCCTATTTATCTACTTGCACCCGGAGGTGCTTTCGAACTGCTAGGTTGGCAGGCGCTGAGACCGAGCAGCGGGAGCGCACCCCGCCGCAGGGATTCAAACCGCCGACCTTTCGATCGGCAAGTCCTAGGCGCTGAGGCTTTAACCCACAGCGCCACCTGCGTCCCACCCTTAAAACAAAGGAGCTTGCTAATAGATCAGCAGGTTTGTCGCTTATATCTACGATGGAAAGGTGCTAGTATTTTCCTTAGAAACAACTTAACTTTCTTAGCAAGTTAGCAAGTGAGATTTCCTGTTTTCCGCAAATGACGTGATCTAATTACATAAAGTTTTTAAAGATTAGTGCTACTTCTGATGCAATATTTTTTCCTTGTTTGCTGTCTTTGTTGAACAGTGAGTTCAGTCATTGGGTAAAAAGAAAAGCTCCCAGGACTTGTTTATCCACAATCACTGAAATCCTAGCAAAATGTGTTAATTTAACTCTGGATGCTTCCCCATAAGTAATATGTTCTCATTTTGCTGCCATCCTTATAATGAATCACCATTTTATCCAGCATGCAGGTATTCACTCTTACCATGGCAGTAATGACGTCATTTCCAAATTGAATCTTCATGAAAGCCGACAAGGTTATAAAAACCGTCACTTATATAATAAGCTTCTCATTTTGCCTCCTTATAACAGCAGAAGAGAATTCTGTCTCTAGTTGAGGTGGTTTCCTCGACCACAAGGGAATGCTAAGGCTGCCTATGATGTATTTCATTTTTCATAAAGATTTAAATCTCCAGATTTTGCCAAGGAAACAGATAAATCAGAAATGCCTAACCAGAGGGAGTGTGGATTGTATTCAAATTAAGATACAAAGGGAGTACCAGTTTTTGCAGCAGAGGTCTTTTGCATTTTGTACAAATCCACTATGTCTAATTACTGACTTATCGTTGTGTGAGAGAGAATGGGAGCTTTGTTGTTGTTGTTTTTAACACAACAAACAGAGGCAGAGGCATCAATAAGAGTTTCAGCACAAATCATAGAAGAGATAGGTAGTGTTGCATTAACAGAGACATGCCTTTGCTGGATCGCAGAGCACCATGTATGCTCGCATAAAGAAACATAGCTTAAACAATCATTTTAGAATAGCTAACAATACAGTGGTACCTCGGGTTAAGTACTGTATTTTTTGCTCTATAAGGCTCACTTTTTCCCTCCTAAAAAGTAAGGGGAAATGTGTGTGCGTCTTATGGAGTGAATGCAGGCTGCGCAGCTATCCCAGAAGCCAGAACAGCAAGAGGGATTGCTGCTTTCATTGCACAGCAATCCCTCTTGCTGTTCTGGCTTCTGGGATTCAGAATATTTTTTTTCTTGTTTTCCTCCTCCAAAAACTAGGTGCGTCTTGTGGTCTGGTGCGTCTTATAGAGCGAAAAATACGGTGCTTAATTCGTTCTGGAGGTCCGTACTTAACCTGAAACTGTTCTTAACCCGAAGCACCACTTTAGATAATGGGGCCTCCTGCTGCTGCCACACTGCCAGAGCACGATTTCTGTTCTCATCCTGAAGCAAAGTTCTTAACCTGAAGCACTATTTCTGGGTTAGCGGAGTCTGTAACCTGAAACGTATGTAACCTGAGGTAGCACTGTATAGAAATCCACACCTTTTTTTGCAGACCCAGTCAGAAGAATCTGAGGCAGAATCTAACCCTAACCCCTAACCCCTAACCACTAACCCTGTGCATCTGTCACACATGTACCTCATATGCTCAGAGGAGAGTGGGAGCACTCACTGATGAGGTTCATATACAGTGGTACCTCAGGTTACATACGCTTCAGGTTACATATGCTTCAGGTTACAGACTCCGCTAACCCAGAAATAGTACCTCGGGTTAAGAACTTTGCTTCAGAATGAGAACAGAAATCATGCTCCGGTGGCATGGTGGCAGCAGGAGGCCCCATTAGCTAAAGTGGTGCTTCAGGTTAAGAACAGTTTCAGGTTAAGAACGGACCTCCAGAATGAATTAAGTGCGTAACCAGAGGTACCACTGTATAGTATACACAGTGGTACCTCCGAAGTTGAACGGAATCTGTTCCAGAAGTCTGTTCAACTTCCAAAACATTTGGAAACTAAGGCACAGCTTCCAGTTGGCGACAGGAAGCTCCTGCAGTCCCAAACACCAACACAGACATATGTAAAGTACTCCACTAAATATTCTGAATCTCTCTGAGTTGCTGAACAAATTTAGGAGAACACAGGTGAACAACAGAGAACACAGGTTCATATGCATGCATCACCCCACGGATATGCCCAAATAGTGTGTACACATACACACACATGTTACTTTATGCATACCCTTGATACATGTGATATTTAACTCCTGAGTCTGAAACATAAAGTGTACACAAGATTGGGTGTCTATACATATAGGAATGTGCTTGTGCATATCCCATTTAAATCCTACTTTAAATTTGTAAAGGGGGAACACGACCTCAGGACCCTACAGTGAATCCAGTATACCTATTTGCCTGAATATGTGCAGAGGCCAACAATCCCAACCTCACCTTGTGAATCATTAAAGTAACTTTAACTTAACATTGGATCTAAACAAGAGCACGGTTTGCCCAGGGGAGAAAGTGGTCTTCAAGGTGACACTGTCTGTCCAATATGTGCTGTAAACAAAATGAGCTTGAAATTATTTTCTTTCTTTCCCCCCTAAAATAAAAAAAGTTAAGAATTAATGGAAGGCCGCTATATGCAGCTATTTTTAGAACGACATAGTCAAAGGCCTCGTTTGAGTGAACTGCAGTAAAAGCTTGCTGCCCGAGATGGCCCCAAATAGAGAAAAATTATGTGACATTTGGGACCTGGATGGGACATTTGCCCTTTTTGGTGTTAAAGAGGCTGTTTCTTTGGAAAAAAAGATTAAGAGACATCCTAAGAGTTCAGCACAAGCCTTCATAATGATAAGTAATGATGCAACAAATGGAAGCAAAGCTAAATGACTGGAAATTTGATTACTTTCACAGCAGAAAGTTTCACTAACATTTCATCAACAGTTTCCTCTTGCTTATGCCTTCTGTAGAAACAAGTCTTTATGTACTTTGTATTGTATAGTGCTGAGTGAAAAAATATCCTGCCACTTTCATAACTCTACTGATGGGCCATGAAAGTGGGAGGTCATCCTTTAACCGCATTAGTGGGAGGCAGGCAAAAGTTTTAAAAAACCTTTTTGGAGTGAGGAATACCTTAGCAGTAAAGGCAGGGTCAGCAGAAGTGGGACATAAATACTGTTTTTCATTTACAGAAATTTTCCCCAACAATTAGTGGCTAGCTGGGCAGCCATCTTCTCCCACAATGCATTCTGTGAATGAAGCTATGTTATAATATTTCCTGTTTGCAGAAGTTTTTAATATTTGGTGAATTATTGCATTTTAATCTTCTGTTGGAAGCCGCACAGAGTGGCTGGGGAGGCCCAGCTAGATGGGCGGGGTATAAATAAATTTATTATTATTATTATTATTATTATTATTATTATTATTATTATGCATTTTTCCATTTTTGCCTTTAGCAAATTCCTCTGAAATACAGTGCAAATACGTCTGCTCATATTTTTACCTAACCACTTCAGTCCAAAATTTCCTACCATCCAGATTATGTGTTATGTTGGAAAGCTAAACTGTTTGTTGGACGAAATGTACATTTATGATGATGCTAAAATAATGATGTTGCTGGTCTACAACTCCCATCATTTTTTTTTGCCTTGGGCATACTGGCTGAGGCTGATGGGAGTTGTAGTCTAAAGCAGCTGGAGAGCACCAGGTTGTGGAAGGCTGCTTTAGGACGTCCAAAATCCTTTCTGGGCTTCTGTCCCTGCGTTGACTTGTCTTAAGTGTCTAGAGCAATGGACAGGAATTACATCTTCAGAAAACGGTGCCCCATGTGGAACTGTTTTAAATGTCAGAGAAACATCATCTGTGGAATTCCTGTCTGCTGATAGCCATTTTCATCCTGAAATCTGCCTTGTTAAATTAGCTACATTTGTAAAAGAAGGTACTGTTTGTTATTCCTTACCCCAAATTACAATACATCTGTAAATAGCAAAGCAACAACACAAGAAAACATAGGCTAACCAATTTATGTTCCACTTCTTGCTTTCATTAAAAAGGTAATTTGGGATTAACGAAAGTAATACATAAATGTTTTGTTACAGACTTTAATTTTCATATAATGGATACTTATTAGACAGAGAAATGTATCTTCTTTTTCAGAAAGTTGCATTTTTCCTACCTCTGTTTCCCCAAAGACATTATAAGGTGCATGCAGATTATTCCGATTGCTCACACGGTAGGCAAGATAGCCAGTAAACATGTCGGCCACTTTGCAATTGGAAATTTACCAAAAAGTCCCAATAAGGCAACGGTTTTTCAGACCACTGCTACATGTGCACAAACTAACAAGAACAATTAGATTGGAAATAGCATTTAAACAGACAGACAGTAGTGATAAATTATATGGTCAAGTATATTAAAACACTAGTTTATTGCAGAGATGGAGAACCTCAGGCCCAGGGGATAAACATGACCTTCCAGGTCTGACCCTTGGAATTCTTTGTAGGCCATGTTCCTTTCCCAGGCCTCATGTCCTCTTCGCCACCCCTGCTCCATACCCTTCTTAAGAACTTTTGCATGGCTGAAATGTGTCCTTGAACTGTGGTCATGGCACATCCTTTCTTGGTTCGAGAGGTGTGAGCACATGCAGAAACCTCCAACTTTTCTATCCTTTGTTCTGTCCAGTTTCGCCTAGGGCGCCATTCATTTCTGGTCTGCAACTCCCAGGAGGCTGACCATGAGGAAATGCTATCCTCACCCCCCACCACCCGGTTTTGTAGAACAATAACCAAAGAGCAGTACATTGGATCCAGCTGAATCTTTGCATTTGTGGAAGGGCCCCTTCTGTTGGTATGAGGGGTTTCGGTCCAGTATAGGAGGTTTCCTCAAACTTGGCCCTCCAGATGTTTTTGGCCTACAACTCCCATGATCCCTAGCTAGCAGGACCAGTGCTCAGGGATGATGGGAATTGTAGTCTCAAAACATCTGGAGGGCCAAGTTTGAGGAAGCCTGCAATAGAGACTTCCACAAACAGAAGTGAAGCAATTTCAACTCGCTATCAGGTGCAAGTAAGCAGAGGTAGAGCATTTGGCCACAATAAAATAACTGGAAATCAGTTGACCAAATGAACAAGTTTTATTCCTTTCGTGAGCTTCATAATCTTGGTTCAAAAATGAGCCATTCAGTGGGTCACATACTGATTCCAAACTGTGATCTCACTAAAGCTCAAGAAAGTCTTGGCAGATGTTACCTACGGGAAGCAAAAAGAGGCCAAAAACACTGATGAAAGCAACTTTATATTTAAAAAATCCTCATCGACGTCTTTCTCTAGGGATATCCCGTTTTATCAAAGCTGGCTGACTGAAGGACCTCAATCCAAATAGTACAGAAGAAGAGCTATTTTGACAAGACATTTCAGCGCTTAACATCAAAGTTTCTACTCTTAACAAGCGTGACCTGGAATAATCTGATCTGAAGCATATAAAATCTCCAGGGTAGAACCAGTGATAAATGAAGTGAGTCAGAGAAAATTAAAATTAATGTGCACCTTTGTCCAAGGCTTGAGAAACAGGGGAAGACCCTGCTATATTCAGATAACTTTCCGTAAGGCCCAAATTAGTCACCAGTTTGCACTTCCGGAATCCTTATGCCCTTTGGATATATTCATTTGCTGATATTGCCATGTTTCAAATACACAGAGAGATTGTGATCTTATGGCTGGTTTGCGAGTGACCTTTCCATACTTTGAAGAAACTTCTCACAACCTATTTAGTCACCTTGCCTTGTCTTTAGGGAATGCACATTATATGTGAAATTGGTTTCTCGTCCTTTCGTCTTCTTCTGCCATTTCCTCCAATTCCTTGTTGTATATCACCTCACTTATCTGCAAACCATTTGCAGCCATTTACCATTTGCTCTCTCTTGTTCTGCAGTGCAATTATGGCATGTTTCTTTTCCACGCTTATTGGAGAAAATGGACTACAAATGAAGTGAATGGATACATACATAAATAAAAATGAACCAAGCCTCACTCCTTATCCCCCACCCAGTGTATATACTTGTTTCCTTCAATAGCATTCAGTCCCCCCCATGGTTTTTTTTTTAAAAAAACCAATAATAATATATATCTGTAGTTGACAAAAACTCTGCCTCTAGGAGTAGGTAAATGTTTTCATACTCAAGAGATACCCAACATCTAGTGACAGGAGAGATGGCATATATGTAAGGTAAAGGTAAAGGGACCCCTGACTGTTAGGTCCAGTTGTGGATGACTCTGGGGTTGTGGCGCTCATCTCGCTTTACTGGCCGAGGGAACCGGCGTACAGCTTCCAGGTCATGTGTCCAGCATGACTAAGCCGCGTCTGGCAAACAAGAGCAGTGCACGGAAACACCATTTACCTTCCCACTGAAGCAGTACCTATTTATCTACTTGCACTTTGACGTGCTTTCAAACTGCTAGGTTAGCAGGAGCAGGGACCGAGCAATGGGAGCTCACCCCATTGAGAGGATTCGAACCACCAACCTTCTGATCGGCAAGCCTTAGGCTCTGTGGTTTAGACCACAGCGCCGTATGTAGGGTGATGATTTTTCATCATATATCATTTCTGGTGCTTTTAAGTGCAATTTTCCTCTCCTCCTTTCCTCCCAGTCTTCAGGTCAGGCATCTTAACAGAGACATACTTCTCTTGGGTTTGGAGTAAACTTTGTGCTCCCCTTTTCTGTTCCACCACCCAATTTGCCGTCAGCAATTCAGTGTTGCCATACAATTGCTTGATTTTGCATGCTTTTACTATGTCAGGTAGGATAATTACTAACAAACACTTACCACACAGTAAGTTACCACAGTGTACTCATTTCGAATTCTGGTCAGCTGTGGTGGCCTTTATCTACAGAAGCGTGGAAACTGGTTTTCTGTTGCCCAGCCATGATTGTGTATGATAGGAAGGAAGCACATTATTGCCCATATACTGTTCTAATATATAAGGTGAACTTCTATCATCCTTTTTATGGAAAAGTTTGAAGTAAAGGAGACACTGACAGCACGCTTAGCTCTGTACTCCAAAAGTGTCAATAGCCATGAACCCAAGAAGAGTCCAAAAATGCAGATGCAGGTATATGCATTGTATGTGTGTGTGTCCCCAGAGAGTAACAGTACATAGCATAACACTCAATTTATGTACCACTAGTCCCAGGGCCATCTTACCCATAGGTGCTAGGGGTGCAGGGCACCCGGGCACCCGGGCACCCGGGCACCGGGCTCTCAGGGGCACCAGGCTGAGAGTCTGGGGCCCAAGAGTTGAGTTCGGGGAAGAGCCCGCTCGTCGGTCGGAGTGCTGTGGTGGGCTCTTCTGCTGCAAGTGGCTCTGCGCCGCAGGTTCAGGGGTGACCAAGCCAGCAAGACGCTGAGGCAGCCGGCCAGCTCTGCCCTCCTGCACATCTGGGACTGGGCAACCTGGGGGGGGGGATCTTTGCATTCCAGAACTGCATATGCTTAAGACAGCCCTGATTAGTCCTATACATAGTTTCCTATGAGTAAACTCTGCTGCTTATAGGCACAACTTGTGAAACACGCTGAGCTTTCAGGAAACATTTTCAGACAGCTGAAATGTAACAATGCACTTTTAATTAAAGATGCAAACATTCTCGCCAAGAAATGTGACCATTTCAACTGCTAGAAAGAAGTGGGAACCGCATCAAAGAAAAAGAAAGAAGTATCCCACCTCTGTTTTTCTTCCTCTGCCTTCCTCTGTGCTAATCTGTCTCAATCAAACTTAAACACCTGATCATCACCATGTTCACTTGCCAGATCAAGAAGAATTGGCTGCTTACCTTTGCACTCTGGCAGATGACATACGTAATTGTTCCTGCACTAAAACAAAAACCAAAACCTAGAGCTGCAGTCTCCAGTAAGCTCATTCCACCTTATCACTGATCATTTTGCCAAGTGGAAAGGATAATGTTATCACACTTGCACACCTGATCAGATACTGGGAAAGCAAAGGAGCATAGCATTCATCACATGGTGTGGCAATAAAGATGACAAGCTTACCAAATGGTTACGTGTAACAGCAGTCTGCATTCAGCACTGTCTAATGAAATGGTTTCAGTCTGGCAGGGACTGGCTGGTGCCAAGCTCTGGTACCGCTCATGACAAATTAAGCACTAGGTGCACATTGTTTCTCATATGGTGAGGTGGACTGAATGAATTTCAGGAAGTAGGTCAAGAATGTTATGGATATTACTTCATCTAAAATTGTGAGCACTTCATTTCATGCATTTTAGAAGAGCCAAGAAGGGACATTAACTAAAATATGTAAGATCCTGGCTGAAGCTCTGACCAGGGCGGGAAAGAACTGAACTAGACAGAGGGAGACAAACAAACAAAACTCTGGTGTTTATAGGACACAATTCTACCATTACTTCTACTATTTAACTTTTTTCTTTTTGCACTGATAATGCAATTTTTTAATTAGAGAACAAATGCTTACTTTATCTATAGTGAATATTCACTGACTTGGAAGCAAGTAGCGCCTGCATACCTAAATTCTTAGAACACTTGTGTTTCTTCAGACAAAGCTTTATACAGTCATGATACCTGCAAACACATGAAACATTATTTCTTGTGTATGTATCATTCATCTCCAAAGCAGGGTGTCTCACACATTGCCCCCAACACCCCAAAATGAAAACTGTGTCCTCTTCAGGTGGGTTCAGTACATGTACGTTGAAGTGTACGTGGGTTTCTATGAGATAAGAAGTAGTGATAGTAGCAAAAAACTTTATTGAGCAAACAGACCTGAACAACAGGTGCAAAGCAACTGCTTATATGTATTCCTGAAGGCTTCGGCCCCTCCCACTCTCAACGTGATTGGCTGTCAAAAACTCCCAAGCTGCGAATTGTAACTCAGAGCTTAAGAGCCAATGCCAGTAGCCCAAACCCTGAAATGCTATGTGATTGGATATCATGTATCAACTCAGAACACAGGGTCTCAGAATCCTATTTCAGACTAAAGCTCAGGCAAACACAGGCCACTGAATACATAGCATACGTCTTGAAGAGGGAGTCCATAATTTGTATGTTAATCAGGTGCACAAAAACACAGATTCGGTTGTGTTTCCTCCGTTCATATTATCATGGCCAAACCTGCCAAAAATCCTCTTTCTCTTCAAGAAGGGCCAAGCACCAGGAGAAGAAACTTAGGAAAGTTCTCCTGATTCAGAGATTTGAAACAAATGGAGACACAAACAGGTAGAACAATCCAGGACCTCAAAAGTATATTTTGCACCATGTCCGTGTGACCACATAAGTTACAGTCAGATATGTTATAGAAGGCAAGTCACCATGCAGTTGGCACTCTCTTGGCAAACCCAGTCTATGTCTCTAATAATCAAATTGTGATTTGGTGGGGTCGTCAGGCATGTGAGCATCGTGCCTCCTTCCCTAAGCTGGGCAAAGGCTTCCTGGGCTTTGGGGGATCTCTGAAGTAGGGTCTGAACTGAATCTCGTTGCATACCCTTAGCAGCTACCATATCGCATTAGCCCATGTTACAACACAATAATTAAACCTCTGGTGTTATTAAGGAACCACTGGAACATAAGACCAACCTCAGTATATACAAACCTCCATGCATACAAAGTTGTAAGCCTGCACAAAGTGGCTATACCAGTAGAAAGAATGGAACTTCAAATAATTGGCCAACTCACTGTTAAAATGTATATTATTATGCAGTGTAATAACCACAGGCTTGATTGCCGGGGCACATTCGTTGATATAATGCCTGCAATTATAATGAGAAAAAAAAGAATCCAACAGGAGTACCAACTAAAGCAAACAATAAGACAAAAATTCAAACATGTTATTAAGATACACAGAACCCCTTAGCAAGAGAAAAAGCCTATCACGCTCTTAATTGCTGGTGTCTATTGCTGCTTTGCTATTCTCCCCCCCCCCTTAAACTCCTTAGAGGTTTTAGTCCATTCAAAAAGGAAAATAGTGCATTAATGAATGTCTTAATGAAATCACCCTGGTAGTAATCCAAATTTTGCTTCGACTCACAGCTTCAGTTGGTTTTCTGTCTTGCTGTACAATAATTGCATGCTAATAGCACCACCAACATGGCTGTAACTTTGAGTAAATGATTAGGTTTCAGAACTTCAGGCAATAGTGGGGAGCTGGTTTACTTGGTGGAGTGATGAAGTTATATTGCCATAAAGTAGGTAAGTGTCAAAGCTGTCTTTTGGAGATTTAAGGATCTCTGGTAAATATTATTATTATTATTATTATTATTATTATTATTATTATTATTATTTTGTTATAGAAGCTTGATTCTGAAAGGATTGGTATTCATTTGTAAATGCAATTAAAACTATGAGGCTCTTAGTATCATAATTTCTAATTCAGAGTGTACAAAGTGCTTTACAGTTCTTACTTCATTCATCTTCCCAGTTACTGGGCAAATGTAGCCTCGATTAAGGGAAATGGCTTATCTAATGGTGTCCCAGGAACTAAGAAGATTCATGGCTTTGCATGATCTGCAAATGCTCAGCCCTGAACAATGTGCTACAATAGACAGACACTGTATATACTTGCAAGCAGCTTAGAATGTCACAAACTCTTTTTACAATATTCAGGTAGGTAGCCGTGTTGGTCTGACACAGTAGAAATTTATCAAAAAATTGTCTGGTAGCACCTTAGAGACCAACTAAGTTTGTTCTTGATATGAGCTTTTGTGTGCATGCACACTTCTTCAGATACATGATAAATCTATTTTTGGCCATCTCATCCCTTGCTTTTTCCTGTAATTGCAGTCATTAACAGTCGTCAACAGGTTTACCACATCTATCAGCCAATCACCCATTCCCACCAACCTTATGAGTAATACCCCTCCCCACCCTCTCACTATATATAAGGGTCTGGTGACATCTGTTTCATTGTATCTGAAGAAGTGTGCATGCACACGAAAGCTCATATGAAGAACAAACTTAGTTGGTCTCTAAGGTACTACTAGACCTTTTTTTTATATATTTCTTTTTTACAATAAGCTGCCTTCTCCCATAGCATTTCTTTTTTCAGCAGCAACTGATGAAAATATAAATACATTATAGTTATAGTGACACCTCCCTCTTCAAGCATAGTCATCCCACTGCCCTATGAATAGTTTCTTTAAGTTGCTCCTTGCGCACTGGATATTTGCAGATTTCAAAAAAAGTGCCACAACATTCCACTTTTGCACATTAAAATAAATAAATAAATGTTTTGCTGACATAATTTTCTGCACTCAATACTTCCCCTACTATTTTCTGCATGTATGTGCATGTGTACAGAAGGACAAGAATGTCTATGAGTCTCTGGTTCCTTCCAAACGTTTTAAAATTCAGATCAGCTTTTCAAAATATTGCACTAGAACCAGAAAAAATAAATATATCTCAATATGGTTATAGTACAAAATACAGGCAATTTGCATCATATGTGAGGGTTCAGTTCCAAGGAATATGTGTATACACAAAAGTCGTGTATAGCCAAAATTATCCTTAGAGTTGCCCCACTGCTAGCCAGCCCCCCTTCTATAAGGGGAAGGGGAGAAGCTGGAAACCCCAAGCAGACCCATAGATTTTAAGCTCTCAGCCTTTTTCCCAGGCAAGTCCTGCTCAGCTTGCTCTGTAAGCAACACAATGGCTCTGAGAGTAGTGGAGATACTCTGGGGAGCTCTCATGGTACAATCCAACTTCATGCAAGATCTCACGAGAGCATCCCCACAACTACCAGAGGCAACGTGTCACTGGCCAAAGGCACCCAGTGCCAAGGCGTGCCAGTCAGGACATGTCCATGGGGAACAGTCAAAGCTCCTTTTGCGCCAAGTCCATTGGTGGTCGTTTCACCAGCCCACCTTCAGCCACATGTGGTTGATGTCATGTGTGTTAAATGTGCATAAGATGTGGCTTTACTGTATGAACACAAACAGATTACTTTGCAAAGATGTAAAATAGTCAGGGGGAAAAATGTCATTAAGAAGATAGATGATAGTAGATAGATAGATGATAGATAGATAGATAGATAGATAGATAGATAGATAGATAGATAGATAGATATAGATAGATGATAGATAGATAGATAGATAGATAGATAGATAGATAGATAGATAGATAGATAGATAGATGATAGATAGATAGATAGATAGATAGATGATAGATTAGATAGATAGATAGATAGATAGATAGATAGATAGATAGATGATAGATAGATAGATAGATAGATAGATAGATAGATAGATAGATAGATGATAGATAGATAGATAGATGATAGATAGATAGATAGATAGATAGATAGATAGATAGATAGATAGAGATAGATAGATAGATAGATAGATAGATAGATAGATAGATAGATGATAGATAGATAGATAGATAGATAGATAGATAGATAGATAGATATAGATAGATAGATAGATAGATGATAGATAGATAGAGATTAGATAGATATAGATATAGATAGATAGATAGATAGATGATAGATGATAGATAGATGATAGATAGATGATAGATGGATAGATAGATAGATAGATAGATAGATAGATGATAGATAGATGATAGATATAGATAGATAGATGATAGATATATGGTAGATGTAGATAGATAGATAGATGATAGATAGATAGATAGATAGATAGATAGATAGATAGATAGATGATAGATAGATAGATAGATAGATAGATAGATGATAGATAGATAGATAGATAGATAGATAGATAGATAGATGATAGATAGATAGATGATAGATAGATATAGATAGATAGATAGATAGATAGATAGATAGATAGATGATAGATAGATGATAGATAGATAGATAGATGATAGATGATAGATAGATAGATGATGATAGATAGATAGATAGATAGATAGATAGATAGATAGATAGAAGATTATGATAGATCGATAGATGATAGATAGATAGATAGATCGATAGATAGATAGATAGATAGATAGATAGACAGATGATAGAAGTTTGACCTGAAATAAAACATCACAGTATGTTGTATTTATGTTAAGTGTTCTAGCCAGCATTCCATTGCTACTAAATATCCTCAGTTGTCTTTGAGCTACTTTCCCCCTTACCCTTTGGTGTATTGTACTTCTGCAAACCTTGAGGTTTTTTCCCCCAAACCTACTGATATTTCCCACCTATGTATGTATTTTTGGTTTCATATGTCCACACTAACTCCTGAACTTAAAGAAATAGTGGGTTTTGCACGTCCACTGCAAAAAGAGAGAGAGTTTCTATAGAACTAGAGTTTATCATTTACATAAAGATATGGAGGAATATTTGGGAGGGGCACCCCACTTTTCACTGAATAAAAAGCTGCATTGAGAGTTCACCAAAGCTGTGTGCCTGATGTACATTTAAAGCACCCCACAAGGAATCCTGGAAATTCACAGATGCTACAGTTCCCAGCACCCTTCATAAACTAGGTTAGCCAAGATTTGGGTGTGTGTGCACACTTTAAAAATATGGCGTGTACGCAGCCCAGTTCAGTACCACTGTTCCAGAAATGAGAAGTAAATGCCTTATAGCAGATATGGAGAACTGTGATCCTGAAGATGTATTCAACCCAATCCCAATAAGCGGCAAACAGCAATGCCAAGCTCAGGGATAATCGGGACATATGCATATTATATGTTGCAGTCCTAACAACATGTGGTCTTCTCTCTCCCACCCCTGCCCATCCCCATGCCACTGCAGCTGCCACCACCAAAGATACCCCAAAGGAGGAAGAATTCTCAAACACTTCAGTTTGTGCATTTTTTGCATCTTTGATGCATTTTGTGAATGCAGGCCAATAGTCACTGTAGCTAAGTGATCTCACTGGATAACCAGGGACCGGGGTGGTGTTGCAGTCTAAACCACTGAGCCTCTTGGGCTTCTGATCGGAAGGTTGCCGGTTCGAATCCCCATGACGGAGTGAGCTCCAGTTGCTCTGTCCCAGCGCCTGCCAACCTAGCAGTTCTAAAGCACGCCAGTGCAAGTAGATAAATAGGCACCACTGTGGTGGGAAGGTAAACGGCGTTTCTGTGTGCTCTGGCTTTCGTCATGGTGTTCCATTGCACCAGAAGCGGTTTAGTCCTGCTGGCCACATGACCTGGAAAGCTGTCTGTGGACAAACGCCATCTCTCTTGGCCTGAAAAGCGAGATGAGCACAGCAACTCCATAGTCACCTTTGACTGGACTTAACCGTCCAGGGGTCCTTTACCTTTTTTTTTGTTTACCTTATCACTGGAATGAGCCTAAGTTAAAGCAGTTTATACAGCAGGATTCTTGTGTCTCACCTCTTTAGCAACAGCAGCCCTACATCTGTTGATAGCAAACAGATGCCTTCAGGAGTGGGTTTGTTTAGCTAGGAAGAGACTTGGGAATCTCCTGCTTAGGGAAAGCATGACATTCCAGTCAGGAGCTGCCTGCAGTCGGCTTGATAGCAGCCAAGTGGTCTTACAGCCCCCCAGAGAGCAATACATCCAACAAGAGACACCAGTATGGAAGAGCACATTTTTCTAAGAGTGCTTGTGTTTCCATAGCGATTAACAATTTCAGCCCCTAGGAGGATTCCTGCCCCTTCATCCTGCCGTCTCTTATAAAAATTTTGCCAGGATAAATCTTTCCAGCCCTTGAGGAAAGGTTATGTGATTGCATCAATATTTGACTTTTCTTTCCTATTTTCCACTTCCTACATTTCCCCCAAATAAGAATATTAATGGGTTATGAAATAAGCGTACCCAGAGTTTTATCCCTAACTGCCTACCTCTGTAACTGATCTACTGGAGGTTATGCAGAATGAAGAAATGATATAACACGGGCTTCCAGCAAGTGCTGCTTATGGCCTGTACCCAATAATGAACTTAAATCCTTCCAGACAATGTAAATAGATACTTAAATTATCTCATCTTGGCTCTATTCATCCATTTGCCTCAAAATAAGATTTAAATTCAAGGTTGAATTGAACCCTTAAAAGCCTGTTTTATTTGCTCACACGTGTTTTAAATATGACACTCTTTTTCCACACTGCGTTCTTCATAAGGGAAGAATTTATCCAGCTCTTCTGTGCCATGAAAACATCAATACAGACTCCATTCCTCTCACAAAAGACTTGCCACTTTAATGTTTTACACAATCCTTACCCACCCGCCTCCACACCATGTCATGAAGTTATATATTTTGCAGAACAGCATTCCTTTTTCCTCTATGAATTCTAAAACAGGGTAATATTAAACTTTATCAAAAAGATATATGGCAAAAACTTGGGGGAAAAATGTTTTTTTCTGCACAGTGTTCCAAAGTTGCAGTGTATAATACAGACAGGCTAAGGTATGTGGGCTGCTGAGCTCCAAATATTTTAGAGTGGGGAGTTCAAATACTATCTTAATTAGATAGAGTTAGGTGTTGGAATGAGGGGAAAGGGAGAAATAAGAGAATGAAAGGTGGCTGGAAACATCCCCATCTCCAAAGTGTGCGCTCTCTCTCTCTCTCTCTCTCTCTCTCTCTCTCTCTCTAAGTTGGTTCACTAACCATTCTGTTATGTACTAAGCTTGGATCATAGAAAAATAGGCAGGTAGGATCCTAGAATGCAACAACTGATTGGCTTGCAGGAGAAGACCACTCAGGCTCCAGGAGGGAAGCAGAATCAGCCAATCAGAGGGAACTCATTGTGTAAATAATATATATAAAAGCCTGAGGTTTGGGGGGAAATTCAATCACTGCTTTTACAAGCTGCAATAAAGAGCATGAAATCACTGCTGGACTCTAAGTATATTTCACATTCAAATTTAATACAAAATGAAGTAGGCCTTTTTCATATCCAAGGATTTACCTGAAATTTTGATAGATTATAGCAATGCTGGATTAAGCCAATAAGAAAGCCAGAAAGCCAAGAGTTGCAGCAAGGATGAGTCACACAAAGCAGAACTGAAAAGTTTCAGGTTTGTCAAATGCCATCCTTTGGGGAACAGCTCCCTGCCTGCTGCATCTATAGGGAGCAAATGGTTCCACTCAGGAGTTAAAGACATGGTCTGTCAGCTTTGGACAGTTACAGGTTTCTCTTCTTCTGGAAGTAACTGAGGAATTACAAGCCAGTCAGGTCTAGGGACCCAGGCTCTCATAGACTTAATTTGCAGCCCAGCAAGACATCACAGCTTGTTTCTGAAAATTAAAACTTCCTTTCTATTGATTCTTTATTAGCATTAGCAGGGATTGTGAGTCGTTTCAGTAGAGGTTCCTTTGTTTAGCAGCTGACTCCAAAGCTAAAGATTTGCCTTCTACTAGCATAGCCCCAGCTTATTGCATTATTATAGCATGACCACTTCTGCTGCTTGATTCAGACAACAAAATTATGTACCAGAGGGAAGAAGCATTATGGAATAGCACAGCAATTTAAAAACACAGATTTCACAGTACTGTGCTCTCCAAGTGAAGTAAAAACCAACATTTGTAGGAAAGAAGCAGGCGAAAGCCACAGTTATTATGGAAACTGCTGAGCAAGTGGGAATTCTGTCCATACATAAATATTAAATACCAAAGAGATCTCAGTAAATGCTGGAAGGGGCTGAGTTAAGATGGGCAAAAGCCAGAGCAGGCTCATATGAAAGCATATGTTTGTCTGTTTGCACTACATGCATCTGTGAAAGAACATAGGGTATCAGTGAAGGTGAAAATACAAGCATGTGCCTAAATTTCAGGCTTCTTTGGGCCCCCTCCCCTATTTTATAAGAAGCATTTTGGTATTTAAACACAGTTTCTAGTATTTAATATCCTTGGCGGTTTTCTTAAAGTACATTTTTCATAGAAATCTCTACAATTACTGTATTATTTATTGGGAGTTCATTTCCCAAGCTGGTCCTTTGGCTGCATATGTAATTAGGCAGTATTTTAAAAGACAACTTTTATTAAAATGTTTTATTTCCCCATTAGATTATCGTCTCTCGAGTGAATCATTAGGCAGATTTTTAAAAATTTGTATTATTGACCCAAGTGAACATGTATTATGCACACTTATGAAAATACATAATTAGCCATTTAAAGGGGAAAAAAATCCAACTTAACCTTATGGATTTAACTGACTTAGAATATTATTAAAACTTGTTCAGCTTATTTATAGAACTATGAACATTATTTGAGTGGAATTTCCCCAAAGTATAAAAGGATTGTGATCCATGATTCATTGTGTTTAATGCTTAAATAGCTGCCTCCTTTTATATGGCCACAATTTTGAATTCATTCTATGTGTTTAAATAGTGGACATGCATATGGCATCTTAAAAAGCAGAGATATCACCTTGCCGACAAAGGTCCGTATAGTTAAAGCTATGGTTTTCCCAGTAGTGATGTATGGAAGTGAGAGCTGGACCATAAAGAAGGCTGATCGCCGAAGAATTGATGCTTTTGAATTATGGTGCTGGAGGAGACTCTTGAGAGTCCCATGGACTGCAAGAAGACCAAGCCTATCCATTCTGAAGGAAATCAACCCTGAGTGCTCACTGGAAGGACAGATCCTGAAGCTGAGGCTCCAATACTTTGATCACCTCATGAGAAGAGAAGACTCCCTGGAAAAGACCCTGATGTTGGGAAAGATGGAGGGCACAAGGAGAAGGGAACTACAGAGGACGAGATGGTTGTACAGTGCTCTTGAAGCTACCAGCATGAGTTTGACCAAACTGCGGGAGGCAGTGGAAGACACGAGTTCCTGGCGTGCTCTGGTCCATGGGGTCACGAAGAGTTGGACACGACTAAATGACTAAACAACAACAACAATTTTGAATTCATTTTATGTGTTTAAATAGTGGACATGCATATGGCCAGTTTGTTGCTATCTCAACATGGAGGGACCCAAACATCTCTGGAGGTTCAACTACATGGAAGAACCTGAATTTGTTCTTCCCTATTACAAGTTATACTTGCTGCTATCTGGCAGTGATTTACTTCAGCACGATTCCTCGAAGCGAGTAGAGTGATCCTCATATTTATGCTTCAGAGTTGGATTAACTATTAGCAATGTAATTGCCAGCCGCTTGCCAATGACTACTGATTTCATTTGCTGAAGTGGCATGCTTAAATGGTGATTTGAGACACAACTTACTTGCTAGCAAAAACGTTGGCCAAATCAAGAAAACCACAGATATCTTCACTAGGCAACAGCAGTAGGTATAACTTAAAAGTAGCCTTTAGAACAAAATATGGATATCAAAAGTCTCTCCCCCCCCACCCCCGCATGCACATGGTGGATTTTCTTTGCTGATTGTTGGTAACAAAGATGTTGACCTTTAACGGAGTGGGATGCTATTGCTAAAGGTATTTCTTGGAAGATGGGATGTGCAAGTATTATGAGGGTGCATGTTTATCTTAAGTCATCATTGTTATGTGAAATTTGTTCATCACAGGACTACAAACCGATCAAAGTGATCTCGATTTTCCAACTGCATTTCTGATAATTTCTAAAACTCCTAGCTTCTCAAACTACTGTAGTGAAATATTGTAGTCATTTTGTGGAGTTTGCAGACAGATCTCTTTTTCTCCATTTGGGATTAATGTGTGATATTCACTTTGTGCTCTTAGTTCTGTTGCACCAGCAGAGATCTCCACTTAGAGAAGAGGAAGGGAGACCATTTTTGCCAATTTCCCTTGTCCCTGGCAGCCCCTAACACTCCCTGAAAATCTGTTTTAGAGAATTGGGAGACTCTCCAGTACAGATTCTCACGGGTGCTGTGGGAGGGGAATAGGCAAAAAATTGCCTTCCCTCCTCTTCGGTTGGTAAATATCTCCCACTGGATCAGAACCTTGTGTTCTTATGCAAGGGCACCAGTTTGATATCACATAATGTACATTATGAATGAAAGTCATTCAGCAAACTATGCTGTGCTTTTGATTGTAAGGTATAAATAATAAGTGTTCTTTAATACGTTGCTAATTTCAAAGAATCAAGTATCTCCTCAATATCACTGTGTAACATCTACAGTATGTTTCACAAGTTAGGCGGTCCTTGACATCTCTTCTCAGATGAATAGTCTTGATTTCTTTCAGATGTGCTCTTCAAAAAAATGATGGTGCTGTGATAGCTACCATGGGACTGTTGGCAGAATGTAGTGAAACTGACTGGCATGATAGACTGACAGTTGTGTCATTTATGAAATGGTGGACAATTTGTATACCACCCAGTATTTTTCAAAATTACTGCATAGATTTTGATTTTGATGATGATGATGAAATGGTCTATACATTTTGTTAAATAAATAAATGGATAAATCTGATGCCTGGAGGTGCTTCCTAAGAGGTCAGGAGACCTTCTTTATGTCTTGAGGATTCTGGACGGAGAATCAGTCAAGTTCAAAGATGAACATAGTCACTGGTTGCTGACCTCTAGTTATCTGCTTGATGACTGGGGTTGGTCAATGGCAAATTGCACTATTTAACTTACTCTGAATTAAGATGAGGAATCCTATAGCTGGGAATATATGTGTGTGTTTGTGTGCTCTTCGCATCCTATTAAACATTCAGCTCTCATTCTTGTTTTAATAGCTCTTTTATACAAATGGCTGTTGAAACTAAACAGCACGGTTGCCTTCTTATTGATTGCCATTTCTTAAGCTATTTAGAATTTTCCCTCTTGCATTTCTGGAGACTGCAGAGAGCTAGGAGATGTGGCACTGCAGGGGAACAGATGACAAAGTGGGTCACAAATGTGGTCTCTAGCTCTAGCTCCCTCTCAATACTTTTTTTTATCTTTATAAAATCCGAGGAATAAAGAAAATGCTTCATAAAAATCATTTCAAGTATAACACTACAGGAAAAAGATGACTTAAAATGGAAACCCTAGGGCTAACTCATCCTTCATCTGTTATGTCAACTATGAATGGGAAAATGTATCCATTTTAAATGGTTTTATACATGGCTTAAATGGTTTTAATACATAATTTTAGGCAACAAATATGGATTTGTCCATATTGGACCTGTTGCATCAAACACCTGCTTATGTCTGAGCCATTTGTGCATTGTCTTTAAATCCTGACTAATTATTTGCAAAGTGATGTGCAAAAAAATATACATTTGAATATATAATTTCTGCAGTATAATTGTGTATATATCAATATAGACATATTTTTTAAAAGTTCTGTGCATTGTTGTATGCATCTTTTCATGAGCTGCTTACTTTTGGAAACATTGCATATACTCATATAATATACTTATGTATATAGAAATATAATAATGCACATAATATGTGAGCATTTAAAGAATTTTAAGTGGGTGTTTCGTGTAACTGGTGGAAAAAACCTCTCGCTTCTTGTCAAAATCAAGGAGCAAAATGAGAATTAGAAAAAAAGAAATCCATGCAGATAGCTTGGCCTTGAGATTTTAAGAGAATTCCATCCCAATTGTCAGTACAACTACTTTGGCATAGCGTGTTTTCCTTCATGGAGAGCACATGTTGTGGTGGGGTCTGCTGAGCCACCCCTCTGTTACCAGGCAGGGTCTCTAAAGATGGCCTGGGGCAGTGATTGGTTCACTGGGTTGCTGGGGTAAAAGTTATGTTGCAATTTTGGTGGGAGGGGTAAAATGTTTAAATACTCTGCATGCAGCCTGGAGCTTTCTCTTTGCTGTATGCAACGGATCACCCGCCCACCCGCCCTTGAATAAGGCGTTGTTGCTTTGACCTTGCTATGCCTGTCATGGGGTCATCTGCCGTTGGGGCAGGGGCTTGGTAGGAATTTTGTCCATCTGGCTGATTGGCTGGGCCATTTGGTTTTTGCCTACTGCGTAGCAAATTGTCACAACTTGTAAGGTTGCGGTTAGGCATTGGTTATAAATTGGTGGAGGAGGGGTTAGGATAGGCTGGGCCTACCCCTCCATGGTTGCTGCGGAAAGGGAATTCCATTAAAGGAATCCTGGGGCTTGCCATCTTTTTGTCCAATCCCTGGAATGGGACTAGGGCCGGCAAGCCTTCGGGGAGCATGCGGATGAGAATTGAGGGTCTGTGACTCAGCTCCATTGCTCCCCGACTTGCTTTCCCCTGCACTGTCTTTCGGTGGTGCCCGGAAGTCAGTTCTGTCCCCAGGCGGGGGGACAGATAGTCTTAACCAATGCCTAAACAACCACTCACGGTTTTGTATTTAAATAAAGTTGTGGCCAAAATTATGCCAAAAACATTAAACAAAAATTAAGTGTGCGTTGTGAGTTATTTGGGGTGTAGCTTGGGGACCTCGACACGCAACTAGTACAAAGAAGGAAAGGCACAGTTGGTTTAACAAGAAGAAATATCCTAGCTCAGATTCCTTGGCATAGAGCACAGTGGTGTATTGAAGGGAGAGGATAGCTCAGGGAATTTTTTTCCCAGAGCAGTAGCAATGAAATCATCTTCCAGAGCACCAGGTTTACTGAAGGAGCCTCTTGCTGTGGCAAATGAATGAGATGGTGATAAATATTTCAGATTTGTTTGTGACAGTGGAAGTCAGAAAATGATCACACAGAGGGCGGATGGGGTTTTATTTTATGGGAATCCTACTTTCCACAAGCAGTGTAAATGGTAACACTTTGTTGAAAGATCATTTGCATTTTTCATTAAAAACTAAAGATTGCATTTTACTTGCCCAAAGATCTTCTGTAAAAGCTCAGTGTGTTTTGCTATCTGTTTACGAGTCAGTGGAACCAAGTTTGATAGAGCTTACTCCAAGAAACTATGCATGGGATGGTAGCTAAACGGATGCTAATAAACAGACTTACAGATGATGATGATATTATTATTATTATTATTATTATTATTATTATTATTATTATTATTATTTCTACTCCACCCATCTGGTTGGGTTTCCCCAGCCACTCTGTGCGGCTTCCTACAAAAGATTTAAAATACATTAAAACATCAGTCAGTAAAAACTTCCCTAAACAGAGCTGCCTTCAGATGTCTTCTAAAAGTCAGATAGTTGTTTATTTCCTTGACATCTGATAGGAGGACATTCCACAGGGTGGGCACCACTACCGAGAAGGCCCTCTGCCTGATTCCCTGCAACCTCACTTCTCACAGTGAGGGAACTGCCAGAAGGCCCTCAGAGCTGGACCTCAGTGTTAGAAGCTGAACAATGGGGATGGAGATGCTTTTTCGGGTATACTGGCCCGAGGCTGTTTAGGGCATTAAAGGTCAGCACCAACACTTTGAATTGTGCTTGGAAACATTCAGGGAGCCAATGTAGATCTTTCAGATGTATATATATACTCACACAAGTCACACAAGTATATATATACTCACACAAGTCTGAGGTCTACATTTTTAAACTCTAATTGGGGATGTGCCATTGGGGACTGCCAGCATAAGCCTCTTCACTTCACAATTTACCACTGTACTGATTCCTAACATACATCCCTTGAGATGCCAGTTCAAGGCCCACTGTTATAGGTCAAGTGATAAAAGATAATAATAATAATAAATACATTTTTATTTATACCCCGCCCTTCAACAAAAAGCAGCATATAATACAGTATAAAACATGAATAACAATAAATTCAGAATTCAAAAATCAATTTAGGGGGGAAATCCATTCAATAAACATTAGATGATCACCAGGGCTAGCTGACTAAATTAGTCCTATTTGGGCCAGTGAGGAGCCCAGGGGAAAACTAGCTGTGGGATCCCAGAGCGGGTAAACTTCATAAGAAGGGGAGGGGGAGGGAAGGAAGGGGAATAAAAGATGAGTGGTTAACTTTTCATTCTAGCCACCTTAGACTAGACTGAATGCATCTGGGGGCGTGGTGTCACCATACCTCTGTGGTAAGTGCTTGGCATGAAGAAACGGCAAACTCTGGCACCCTTCTAAAAGGAACTTAGATTGCAGATAGGAAATATCTGTGCAGAGCTGATCATCTTTCTGCTATCTAGTGCAGTCCTTTTTTGGTTTGAATTGCTTCTTTTTCTTCTGAAATAGCCATAGCTACAGTGCTGGAAGTCTTTTGTCCCTAATATGCCTGGAGAAGAAACCTTTCCCCCTGCTGCTCATCTCAATCCATGTTCTTATGAAAATTGCTCCAAGGGGGCGGGGGGGGGGGCAAAAAACCCCAGGACTCTCATATTGAAATAAAATACGTTCAGTTACACTGAAGATCTTTTTCTTTCATTCCCGGAATCATAGTCTGCGATTGCAGAGGGACTACTGCAAGTTTATACTGTTGGAAGCAGTTGTATCACATCACATAAATTTTCACTTTGACACACCGAAGACAGTCTAACATTATGTGATTTGATTAGTTGCAGACAAGGTTAATTGATAATCTGCTTCTTAAATGAGAAATGTCAGTATTGCAGTGTTTCTTATCCAAAAGCACATCCAGGCGGCTATTGTCGAGCACTCTTTTTATCGCCACCTATTGTGAGCTCCTCCCAAACCCATAATGCCCATAGACTGTAATTTATATGTAAATTGAACTAGTCGGGAGGACCATGCTGATGTGAATCTGAGCACAGACAAAAGCCCTAAACACCGCGGAAAATGTCAAAAAGAGGAGTGAGGAGGCTGGCAGAAGATTGAGAAGTTGATCAATATGTGTGCTGATAAATACAAGAGATTAATAATAACCTAAGTTTGGGGAAATGGAAAGGAGAGGAGAGAGGTGACTAGGCAAGTAAGGGACTGAAGTAGGAAACAATATTTATTTTTGAAGAATCGTCAGTGAGAGGCTTGTAGCCTAGGCTTGTAGCCAATGCATGGGCTCTTTTAGAGGGGAAGACTCCCCTTCTTAATGCTACTGCTGCAATACTCTATGGAGACTTACTCTTGATAGATTAGTGTTCCATGTGTGTTGGAGGTTCTAGGGTTGAGTGCAAATGTGCCTCTCTATTCAGCACTCCATTCTCATGTGTCCAGTACTGGGGGAGCCTTTTGGCAATTTGGGGATGGCAGCCAGCTAACAGCCACGTCTTCCACCAGAATGCCCTGTGTGTAGCAGAATTCCAATGCATTGGGGCGGGGGGAGCAAGGGAGCCAGTAGCAGCTGGCCACAAATAGGAGCTATGTTGCTATAAAAATACAGGAAGAAAAGACAGTTGACTGTGCTGCACTCCATGACAAACTGCTCCGCAAAGCTGCTCGATTACTAACATGCTCAGAAACACCGAAGTGAGAGCAGCATAGGATGGAAGCGTTCCCATTTTCTTCTGTGCCGCTTAGAAGGTACATGACATGCAGTTATTGAACGAAGATTTTCCTATCACTGCATGCCCAGACTGGGCAGAGAAGCTTGGCCAATTCAATTTCTGAGTTCCCTGCAGCAGTTAAAAGGAACAGCACCTTCAGCCCTGATCAAACCATTTTTCACAAGTGTCTGAGCTTAAGGGAACCGGGGTATTTTAAATGTGGCTTATTATTGTTGTTGTTGTTTTCTTCCACCACTTTCCCATTTCACCTTCCCTTCGATAACAAAATGTTTAAAATCATGTAACATAATCATTTAGCATGGTCATATATCTGGAAGAGGAAAAGTCAGAGACACTGCCGACTGATGTAAGGCGCCGTCAGAGGAACCAAGGGATGTATTATGATTAGAAATACAGCCAGAGACTTTAAGACTTTAATGATAAAGAGATTGGGTGCTCTGGCTAAATTCCATTATTGCAATGCTTCTAAAGAGAGTTCACACAATTCCAGCACCCTCCCTCTCCCCCAGATGGGTCTCTTTCCCTCCTTCTTCAGCAGAATAATTGGGGCTTTGCAATTAGTCTTGAGAATGTGGGGGAGGACAGAGAGGAACAAATAAATGTAGACCGCTGGCCGAAGCAATTCA
Organism: Podarcis gaigeae; assembly: GCF_964106915.1. Taxonomy (NCBI): domain Eukaryota; kingdom Metazoa; phylum Chordata; class Lepidosauria; order Squamata; family Lacertidae; genus Podarcis; species Podarcis gaigeae. The sequence goes on from NC_139694.1 coordinate 20,691,720, forward strand.
AAACAGAAGCTTAATGAAATGTGAGGTGATGCATCAGATAAAAGTTGATAATAATTATGGCATATTAGAGGAAAGGCCACAGTGTCCTTTCTTCCTTTCCTTTTGAAATTCATTCCTCTTTCTTATCAAAGAAGAAGAAGATGACGAAGAAGAAGAAGTTGTGAACACAAAGTCACCTTGCAATAGTGGTTAAGAGCAGTGGACTTGTCATCTGGTGAAGCAGGCTCGCTTCCCTGCTTCTCCACATGCAGCTGCTGGGTGACCTTGGGCTAGTCACACTTGGATTTGGATTTGGATTTCATATTCTGCTTTATCACTACCCTAAGGAGTCTCAAAGCAGCTAACATTCTCCTTTCCCCTCCTCCCCCCACAACCAACAATCTGTGAGGTGAGTGGGGCTGAGAGACTTCAAAGAAGTGTGACTGGCCCAAGATCACCCAGCAGCTGCATGTGGAAGAGCGAAGACGCGAACCCGGTCCACCAGATTACATGTCCACTGCTCTTAACCACTACACCACACTGGCTCTTCTCTGAAGTCTTCAAAGTCTCTGAAGTCTCTCAGCCTCACTCACCTCACAGAGTGTTTGTTGTGGGGGAGGAAGGGAACGGAGATTGTTAGCCGCTTTGAGACTCCTTAGGGTAGTGATAAAGCGGGATATCAAATCCAAAAACTCCATCAGAAGGAAAGGAAATTATAAACATAGCTGGAAGGTGAGGGTGTGTATGTGTATGTATTGGGAACATTCAGTGGTAGTGAGGAAAGGCAACTTTTACTGCTCTGAGCGTTGCTCCTCTGACCTCACACAATGTGTGCTAAGCCCTACAGACTATTGTTGGGCAATAAACTGCAAAGGGATGGGTATGGAAGCCAGCTAACTTAATGTGGACCTAATACAATTTTGAAGTGGAAATTCATAATAACCCAACCACCACACTCAAACACATTTTAATGACACCGGAATTGGAGGTCAAGACACAGGAAGCATAATAGCACCGCTATAATATACTTCTGCCCAAAACAACCACTTCATGGCACTTCATGAGATGTCACAACAGGAAGCTTGGAGCTTAAGCCTCAGTAAGAGATGTCCCTGTGATTGTCTCTCTCAAATACACACACAGGTGACACTCCTTTCAACCCAGTTACAGGAGCGTGAATGTTAAGCAGGCAGCAACTATAATTGCTTCTACCTTTGTCCCATGGTTAAATTGTGACACACTCTGAAGAGTCTGCAGCAGGAGCTGGGGGAGGCATGGAGACTGTGGCTTTGAATGGGAATGGGCAGAACAGGAACAACGCTAGAAAATGAATAGATTGTAAAAGAATGAGCAAAGAGAAGAGAAATTGAAAAAAGCAAAGACTGGAAGAGGAGCTAGAAAGGAGCTGATAGGTAGTGGAGAGTAGAATAAAATAAAATAGGGAGAAGTGAGGAAAGGAGCTTCTTCTTCTTCTTTGGCAATCACTCATAGCAGTGTAAAATTGTCTTCCATAAACATGATTTTAACATTGAGTCCGTAAGTAGAGGCCAATTCTGGATCCACACGTCCTTCCACAGTGGGGACATAGGTTTCGGGGCAGGAGTTGATCATGGTGAGGGTTTGCCAGCGTGCTTTCCTCTTAGCACTTTTCTCCCTTACGTCCTGAGTTCAAGTGACTTCAAAGCCCATGACACCTTTGGTAAAGGCTGTTCTTCAATTGGAGTGCTCGCAGGCCAGTGTTTCCCAGTTGTTGGTGTTTAAACTACTTTTTTTAAATATAGATTTGCCTTGAGACAGTTTTTAAATCTCTTTTGTTGACCACCAGCATTACGTTTTCCATTTTTAAAGTTTGGAATAGAGTAGTTTCTTTGGAAGACGATGGCAGGACCTGAGACAATGCTTTGGACACCTTTTTATTATTTTTTATTTCATCCATTTCTAATCCAGCGTTCATCAGTTAAGGCCCACGGACAGTTTACAGCAATTGCATTAAACAATAAAACACAGTATCCCATGTTGAAAACCATAATAACTACAACAGACTGATGACTTGAGTTATGCTGGCATTGCAAAAAGCTGGGTGAAGGGGTACATATTTAAGCACGTGCAAAAGCCAGAAAGTGATGGCATGGTACACACTTCCAAGGGGAGGGAATTCCACAGCCAAGGTGCTGAAACATAGAATTCCCTATCTCATATCACTGCACAGCTCTACCCATTGGCAGGACAATGTCCCCTGAAGTTCATTTCATCCAGATGTCATCTTGTTTTCATTGCTTTTGCTGTTTAAGCTTTTTCTAATTGATCTTACTGTTAATTGTTTTAATACTATATGTGAGTCGCTCTGTGTATTGAAATACAGGATAGCACTTTCGATTAAATTGGTCAACTGAAAATTCAGGATAGGTGTCTTGGAATATGCACACGGCAATGACCTTCCTTTCTCTTGCTAGATAAATGCTCTGATTTTGTAATTTGCCTATATAAAAGAGGTTGTCTTCTGCAGAAGCTTCTTAAGCTACCTAACAATCCTGGATTATTTCCCCCCAGAAATAGTATTAAGCACAGTGTTTACATTATCATCTCTATTGCATAAGGGGACCAAGTTTTTCGGCTAGATGGGGCATGTTTCACTAGACATGTTTACATTCTTTTTTGTTGCAGTTAGGTGAATACTTGAGCTGATTTTTTCTCTAATAAAAATTTCATATGTGTGATTCTCCTTAGGGAATTCCTCAGAAGGAGAAACAAAAAGAAATCTTTATATAGTCTCTCATCTATGATTGAAAATTCTGAGTGTGACACATTCCCTTCTGATATACTTTTGAAATAGATTATCCATTAAATAATATGTAGCAGTACTAAATAGTGTCTTAAAATATTGCTGAATAGACTTCATTAGTCTGGAAGCATTTCAACACTGGCCTGTAATTTTCTTCCCAATGTATCAAACAGTTAAACTGGTAAAATACATGTTTTGGGTGGGTAGCCATGACCACTGAGGCAGGTCATTGTGACAATGTGTAATATTATACTACAGTTTCAACAGCTGAAGAGGCTGTGATGTTGTAACAATGGTTCTGCATCAAATGCAGCACTGTGGTGCTATGGTAAACTGTTACTATACAAAATGGAAAATGGGTATAAGGTAGGCAATAAAATGCACAACTTATCTATGAGCCATCCTCAAGTTAGGATGTTCTGACTAGTTGGTTTGGTGGTTCCAGCATGAAAATTATAGGGTATCATATGGTATGGAGTAATAACTTTTGGACAAACAAGAAAGAACTATCTGAATTAATATGGAAAACATGGATACCTCTTCCAAGAATCATGAGACCCTCTTAAACGTGGTGCAGTAAGCTGAAATGGAAGATGGGGTACTGAAAATTGGATGGAAGCACTTTCTGTGAGCATTCACTATTTTATTTTTTCCCTAAATGCCATCCTTAGGTTTCTTTATATGTGCCTTTTCATGCATAGGTGTATAAAAAGAGCTTGAATTCATATTCATGCTGTGTGAGAGATACAGGCAGAATTTTTCTTCCATTCATTTTATTCACTTTACTCTTCTTTAATTTTTCCGGGGACATCTGCATAGACTCCTAGATTACCTATCAGAAGTTATATAGAGAGAAAATTAAGTGTTAGCTGGCCTCCAGGCTGTTCACAAAAACAAGCAATTGATAGCTTTAAAACTGGCTGGTACCTTGAGTTAATTCTCCTTTTTAGCATTGCAGATCAGCTGAATATTTGTGATGGCATGTGTTCCATATTTTGAGACATTTTCTTTTAAATAGCGGGGATTCGACTATCTGATCTGAAAATAGAACATAGGGAAAGGTGAAAGGGAAATGATCAGGTTAGATAAATTGCTTTTAGGTTAATATTAATTTCCCCATTTCTCATTTGTTCAAGACTTCTTGTCCTGAAAATATTTTTAGACAATATATATATGAAATATTATCTCTGTAAATATCACAACACAAGAATAACTGCTCCTAATTTTCCTTGTTCTTTCTGTGCAGTGGGGAGAGGTTTTTTAATTTCATACATCATTTACAACTTGCTCTGGCAACAGCACAGGGTTTTTTATATTAGGCGTCCCTTATCAGAGGGGGAAAGTGCTGATTAATGTTTCATCTAGCAACATTTTTTACTTTGGAAGAAGATGACCATGAGTGAATCCAGAGCAGGCTTCCTCAACCTCGGCCCTCCAGATGTTTTGGGACTACAATTCCCATCATCCCTGACCACAAGTCCTGCTAGCTAGGGATCAAGGGATTCCAACTCCTACATTACACATTAAACGCTCGCTTCCGTCTGAGACTCAGGAAACACTATGACAGGAAATGAGGCTGCCATCAAGGGTAGCAATGGAACTGATGATTCACTGTGCTAATATCCTGTTAGTTTCACAAACTGTTTAGGGGTATGCATACCCATGTGTCCCCCTGGATAAAAAACACTGATTCATTCCAAGGCTGCTGTTGCACCTGAAAGCAAAATGAACGCCACAACCCCATAGTCGCCTTTGACTGGACTTAACCATCCAGGGGTCCTTTACCTTTAAAAAAACAAAACAAAAACAAAACAAAACATTTTTTGTGCCTTCTAATGCTTCAGAAGCATCAGGACCACTAGTTTATTTCCAAGAGAGCAGCCATGCACAAGTTCAACAGTGGCCCCTTACCCGTTCTTGGGTCGGTGCCTGTGGCAGCCTCTCATACTCAGCCACCATCCCCGGGCAGTGAGAACAGAGCGCACATGGCTAGGCAGCCATTAGAGGAATTCCCCTTGGCTGCCTGGGCAGCTGGCTCAAGTTTCCACTGGCTGCTGCATCTCAAATTGGCCAATCAGTGGCACCTCCGAGGGGGCGGGTGCATGCCTCACCGGCTGAGAGGCCATTGGCCGCGCACGTGCCCTCACACCTGGCAGCACTGTCCTGCCTCAGCAAAACTACTCAGACTTATTTACCAGGCATCTGTGGTGATGACATTTTAGAAACTCAAGGGATTTTCTAAGGCATCTCATTGCCAGATAATACATTGCCTGGCTAAAAGGAAGAGAGAGAAAAAACATGGATGAAATTGTAACATACGTGAGGCAGCAACCTGCAGAGAACCCACAATAAAGTGATCAGTTGGTATTTCAGAGAACGACGTATAAATGAAACATGAACTACTTCCATACTACAAATCCCAGTTCCTTTGTCCTCTGTGTTCCGAGCGGTATGTGGTTCTTGTTTCACAAACAGTGTTGGCAGCAGTAAATCATCATTTCATGCTGGGAGTGGTCTTCTGAGAATGCATTACACAACTTGAAATCCTATGGTCACGCAGCTGGAAGTTCCACTGAATTCAGTAAAGCTTACTTATGAGTAAACGTGCTTCTGATCTTGCTTTCAGATCAGACCTAGGGATGCCAAATGTTCTTATTTGCAGGCTACAGAAATGCCATTGTGCTTTTATAGGGGAGTCATTAATCTGTTTGTGTGTGCTTTTTTCATTATGTGTTTTGCATTCTCATTTCGTATTTTTATGCTGTGAGCCACTGTGTGATCTTTGGGCAGAGGGCAGGATGCTTTAGGACAGTGTTTTTCAACTATTGTTCCGTGGCACACTAGTGTGCCGCGAGATGTTGCCTGGTGTGCCGTGGGAAAAATTGAAAAATTTGAAAGATTTAAAAATAAAGTATTATATAATTTTTCATATTTCTGTTTACTTACTATTTCATAATAAAGTAATTATAAAATACTTTCTTTGTGTTATTTGATTCCTATTCAAGAGAATTACTTTATATATAGTCAATATAGGCACAGAGTTAAATTTTTAAACATTTTCTAATGGTGGTGTGCCTCGTGATTTTTTTTCATGAAACAAGTGTGCCTTTGCCCAAAAAAGGTTGAAAAACACTGCTTTAGGAAGCACTAGGATATTTTAGGAAGCATTAATAAATAATAATAATTTCTTCTTGTTGTTGTTTTATCCTGCAAATCCTGTGGAAGAGAAATGATGCCCTTTTTAGTTTTGTGAATAAATCCCAGTGCAGGTAAGCAGACAGTGTGAGTAGGCAGCCAGCGTACAACAGGTAGCACAAACCTGACTGATGAAGCAAGTAACAGACGTGTTGACATTAGCTCGACCAGCAGCGGCGGCAACCACCTGGTGATGTGTTTGTTCTATTTCTGGAAAACCGCAGAGCATATGGCCAGCTAAAAACCCTTTTCATGTCACTTTGGTGTTAGTTCTGTCTGGGCAAACTCAGTCTGCTTTGCGATTAGTAGAATATATATTTCCCCCCGTGATGAAATACCTCCAGGTGTGTTGGGCTAAGAAAAATAATAATCCTTTGATGTATGAGGAACTGTGGCTTTGGCACAGGCTCCTGCCAAAACGGTTATTCTTTCATTCAGTTGTCCACCAGCCAAGATGTCCTCAGAGGGTGTCTTTAGGGCTGCTGTCATTATCAGAGACAGAAAACTTTGCTTTGTGCAGCGTATAAGTGGAGCATCTTGCTTTTTTAACAGATGAATTGGCAAAATATTTCAGATTATCCATCTGTTCCTCTGATTCAAGCTGTTGTCTTTCCCAGTCTGCTATAAAACACAGACTACACGCTCTTCAGTATAGAAACATCACCTTTGCCTTGGCACCATTGGCAACCAATTCTCTTCTCAAAGCATACAAGCAGCATCAAGACCCACGGAAATAAACAGGGCATCGTGCTGCTGGTTTCTTTTTATTTTGGGAATAAGGGGTAAGGGTGTTTGCCACAGTCTCTAAAGACTGCAGACTGGCATAGCTACATTACTCAAAATAACTACATTCTCTCCCCATCCCCCAGCGCCTGGTACCTTATTTTACCTGTGCATCCAGCATGGAAAATACTATTGTGTGAGATTCAAAGTAAGAGTGCAAAAATGGAGGACTTTTCATCCTTTGGGTCTTTTTCCAAATTTAAATCCCCTTCCCAAAATGCCATTTTACCCATTGCACATCATTTTCATTTAATAATAATAATAATAATAGCACTCAGCAAAGACAGTTTAAAGAAACCAAAACAGTAAAGATAGACCACAATAGTTACAGTGCTATTCTATTTTTTTTTAAAGGCTGTGTTTCTACCACAACAAATAAAGTGTAATCCTGGTGCCTTAAGAAGCCAGCTAAGCATCACTGGGCTCATTAGGGATGAAGGCCTTTCTTTTTAGCTGATGCTTTTAAGGATGACATGCCTTCTACATGCTATGCCATGTCAGTGGTGAATGGGGCCAGAGCCAAAAGTGGGTGGCTGCTTTCTGGCCCAACCATGACAGATGTTTCATGTAAAGAAAATGAAGGCATGGTTTTTTCACATGTGGTGGAATTGTAAAATACAGTGGCATCTCCGGTTGCGGACGGGATCCGTTCCGGAGCTCCAGTTAGATCACGAGGTTTTCACAACTGGAGGTGTCTCTTCTGTGCATGCATGCAGCATGGTAGAGTGCTTCTGCGCATGCGGCAAAACCCGGAAAAATACTTCCAGGTTTGCCGTTTGCGTATCCCGAAGGATATGTAACCGGAGGTGAACATAAGTAGAGGTACCACTGGAATTAAAAAATATTGGGAAATGATTTATAATGAAATGAAAAAAAGAGTTTAAGATAACTTTTGTTAAGAGACCAGAAGCATTTTTACTAGGCATTTCAGGTCAAGATTTGCCAAAAGAGAAGAACTGTTTATGTATGCTACAACTGCAGCTAGGATATTGCTAGCGCAAAGATGGAAAACTGACAAAATACCAACTAAAGAACAATGGCAAGAGAAATTGATGGAATGGTGAAGTTAACTGAAGGACTAAGTAACAAAGACAACCGAGACTTTAAAAAAGACTGGGAACCATTTAAACCATGTAAAGAAATGGACTCACTAGTAGGATTTGACTAAACACTTACAATTAACAAAATTAATATGGAAATTATTAAGATGATGTTAAAATGACAAATCTATAATAATATACAACTTTAAAATTAAGATATAAAAAAGCAAGCAGGAGAAGTTAATATGTTAAAAAACCAGAAGAGGAAGTTGAGGCAAGTCATCGGGGGGGGGCGGTATTTGGGAATTGTATTTTTTGTTATCTGATGTGATGTTATTAAGATAAAAATGTAAAACTTAATAAAAATTACCGGTATTTAAAACAAAACAAAATGTTTCTATACACATGCCCATCTTCAACCATGCCAGCAAGAAGCATTCATCACAGCTCAAGAACACATACCAGCCCAGCAAATGCATTTGAGGAGGGTGTGGCATGGAGTCAGTGAGGGCTGTGGTCCAAAGTGAGTCCCAGTAGCTGGATAGAGAGACCTGGAGACAAATTTGGCCCCTGGGCCAGAGATTCCTCTTCCCTTTGTCACCTTACAAAAATGTTGCCTGTTAGGCTAGTGTTGTTGCATACCACCCCCATCTCTGAGCTGTTAGAGATTCCAGGGGTTCCAGTCACTTACCTGGGGTTCAGTTTCCTTGGACTGAGGGACAACGGAGACTGTGGTGTCTTTATGATATATGGTTTATTTGCACATATATAGGACCTGAGCCAATGATGGAGGGGCTCACAGCATTAACACCACAGAAGGTCTTGCTTCTCCCATAGTCACTGCCTTGGCTTCAAGCAGAAATCAAGCAAGGATTGCAGGCTGACAATAAGACACAATTAAATAGTTGGCCTTATCATGTATGAAATGCTTTCCGAACAATATTCACTATTTAAAACAAAAAACCAGAAAGTCAATAAAAGCAGCAGAAGGGAATTGTTTTAATGCTTTTGTTTGTTTGTTTGTTTGTTTGTTTTATATAGTGAAAGAAGTTCTGTGTTAGTTTTTGGTCAATAATAATAATAACAAGTATAACTAGTACAGTGGTACCTTGGTTTGAGAACAGCTTAGTTTATGAACAACTTGGATTAAGAACGCTGCAAACCCAGAAATAGGTGTTTTGGTTTGTGAACTTTGCCTTGGAATAAGAACATGTTTCGCTTCCTGTTGAGTGTGTTTCATTTGTAAATTGAGTCCCCCGCTGCTATGGGAAAGCACACCTTGGTTTAAGAATGCTTTAGTTTAAGAACGGACTTCCAGAACGGATTAAGTTCGTAAACCAAGGTGACACTGTACCTTTGAGGTATGTGAACACAGGATTGTAATTCTCTGTTAGTTAATTGGAGCATTTGATCATAATTGCAATGGCACACACGTTTAGTGAATTGAATGGTGAGGAAGGAATGGTGGATTGTTGCAATTTGTGTTGCAATAGTTATATTGCTAACTACTGTTATGCTGTATTACTGCATCAATCTAAGGGACTGTGATGCTTTGTAAAAATTAGGAGATGTAATTGCTAATCTCTTATAGCTCTCCCTCTATTCTAACACAATGCATGAGCTTTGGATTTTTTTTAAAAAAAATCTTTAAATGCTTATTATATATTTCAGAGACATACCGGTATATAAACAGGTTATATATAAACGTGTCACAGATGAGCTATATTCATAGGAAATTCTTAGTTTGAATTGTTTAAGAATATTTGCTTATATCCTCTTTTTTATATGGGGGAGGGAGGGCAGGAGGGAAGAAGGCAGGAAGGAGAAGCTGAATTTGAAAAGCCTCTGCAGTCTCCTTTGTTAGCGGCTGGCTAGTTGTGAGCAGCCAATCAGAACTTCAGGATAGCAACAACTGACATTGATTAATGGACACCTTGCAGATCCACTTAATGATTATCCCTATCAGAAAAAAAAGTGGATGGCGGGTTGGGAAATCACAGTCCCTGCTGCTCTTTCTTAGAATCTTTTTTGAAAACTGGAGTTCATCCTTTATTTCTGTTGGTGCTTCTACTGTAAGACAATACAGTCATACATCGGGTTGAATGTGCTTCGGGTTGAGCGCATTCGAGTTGCGCTCTGCGGCAACCAGGAAGAAACGGAGCACGTTACTTCCAGGTTTCGCTGCTCGCGCATGCACAGACACTCAAAATGACGTCACACGCATGTGTGGAAGCGACAAAACACAACCCGTGCATGCACAGACGCGCCGTCGCTTGTTACGTTTGCTTCAGGATGTGAATGGGGCTCCGGAACGGATCCCATTTGCATCCCGAGGTACCACTGTATAACATTTATAATTTCACTACTACAGTGGTACCTTGGTTCTCAAACTTAATCCTTTCCGGAAGTCCGTTCCAAAACCAAAGCATTCAAAAACCAACCCCAGAATGCTCCCAGGGGCTTGCGTGGCCCTAGCCCCTTGCCAGGGGGTTTCGGACAAAAGCATGGGGAGACCCCGGGTTCCTTTAACGGAAAACCCTTGAAGCAGCAGCAGCATTTTGGAGGGGCAGGCACAGCCGAATCCATACCCCTCCACCAACCAGTTCCAAGACCAATGCCTAACCGCAAACCTTACAAGTTGTAAGGACAAAATTCCTACCAGGCCCCTGCCCCAAAGCAGACGACCCCATGACAGGCATAGCAAGGTCAAGCAAACAGCCTAAAATTAGGGAAGGGAGGGCGGGTGATCCGAAGTAAGCAGCGAAAAGAGGAAGTTCCTTGCTGTGAGCATTGTATTTAACAAATAGGGCTGTCAATCAACAAATGGCAACATCTAGATTTCCCCAGTAACAGCCCGCCTCTGCTTAAAGGATGGCCAAACCATTTGCCTAGTAACAGTGAGGTGTCTTGTCAGCCCTGCCCGCAACCTGTGCTCTCCATGAGGGAGAACACACTTTTTCAGAAGAGAAGCTGCATGTGTACTCAAACCTCAAAAAGCTTAAAATGAATCAGCGATGGCAAGAGAGAGAGAGAGTGAGAGAGAGAGAGAGTTTTACCTCAGCATCATCACTTGCTGAATGTTTCTTAATGTGAAACTTATTTAGCTGCATTCTCTTTCAATCTGTTTCACTTCTTCCTAAAATCAACATGCTGATTATTGTTTCCACCACCCCCCAAAAGGTGTTTCATTAACTACAGCTATGCAAAATGTTACCAGCTTAAGTTTTCAGTGAATTAGTTTCTGTAAGGATTTTCTTGTGTCTTTTCGGTTTTTATTTCTATATGGCTTGTATCCATCAATTAATATGTAGATTACAGACGTGGTGCATTTGGCTGCAAAACTGTGACTGAGTGACTGTGACTCGACCTGACTTCCTGGGAGCACTTCCTACAATCCTATGGCACTCTTAAGCCTGAGTACACACTAAATGTTTCCCAGAAATGTTTGTAAGTGTGTGCTTTAAATGAAGTTTGATGGGACAGAACCTTGACCTCATTGTCTACACCAATGGACCCAATGCTAGTCAGATCATAGCTGCCCAGCTGATATTCACAGCTTAGTTCTCCCTTTCTCAGTTGGGAAAAATATCCCCCCTCCCCAATGCTAAAGCAAGCACTGTCTGGGTCTTCTAGGTACTTTTACATACTGTACTCTCACTTCCCCAAGCACTGAGACTGTTCAAGGGCCATGCCACTTCAACTCTGTGATTCTGTGATAGTTCTATGGTAGTTTGGCTTCCTTTGAAGGAGAGACCACTGAAGGTTTATGATGCTTTTGATGAATCAGATCCACTTTCTTACAGCCGTTCAAGTTATGTTGATGTTTAGTTTATTTATACGTTGCTTTTCCACCATAAATTGTACTTAGGTAAAGGTAAAGGGACCCCTGACCATTAAGTCCAGTCGCAGACGACTCTGGGGTTGCAACACTCATCTTGCTTTACTGGCCGAGGGAGCCAGTGTTTGTCCTCAGACAACTTCCGGGTCATGTGGCCAGCATGACTAAGCCGCTTCTGGCGAACCAGAGCAGTGCACGGAAACGTTGTTTACCTTCCTGCTGGAGCGGTACCTGTTTATCTACTTGCACTTTGATGTGCTTTCGAACTGCTAGGTTGGCAGGAGCTGGGACCAAGCAACGGGAGCTCACCCCGTCGCACGGATTCGAACTGCCAACTTCTGATCGGCAAGCCCTAGGCTCTGTGGTTTAGACCACAGCACCCCCAGTGTCCCAAAATTGTCCTTAGTTCATCATAATAAATATTGACTTACTGGCAAACGACAAAAAAAACTAAAAACAATTTGTTGCAAAATGTATCAGTAAATGCAAAGCATGTTCTCCTTCATGGAGAGCACGTGTTGCGGTGGGGTCTGCTGAGCCACCCCTCTGTTACCAGGCAGGGTCTCTAAAGATGGCCTGGGGCAGTGATTGCTTCACCGGGTTGCTGGGGTAAAAGTTATGTTGCAATTTTGGTGGGAGGGGTAAAATGTTTAAATACTCTGCATGCAGCCTGGAGCTTTCTCTTTGCTGTGTGCAACGGATCACCCGCCCACCCGCCCTTGAATAAGGCGTTGTTGCTTTGACCTTGCTATGCCTGTCATGGGGTCGTCTGCTTTGGAGCGGGGGTCTGGTAGGAATTTTGTCCATCTGGCTGATTGGCTGGGCCATTTGGTTTTTGCCTACTGCGTAGCAAATCGTCACAACTTGTAAGGTTGTGGTTAGGCATTGGTTATAAATTGGTGGAGGAGGGGTTAGGATAGGCTGGGCCTGCCCCTCCATGGAGGGGTTAGGATAGGCTGGGCCTGCCCCTCCATGGTTGCTGCGGAAAGGGAATTCCGTTAAAGGAATCCTGGGGCTTGCCATCTTTTCGTCCAATCCCTGGAATGGGACTAGGGCCGGCAAGCCTTCGGGGAGCAGGCGGGTGAGAATTGAGGGTCTGTGTCTCAGCTCCAATTCTTCCCCGACTTGCTTTCCCCCGCACTGTCTTTCGATGGTGCCCGGAAGTCAGTTCTGTCCCCAGGCAGGGGGGACAGATAGTCTTAACCAATGCCTAAACAACCACTCACGGTTTTGTATTTAAATAAAGTTGTGGCCAAAATTATGCCAAAAACCTTAAACAAAAATTAAGTGTGCGTTGTGAGTTATTTGGGGGGTGGCTTGGGGACCTCGACACGCAAATAAGTCAAAATCAACAAATGAATAGACATAGGTTGCATCTTACCACGAGAAAGAGATATAATGCTTCTATCCTTCAGCTAACTCTCAGCTTTTGCCATCGTCACTGCCTGAAAACTGCTTTTGTTTGTTCACCCAAGCACAGAGACACCTGCTTCTCTTTAGCTGAAGGAGGTGGGTTTAGTCACCTTCTCCCAACCTTTGATAGCTTTCCCATTCCTAAGCATGCTGTCTGGAGAGCTAAAAAAAAAAAAAATGTTTATAACAAGCCTCTTAGGTTTGTGCACTTAAGATGTTTTGTTGCTTTGTATTTCATCTTTCACAATAACTGAAAAGAAAAAGATCAGAGGGTTTCCTGCGACTGACAGTCTCCAGTCCACATTCTGCTGTACTGTAATTGTACAGTCAGAATGGCACTAAAGATAGGTTGGGTAGTAGTATGGCCCCAAACCTAATTAATCTCTTGTGTTACCTTATCAGTGAAATAAGTTGTGGCAGTGGAAGATAAGCACTTAGTAAAATGGGATTGATGGATCGTGGGATATAGCAATGGGTAGAAGTGAGCACTGCAAACTTTAGTTCTTTTTTTGTAATAACTGGTGTAATAACTGACCTAAACATACATTCACACATATCCTGCAACCAGAACAAGGTCAAAGGGTTGCATCCTGACAAAGTCCACCTTTTTAATACCTTTTCTGACATTTTGCACCCTCTGGATGGATTGCCATAGCAGACTGATACATACTAAGGAGAACTCTACAGCCAGCTCTATAGGGGAAAATAATAGCTTTCTTCAAAACAAAATGCATTTACTGCGGTGCTGCCTGCAGAACTCTCCAGTGGGTTGGGGAATGACCACAAAGGCTAAAAAGGCTTGATTACAGGAGTGTTTCTCTAAGAAGGGGTCATTTAGTTGGATGACAACATAAACACCCGATAACCAGGTTCTGTCACAGACATAGACTTGGGCAATGACAAATATAAATGGATGTGCAGGAGGGAAATCCTGTTGATTGATAGATCCTGGCATTTTCTTTAGAGGTTTTGGTGTCCAACAACCTGGGACCTCTTTGAAACCCAGTAATGGTGATGTATAGCATTTCCATTTCTTTTTACATTGTCACTGGACTGGCACTGTCTCCATTTTACAGCTAAAAGGAAAATGTGCCACATTTATATTTAGAACTAGCATTGTATGCATGTATCTATGCAATCTGGCATGCAGTTATTGGGGAATAAGCCCCATTGAACTGGCACATCAAAATAAACATGTACAGGATAGCACTGTTAGGGCTTGATTTAATTACAGTGGTACCTCGGGTTAAAAACTTAATTGGTTCTGGAGGTCCGTTCTTAACCTGAAACTGTTCTTAACCTGAGGTACCACTTTAGCTAATGGGCCTCCTGCTGCTGCCGCGCCACCAGCATGCGATTTCTGTTCTCATCCTGAAGCAAAGTTCTTAACCCGAGGTACTATTTCTGGGTTAGCGGAGTCTGTAACCTGAAGCGTCTGTAACCTGAAGCGTCTGTAACCCGAGGTAACACTGTAATGTAGTTTTACAATATAGTTGTTCCAATACTTTTGTTTGTTTTAAACTTGTGTACCTTAACAGACAATTTTAAAACTTTTTACGGCACACATGCAAACATGTAAACACAATATTAAAAAACCTGCAACGATGCAACGAAGCATGAAAGCCAAGTCTATCCAGCCTGTAGACCCATAGTTCACAGCCCTTAAAGAGTTGTGTGACTTGTACAGTAGGTGCGAGCTGCCATGGGTGTCACCACTGAGGGGGGTGACAAAATGCCGGGCAGCACTCACCACAGGGCCTGCAGCGCACCCGAGCCACACATCTCATCCCAGGAGAGACACAGTGGCTTGGGCGTGCGCAGACTCCATGCTGCCCAAACAGTCCCCAGCTGTAGGGTAGTTCAGTGGGAGGAGGTAGGCAGACTTCAGAGGCCCCGTGGTGCGCCCCGCACCTATGGGTGGCTCATCCCAACCTTACCCCGCCTTTATGGGGGCTCGCCCTGTCCCTGGGCCCCCAAGTAGCTTCCTCTGCCGCTGACCTGAGGAGTTTGATCTTTGTGATTTTTGATACAAATTTCCCTTACTGCCCCTCTCAGATTCTTTGGGCTAGAACATGGGTAGGCAAACTAAGGCCCGGGGGCTGCATCCAGCCCAATCGCCTTCTAAATCCGGCCCGCAGACGGTCCGGGAATCAGTGTGTTTTTACATGAGTAGAATGTGCATCAGTGTGTTTTTACATGAGTAGAATTTTATTTTAAATGAATCTCTGAGTTATTTTGGGGGCATAGGAGTTCGTTCATTTCCCCCCAAAAAATATAGTCCGGCTCACCACAAGGTCTGAGGGACGGTGGACCGGGCCCCTGCTGAAAAAGTTTGCTGACCCCAGGGCTAGAATGTAGTTATCCATCAAATTTCTCACTTAACCAAATGTTGCAGTATGCTTCTCAGCTCAGAAGTGGTATCTGAATATGTTTTGAACTGCATATTTTGAAAGTAAATGTGTTTATAAATACCTATGCATTTAAATGCAAATTTAAACACTGATATTTGAGCACTAAACAGCTTCACAGATTAATACAGAACTAGGATGGAACAGACTTATGAGTTAACATATGTGAAAGTGACATGAAGCAGAGTGATCTGTCCATTTCTAGCATAGCAAACTATTTCGTACTATGGTGAAATGGTGCTGGGAATCCAGCGTAAAACCATTTCCTTAATTACAAATATAATCAGCCAAGTATAATTGAAAAAAAAAAAAATATCAAAGCAAGAATTAGCATGTATAAAAGGGCCTAAAATGAAGCTGATGAAAAGCAGTTAACTTTTTTTTCCTAATCTTTGACTTTTAGACAATCACTGCAGCCAAACTTAATCTTGCAGCACGCAACACACGAAGACTGCAGAATACTAGCTATAGATTTTCTCTGTGCCATGGGCAGGGATTTTTCATTTCATACATCATTTGCAACTCACTGCAGTGATTCTGCAAAGTCAGTGTCTAACTCCCAAGCACAAAGTTGAAAAGAGAGAAATGGGTGGGTTTTTTTAAAAAAAATTATTTGTTCCTTTAACTTCTATTATTGGGAGGTATATTTGGAAAACATTTTGCTCTCCCAGAAGTCCACCTGGCACCCCCATATCAATGATAAAATACAACATGCACCATTTTCATTGGAACACCTGTTTTTGATTGTAAAGGCCAAATAAGATTTGCCTTACTGGGTTTCTCCAGAGGCCCATTGAAACCAGTGCAGTGCCACCAAGAAATCTCACAAGTAGGTGGTGATAGAGAGAGCCATCCCCTGATTGTCTTTAGCATCTGTTAATCATAAGCATGATGTCTCAAAGGATGGAGGTTCCGTTGCAAAATTATATGTTTACATTATTTTTAATTCACTTCCTAAACATCCCCAAATTCAGTATGTCATTAAAATTTAATACAACAGCTTTTTTAAAACAACAGCAGCAGAAGAAGAAGAGGTATGAGAACAAATCAGAGCCATCATAAAAAGAAAGTACCCCAATCACTCCCGCCAAAAAAGCCTGCCGTAAAAAGGAAGGGTGCAATACATCTAATGAGTCCCATCAGTGGAAGCCTGCAAAAGGACTACTGCTTGTGCATCCCCCCAAATTTGACTTGGGGAGTTGGGGAAAACCCCAGAACAGCACATGGGAAGAAGAGGGGTATTGTTCTGTCTGCTTGCGCTGTCATAGTGTTCAGCATAGCATAAAGGGACCCCTGACCATTAGGTCCAGTCTTGACCGACTTTGGGGTTGCGGCGCTCATCTCACTTTATTGGCTGAGGGAGCCGGCGTATGGCTTCCAGGTCATGTGGCCAGCATGACAAAGCCGCTTCTGGCGAACCAGAGCAGCACACAGAAATGCCATTTACCTTCCCACCTGAGCGGTACCTATTTATCTACTTGCACTTTGACGTGCTTTTGAACTGCTAGGTTGGCAGGAGCAGGGACCGAACAACGGGTGCTCATCCTGTTGCGGGGATTCGAACCGCCGACCTTCTGATCGGCAAGTTCTAGGCTCTGTGGTTCAACCCACAGTGCCACCCACGTCCACATTGAATTATTCCTGGATATTTTAAACCACCTGCTTAAAAGGGGCAAGTTCCTGAACCTGTTGTGCTTGATTCCAAAGCTAAATAGTCACCACTGAATAGACACATTCAGTGATGGTCACCATCCAGCCTAACAGAAGGTGGTATTGTGAAGAATCTTCTTACATCAGATCTTAATAATGGGAAGAAACATGTGGGGAAAGACATTGCTGGGCTTTTAAATAGTCTAGTTACTGGGCTAGTTGGTGCTTTTGTTTGGTTTGATTCAATGTCAATTTCTATGTAAATATTATGTTTGATTTTCTGAAAAGCTCTTATGAGTTACTGAGACATGGTTGACCTGTTGATATTATGTTTTGAAATGTATGATGTTATTGTTTTCAATGTATTGCTGTTATTCTTGTCTGTTTATTTAGTATAATGGGAGCTGCCTTGAACACCATTTCATTTTGTGGAAAGGCAGCGTATAAATTAAATTTGAACCAAGTATTTAAAATTACTTTCTTGGGAGAAGGCAATGGACCTGGACTATGAAGGGCTTTAACTTTTAGCACAGAACATCGAATTAATCAGTGACCAGTGGAGCTCATGAAGAATAGATGTTATATGCTCTCTATGGCTAATGCCAGCTATTAATCTGGCTGCTGTATTTTGGAGCATCTGCAGTTTTTGAACAGCCTACAAGGGCAGTTCCATTTAGAGTGTATGCATTAACATGCTCAACTTTCTCTTTTCCAGGAAAGAGTGTAGTTGGCAACAATCTTTCACCCTTTTTTACCTTTACCTTTACTTCATTGTGTTTACAACGCCATTTCTCATAACAGTTCTTAATAGAACCCCAAGCACCAAGGATATGCATACATGTTTTCTGTTTGCAAAGGAGATGTTCCTCATTACCTGAGCTCTAAGGCAGATGCTAGAGGGACACTGGTGGCGCTGTGGGTTAAACCACAGAGCCTAGGACTTGCCGATCAGAAGGTCGGCGGTTCGAATCTCCGCAACGGGGTGAGCTCCCATTGCTCAGTCCCTGCTCCTGCCAACCTAGCAGTTTGAAAGCACGTCAAAGTGCAAGTAGATAAATAGGTACTGCTCCGGTGGGAAGGTAAATGGTGTTTCTGTGTGCTGCTGTGGTTCACCAGAAGCAGTTTAGTCATGCTGGCCACATGACCCGAAAGCTGTACGCCGGCTCCCTCGGCCAATAAAGTGAGATGAGCGCCACAACACCAGAGTCGGTCACAACTGGACCTAATGGTCAGTGGTCCCTTTACCTTTACCTTTAAGGCAGCTGCTAATAAGGCTTCAATTCTGTGGATGCTTTCGGAGTTGTCAATCCCATTGATTTCAGCATGGAATCTGTTCATGGGAACAGATTCCACAGTTTTCTCTTCCAGAAAGAACTGGGTTATTTTGGGAGAAAGAAAAACCACACTATTCTCAGGACTATCACCACTCTGAGGAGATAAAGGCATTTGAAAATGTCGTTCTTTGCTTTGTCTTTGGTACATCATCCTAGCTACCAAACAAACCCTCCACCTATGACTTGTGGTTTGGCATTTGAACTCCTGAACCACAAAGCAAATGGCCCCAAAGTTGATGTGGAAAGCATTTCCAAGCAGACCTGCGGTCAAAAGCAGAGTAGATTTTCTGACATATCACAAGTACCGCTGGCTTGTATTTTGCTATACCAGCCCCAGGCTAGCATAGCTGATAGATTCAAGGATCAGGCTCCTTTGGGAATCCACTGGTATCCTACCCTACCCCTGAAATGCTCCAACTTGGGAATTCCCATTATCTCCCTTTGGCAGTAGCTTGCCACCTCCTTGGGCACAGCTGGGACTTCTGCTGCCATGGAGTCACCCATAAACAGTGCTCTTCTCCAGTGCCCATCAACTTCAGAGGGTTAGGGTTGCACTCTTAATCATTAGTTGCTCTTTCCTTTTTGTAGTTCCAGAATTCACGTCTGTTGGATTCTTTTTCTTTTGTTGCTCTCCTCCCTTTGCCTTGGAGTCTTAGTCCTTTTCATTCCTTTCCCTCTGCTACTCCGAAGCTTCCAGAGGCAAGCAGCTCTTCATTTTATTATGCCCTTCTCTGAAGTCTTGCCAGTTTTAAGCATTTAGTTTTTTTAATAATAATAATAATAATAATAATAATAATAATAATAATAATAAGACAAAAAGCTGAACTCGGTGGATGACATTTTTTCAGCATAGGGATTGCAGCTTTTATTAATTTTAAATAAAATTTAAATCATAAGCTAAAGCCTAGAGTGATTGCTATAGTGGTGGATGATTTTTAGTGTCTGTGTTGTTTTCATAAACATTATTTGATTACAGGAGAAGTTGTTTAATCTGAAGGACTCTCTTGGTGGTATTTTGTTTTCTTCTGAAGGACATTTCTGTATGATCATCTTTTTGGTGAAATAAATGTAGAACAGCGCTGTGTCATTTTCCCTGAATGGCAACGTTTTGGAAATGCAAGTTCAAATATACTGAAATGAAATATTGACATATTTTCCACCTGTGAAGACATTGTTCTCTTCCTACCCAACCCTGGTTTTGTGAAATCCATAGGAACTGTGGTCCATGCAAAGGAAACATGAGCACATTGCCTATGGTGATAGCAGTGACAAAGGATGCAATTCTCCTCTACCCCATGGCCATGCAGAGGCTAACATCTGTACGTGGGAATTGTGCTCTTGCCAATGGAGCGGGAATTGTGAAACTATCGTGGGTGGGTGAGTTGGGTGGATCTGACCTCACTCAGCTGAGCTGCCTGAATACTCAGCCCATCACCAAGCTAGACTGGAGGGTAATGATGTCATCATTGTGTGACCATAGGAATTCCACTCAATTACCAGAAAAGCACTTGATATCAGGACAGAATTGAAGGCTTTGTACCTCATGTTGAGCCACAGGGTAGGACTGGGGATGCTACATGTGTCCCTGTTGCCCAGTTGCCTCTATGATCAAGTTGGCTGAGGTGATGTGTGGCATGGTGTTGGAAGATTCTATCAAAATAATCCTGGGTTATTTTAGTGTCTGTGTGGAGGCTTCCTGTTGGGCCAAATCAGGCCTTCCATAACAGCTATGGTGCTGTCTCAAATGGCCATCAGATCAACACACTCTTAATGTAGTCTTTGCCCTCAAGTGATGTATGGGGTGAAGCTGCAGAGCACCCCATCCTGGTTGGAGTGTCAGCTAGCAAAGTTTGGATTGGTGGCAATATCTCCCTCTCAGGGGTGGTGATGTTTGTCCCATTTAGATGGTATGTCCCTGGAGAGTAACAGAATCTGATTGATTCCTTTAAGCTCTGAGTGTTTTCCCTGCACAGAAAGTGATGATCCTGTCAAAACCTTGGTCTCTGTGAAACAATGAGATGAGATGAGCAGTTGACAGAATCATTTCCAAGCATCCCTTGCAGCACTGCAGAGTTCAGCTGGATTCCTTGATATTCTGGGGAACTACGGACTAAGAAAGAAATGATATCAAATGGTTGATTACATGTTAAATAGCAGCTGCAGGGGTGGGGAGGAAAATCAAGTCTGCAGCATGTAAGGAGTGGAGCTAAAGTCTCTCCCCCGCCCATGGACTCCCCACAAACTGCTAACTTTGGGTCTCCTGACAGGACAAATACCTGTTTAGGGAGAGGGATTTTTCTTTGTATTGCATCATGGGGGAGAGTGTTTCCTATGTGCTGAAGTTCTGATGTTGTGCAGGCCCTCCCATGGCTGCTATTTTAAAAAGATTTAAAAATATGTGAACACATATTTAACATTTGTCTGTTTGGGCCACTGTGCCTCTGAAGAGGGTGAGTGAGAGCTCCAGTAGCCAGCAGCAAGCGCTGTCTAATCAGAAATACTGGCCTGTCATCTGGAGGTGCCCTGAGTTAATAGGGTCAGTGATCACATGGAAAACTTGATAATACCAGCGTAGCTTCTTGCAAACCGCTTAGTGCTTTTTGATTTCTTTGTGTTAAGAAAATTGGTTCCATTGATTATTTGTTAGCTGAATGTTGTTGTTTTTTGCAGAAAATTTATCAACTGCCCTGGTGCTTTTGGGGACCCACCAATTAATCAAATGTTTACTTTGTATATCAGGCCCTTTCCTACCCACACGCACAAGCATATTTAATACAAAACTGAAAATTTTGCCAAGTGAGAAGAAACAAAACAGGCTTCTAGTGAGACAGACTCAGACACTCACAATGGCTTCTGTCTCACAGAATATTATGCCCTGCCCTTTCCCTCTCCCTCTCTTTTTCATTCTTTCTACCCGTCCCTCAATATTTTCATGTAGTGAAAAATACAGCCGAATAACCTGTTCCTTTGTTTCCCTGAACTAATGGCTTTTTATTCTTGATTCTCCGGAGCCTAACAGATGCCCATCAATTTTATTCTTAGGGAACCAGTCAAAAGGAAAGACACCTCTGTTTTTCTTCGTGATACTGGGATAGCCACTAGATACTTTCATTGCATAATTTGTATCCCTGACAGTGCCCTTTGCTAATGGCCAACACATTTTGGGCAACTGTTTGACGGCCCCTTATTGAGTTGCATGGCAAAATCTCCAGCTGCTGAAACAGTGACAATATCCATGATGGGCAAGCTTTGTTTTGCTTTTAACTGAGGGCAACGTTCTTGAGGTGGTAGTATGTCAGGGACCCCATCCTTGCAGTGGGCAAGGCTGAACCCACTGTTGGGTGGGACCAGAGTCAAAAGTGGGCAGTGCCATCCCTTCTCTTTCATTTGGGCACCCTCTCTCTCTCTCCCCTCGCTTTCTCTTCTTCCTTCCCAGCCAGCTGACAGGGAAGGGTAATATTGCTCTTGCCACAGTCCTGAGCTGAGGGTTTATCAAAGTGAGTGGGTTGGTCCTTGATATTAGGCTGAGGGTTGCATACAGTGCTAGGGCTGCCGCCTGCCTGCCTGGTTCACACTATTACTTCTCCATGTAGTCGCAGGCAGATAAATGGTCAAGCAGCAGCTACAGCTATTCAAGGCAAACCCAAGAGGCTCAGTGGAAGGTCGGCGGTTCAAATCCCCGCAACGGAGTGCTCTGTCCCAGCTCCTGCAAACCTAGCAGTTCAAAAGCATGCCAGTGCAAGTTGATAAATAGGTACTGCTGTGGCAGGAAGGTAAACAGCATTTCTGTGTGCTCTGGTTTCTGTCACGGTGTTCTGTTGCACTAGAAGCGCTTTAGTCTTGCTGGCCACATGACCCATAAAGCGGTATGTGGACAAACACTGGCTTCCTCAGCCTGAAAACAAGATGAGCACCACAACCCCATAGTCACCTTTGACTGGACTTAACAATCCAGGGCTCCTTTACCTTTACCTTACAGCTATTCAACTAGGAGAAGCTCTTTGTATGAACTGGCCCGAAGTGTCCTAGTAGGGTTGGTTATGCTTGTAGAGGTCCTAAGACCTGCACATAATAACAAACCCTTCAGAAGCCCCTGTAGTCCTCCTTGCCACATTTCCCCCTGCTTCTGGGCATCAAAACCCCCTCTTTCTCCATTCCCCTTTGTCCTCAAATGGATCCCTTAACTAGAAGTGTGATCTCCCTGAAGCTCACACTCTGTTGTTCAGAAGACAACCCTCTTTCTTTTCCTCCTAATGTGAGATTGGTAGAAGGAAGCACACATTTGTTTTAGAATCCTAGCACTCATGCAAACAGTGGACAGCTTCTTGATATATATTGATCTCACCAGGCATGATTTGACTACCTTGTTCAATACTTAGGGCTTTTTCCCCCAGCCAGAACTTGCTGGAACTCAGTTCCGACACTTCTAGGTGGGCACCATTAAAAGAGAACAAGGGAGGTATTCCTGGTGAATTGTGGCAACTCTTTTTCTAGAAAAATAGTACTGTCTATACTACAGTATGTGTGTGGTCCAGGCAATTGCAAGTACACCCTATTCTAATTGCTGCCTCTGGAAAGGAAAGATCACAAACATGTGAAGCTATTTACCATTCTGCAACCAACAGCAGGTCTGTTTTTCTCATCCAGATGCACCAGGTAGCTGACTGTAGACAATAATTTCTAATTTCTACATGTTCAGATCAACATGTCCAAGCTCCCGTGCAGAGATGCATAGCCTTGACTTGCAACCTTTATGCACCGGATTCTAGGAAGCTGGTTCCAACATCTCAAATATAACTAAGCTTATTTTGTCTCGGTAATCTGAAACCAAAGCTGGTTCTTCGTGCCACGCTCAGCAAAATTAAAACATTCTCTTAACAGCATGAGGAAGACACCGCTAATAAGCCACTTTCATGGAACAGTATGGGAGCTCTGCCTTATTATAATCTGATCATTAAGGAAAATAATTATGTTTGCAAAATCATTCCTAGCAGTTGCTGGCAGGGCACAACTGAAGTGACTGGGTCATGGGCTGCAATTTGAAAAGGGATATGCAAATCGAGGAAGGCCGGTCAATTCCTAAATGATTTGAGTTCTTGGGCATCCAGGTCTAAGTGTGGTCAAGTACCTAATGCAGACAAGCAGGCAAGCGAGTCAAGTTTGGTGGCAAGCAAGCCGGCAGAATTTAAGCACAGAGGGATAGCCCCCGGATAGGGCTGCCATAATTTGAAGAGCAAAAAAAAGAGGACTTCTGCTTTTAACTATGGATCGCTATGATGACTCTACCCATGTCCTGGAGAAAGAGGACATATGGCAACCCTAGAACTGCTGTCCTTACTGAAACAGTGATGCTCATCTGGGAGATAAAAGTGTATAGCAGACAGTGGTATAGGTTAAGCGCTTCAGATTACCAGATTCCAAGGGCTGGGAGTAGTTGTGGTTGGCTGGGCAGTCACCACCATCTCACTTCCTATTGCCACCATCACTGTGGCATACAGGAATGTGCAGTGAAGGGTTGTGGTAAGGTCAGCACACTGCGCTGCACTGCAACAACCTCGCCACCTCCCCTTCACTCTCCTTAGAGTTCAAGCTATGCAAGCAACATTCACATATGAAAATGTATAAACCTTTTCTATAGACAACAGACTCTTGTTTCCTATAGTCAACATATTTCCTGCAGCTACAAATTGGTAGACCCCCCCTTTTTTGCAACTTTTGAATGGAAACAGACTGATGACAAGTGTTGCTTATAGCTGCGATAGTTGTTCTTGTGCTTTTATTATTTAGCATATTGAGCTACCCTGTTCTCTATAAGTATGCATCATTAAAAGAGCGGAATTATTCCCCAGGGTGTAGTTTGGAGATGAAGCCAACAATAGCAGACAAGCCAATTCAAACCTATTTTTATGCTGCTAAACTGCACTGTTAGCTTTGGAATGCCAGGATCCTTCAACATCCTGAAGGACACTGAAGTATGAGTTTCAGAGGATTCCCACCCATCGTGGTGCCAGGATTAGCTCCATTGCAACAGGAGTGTGTGGCTACTCCTTGTCTTGAAATTATCCTGGGAGCCCTTGTGCAAGAAGGGGCTCTATATTCACAGCTGATGGAAACATGTTCAGGCTGAAGGGGATGTCCATCATGAGCTCGAAGGCAATAGTATTTATATCCTAGAACCTGTGTACACAGCTGTCCACCCTTCTATAGAGTTTCTCTTGTCTTTCTATACCCAAGACAGCTGTCTGATGATGGCAAGTAGAACATTTTACTGCTTTGGGCAGAAGCTGTGGGTTCAATTTATTGATGATTATGTAGCACAATGGAACTTTGCAGGGTGGTTGTTATCTATGAAAAGAGGCTAGAAAGCTGCCTAACCAAGTGTTTAGAACGGTTATTTCTTTGCCTGCTTAAAGACAGCCATGTTTTCTTTACACATTTCCTTTTCGGCAATACAACACACATTCGAAAACACAGTTGGGGTCTATCCCTGGAAGGAAATAACAAGCCTGCAAATATCCTCTATAAAAGCCAAAGTTCAGAACTGAACAATTCCTCGACAAACTCTGAGTTAGGTGTCAGACACCTGAGTTTGAAACAGCTCACTTTGCTTGGAATATATAGATCAGTGTAAGAATAGACTACAGGGGGCAGCAAATATTAACCATATTCACATGAATGCTGATGTACGGAATGGAGATAGACAGCTTAGCAGTTTTTCTCTGCTTTCCCTGGGCCACAGATTTCTGAGTGAAACAGCATTTAGTGGCCGAATTTGTGGCAGTGTTTTAAAATAACTGTCGATTAAAATGGATTGAAGTGCCTGGTGGTAGGGAAGTGGGGTGAGAAAACAAGATCTGAAATGTCAATTAAAACACACCTACACACACACACACACACACACACACACAGATTATTTCTATGAGGCTTTTATAAAACAATTATCAATTTATATCCCCAGTCTTTCAAGTAGCCTGAGTAATTTGCAACCACATGACCCTAAATGAGAATTTCCAAGAAACCAACTTCCCTTGTAACCCTATAGTAATTTTATGTATATGAATTAGGTCTCTCTCCCCCCCTCCCCCCCCCCCGCTGCACACCACTCCTCCTTTTCATGGGAGAATGCTTTGCCCAAAATATCAAAGTCTGGCGCCTTCTTCCCAAAGGCCAGGAAGATTCTGACTGGCTTAGGGAGGGAGGCATGATGCTCACATGCGCGATGTCAGGAGGTCATGACCTCACACATGCAACATCGGGCCCCCCCCCCATCACCCTCGCAAGCTGGTGCCTCTTGCCCTAACTGTTCCCCTACAAAAGAAAATTCACCACACGTCACTAGCAATGTGCAAAATGGGCCAGGGACAGATTTAGGGTGGTGCAGGAGATTCCCCCTGTATCCCTAAACACCAAGCTGAGGGGGTCAAATAATAATCATAATAATAATAATAATAATAATAATAATAATATCATCATTATTTATATGAGAACCTACAGAGAAGATCCATACAAAGCAACTGTACCAAGAGGAATTATTGTGAAAATAAAAACTATAGGGGCGGTATCATATTTTGACCTGGATTAGGGCACCATATTACCAAAGTCTGTCCCTGGAAAAGGAAAGCTGGGCAGTTTCCAAAGAGTTTTGCTTTGGTTAATGTGGGGAGGGGGATTAAAATACCTGAATACAATTCCCTCAATATCCCACTTAAAGAACTGCAGAGTTATTTAGCTCGCAACAGTTGGCTCTCAGAACCACTTCATTTTAAACCCAAATTCAAATGTTCTGAATGATTCTGAAGGCTGTGGATTTGTTTAAAATGCCTTCAAGAAGTCTAGTTTTAAGCGACCTCTGGTTTTTATAACCTCCAGCACTTTAGTTTAAATGCATGACAAGTTTCTGACGACAAACCAATGCCACAATATAACTTTATGTACCAGTTCTCAATTACTGTGCAATCAGTACAGGGTGTCTTAGAAGCTCTTTTATCTCTAGTTTTTGCCTAGCAAACTATCTCTGCATGTTGGAATAATGATTGTTTTGTTAATATTATTCAAGTTTTTGAATCTATTTTCAATTCTAATATATTTTTGGAATAAATCCCTCCAGTGCTTTTCTCAGCAATTCCTTCTCTGCTTCGTTTCCTTTCCTGAGAGCTACTGCAAGAATCTATAGTCGGAAATATAAGAATAAAGATAGATATAAACCCCAATGTAACTATGGTTCTATGGGTCAAAGCCTATTTTCACAGGTGACACAAAACTTTATTTAGTATGGGGACTTTTGCACATTATCGGGGTGGCAGATTTTGTGTTCCAATTACAGAAGCGGAGGCATGCAAAAATGAAAATGGATATAAGCCTCCCTTATGAAAGGGGACTCAAGGCTGCCAACTTTTTATTTAAATTCATTCCATACCTCCCCCACCGCTACAGGACCCAAGCAGAACCTAGAAGGTATGGGGCAGAGCTAGGGTGATCCCAGCTGATAAATGCTAGAATCACAAAATCACAGAATTGAATCATCTATTCAAGTCCAGCCCTCTGCAGTGCAGGAATATGCAGCTGTCCCATACGGGGATCAAACCTGCAACCTTGGCATTATCAGCACAAGTCTTTCTCATACTTGTCGATCTGACATTGCACTGTTTTACTGGCAGGATGCTGAAAATCAAAATACTTGCACATTATCAGCTCATCTCTGAACCTATACAAGATCTTAAAGTAGCTGTCTTATTGCCAAAGAATTTCAGAAATACACTTGAAAGAGAAGTTGCTGAATTACAACTCATTACCAAACTAAAAACTATGGAGAGACCTGGTCTGACTAGAGATACTGGATTCATGTCCCATTATACATACTAAAGCTAATTCTGGTCATCTATCCCTTTAAAAATCCTACAGTTATAAGGTTGACGCAAACTCTGCTTCAGAGTATCTGATGAAGTGTGTATTACACACAAAAACTCTTACCTTGAAAGCTTATATTTAGTTGATCTTAAAGGTGCCACTGGAAATATTTTAAAAGATTTTTATCATCTTTCATCTTGTTATTTATTATTTCTATTTAATATTATTTCCCCCATTGAAAAAAGGTCTTTTGTTAACAGTCTTCACCTACTAGGGCTCCCATTCTCTGTCCCCTCTGAATACGTTTGACTGGATAAACCAAAATAGATTAGAAATCAAATTACACCAAAGGGAGTAAAACTGATTTCATTGATCTGTCTATCCAATAGATCCATTATTTTTATACACTGAAAACTGGTGTACTTAAAACACTGTAGCACAATAAAAATTATATCCCTTCATCCATCATATTCTGTCCATGGAAGAGAATACATTTCGATTAAATGCTTGAAGCTTAAAATGCATTTCCCTCCTTTAGAATTGACATATACAAACAATATTTCAGTATAAAATAATTGTCATTTAAATGCGGCGAATGCGGCGGGGGAGGAAATATGGTGTCTGGGCATTTTCAAGTCTTCTTTGTTGGCTTATATCTTAAATTCTAAAAAGTGAGTAGAACATACAAATGGAGAGTCACTGGATCATTAGGCTGGTGCTCTGACAGCCACGAGTGATGCATAATGGCCGATCAACTTTGGCTTCTCAAACAGATGGAACTCGACCCCACTGGCAGAAAAGTATGGTGATAGTGACCCTTCATTGCGAGACCAATATAGACTTGAACCCATGCCCTTTTGAGGCACAGCTGAGTACCTCCCTGTTGCAAACTATATGTCTAAAGCATCTATTCCTTCCATCACTTTTTCATAAGGTACCTAATTGCCAATTCTGTGTGTGCGAAGCCAATCATTAAATAATTATACTTGATGCTGTCAATGTATAGAAGAAAATCATGGCTCACATGTTATTTATTAAATAGGAAAAGGAAGAGTTACTTTGTAGCTCTCTGTGTGGAGGGGTACATATTGTCATTTTAAGATGCTGCTCCTCACCCAGAGTGTTGCACACCCAAACATTTTGGCTTCTTGAAACTCTTCCTTAGTCCTTCCTTTGCAGTACAGCAGTCCTCAACCTACCTAAGTCAGTGCAAATCAAATATGGTAAGTGGGATGGGAACAGCGGTAGGAATGGGGCAGATAGAAAAATGAAACAATTGTTTTCCTTCCACCCTTTTTCAGCTAACTTGCTTACTTAACATCATCAAAGCATTATTAGGCATTACAAGTATATGTCAGGAGCTCGTCCTACTCTCGAATAGGACCCTGGCAGAGACACATGCCCAACTGGCATGTTCCCTCCCTCCTGGTCGATCATTCAGGAGCTTCAAAAGCTTTCTTCTGCCCAAACATCACAGCGACCGATGCCAACAGACATCGGCACACTTAGGGATCCGCAGAGTCTTCGCAGCTTGCGTAACAGACCTCAACAACTCAGCATTTTGGCTAATCTACTTTATTTACATATAAACACACATGGATCACTCCAACATGGCCCTCTCTCTCTAGCATCAGACAGCAAAGAGAGAAAAAAACCAAAGGACAATAGTCCCATTTCACGGAACACAGTAACACAAACATTCTGTCTCCGTGTCGTCCCACTCTGTGGAGTCAAAACATACACCATCATGTGATAGACAAAAATCCCATGACTGCAAGCAGGGAGCAGGAATTCTAATAGTATAGGCCATCATAAAACATCCATATATAAAATTTTAAAATATATACAAAAAAAACCCCCAAATCCATGTGAAATATATAATAATGAGGATTTCTTCCCACTAAATAGTGCCGTTCACCACTCTAAGAGATACCATTGACAAAAATTCAGCCACCCTTGCAGTTACTTTCGGGTTAATGTCAGATAGAATCTGACATTTTCATTGTCTGTGGACAAATGCTGGCTCCCTCAGCTTGAAAGAGAGATGAGGGGAGGGCCACACCCCATAGTCAAGTTTGGCTGGACCTAACCGTCCAGGGGTCCTTTACCCTTTTTTTTACCTTTAGTGTGGAGAACTTATTGACAGTAAACAGCAACTATGTTCCAGAACTTTTGAACTGCTGAACATCAAGGAGGGGAATGAACCGACATGACCACAGTCCTCCCAGAAAAGCTCACCAGTGTTTGTACAGATTAGGTGATGCTGACGGTGGTATTGTTGTACCATTTCCCTTAATCACATTTCCTCTCAGTTAGCCACTCTAGCAGTCCCATCTTATTTTCTCACCCTCCATAGCAGAAACGCTGTGCACACCATACATTTAAAGCACATTTAAACCAATCCCCTACCATCAAGAAACATGGAAACTGTAGTTTGCTTCTCACAGAGATCCCACTCCTAGCACCCTCAGGAAGCTAAAGTTGCCAGGTTTCTTTTTGTGGGAGGGGGTATGCTTTAAATGTATGATGTGTGTGCAGCCACAATCCCACCAGACCTTATGACATAAGCTCTGAGTAGGTTCTCTCCTCCAAATTAGGTCTGGAAATAACGAAGCAACAGCAGAAGTCCCTTGCCCCCTTCCCTTGTTTTATAAAATATACACTGCTAGCCTTATTCCAAAACCTCTTATCATCTGTTATTCCCTCAGATTTTGTCAACTTTTTCCAGCGACTCCACTTCATTAAGATTTGTATCTCTCCCTTTTCTCTAAGGTTCAAGATAAGTTATGGAAATGTACAAAGCACAAAGCATGAAAGCTTTACATGCAATAATTTACGTCTTTAGCATGAATAACTAAAGTCCCAGCTAAAACCTTTGACCACCAACAATGGAAAGAAGTTGGCTCCGAGAACCAGAGCAAACTTGAAGCCTCTCTCCTTGGGACGGTAAAGTTTTATGGTACTGAATGTAAGGCTTTTTGTGAGATATACTATAATTTGATCCCAGCCCTCTCCAACAGGGATCCTTTGACCCTGCTTAAAGGGGTGAACCTGGACTCCATTGGAGTCTTCCCATCATTTGAACTAAGCTGTGATAGATCAGACAAGTTCAAAATGATTTTAAAGTTTTATTAAGCTACAACTGCAGCAGATGCACAAGCAAAAGCCACACATACAAAGCTATTGGTTCTTATGCCTAATGGACTCTTAGTTGCAGTGACCTTTGACTGCCTCAAGGATTAGAATCAGAGAGTTGGGAGGGACCTCAAGGGTTATCTAGTCCAACCCCCTGCAATGCAGAAATCTCAGCCAAAGCATCCATGACAGATGGCCATCCAACCTCTACTTTAAAACCTCCAGTGAACTGGTCCAACAGTTTCTCCTTCTGATTCTCTCATTTGTTTATTTAGGTATTTTCTAGCTAGTTTCTCCATCCCAGGTCTTCCATCGTCCGTCTTTCTCCTGCACATATATAGTTCTTCCTTCCTTCCTTCTATCTCTCTCCAACCACAGGCTTTTATCTCCTTTTGGTATTTTGCCAAATAATTCTCTAAACTTTCCCCCTTGATTTTCCCTACAAGTCATCAGCAAATGATTTATTGGCTATAGAAATATGTGGATATGCATATGCATGCTGTCATAGACCAACCAGGGAGCCACAGGACCTCCAGTACTGGTACAAGCTGAGGGGGGCAATGAATTGCAAGTGAAGACACATTGCCTGCTACTTGACAGATGTAGCGCTTCCAATTCGTGCACATTATTTCAGGCTGATGTCCTCAAACCACCCAGTCGAGTTCAGTTCCCTGAGGTTGTTTGCCAGAGCAAATGGTTTGAGTGCTGCAGATTAAATTAACTAGGAGATTATCTTTTAAATAGTTTATTCAAGAAGAGAAAACGTTGAAGAACAGCCCCTGGTGCTGCTGGGCTATAACATTGCTGATGTTCACAAGTTGGCAGTGTACTGATTAATTTATTCTTGATGGTACCTGAAGGCAGATGTGCCACTGTGAGTTACAGGCTTGTCATAGCTTACTATTTTATTATGTGTCTGACCAACTGATTCATGCATATCTGTCGAATCAAGGCTGAAGATGTTCCCATGTGAAAAGCTGGAGTCTTCTGCTGTATTTTTTCCATTGCGATGTTTTCGTACTTTGAACTGGCAGGGGTGCTAACTATTGTTCACCAAAGGACTCTATAGTACTGGTGTAACCTCGCCACGCAACTCTTCCCCCACCCCACAAGCAGCTGAATCCTAGGAAATTCCAGCCCCATTCTGCATTTTGCCTCCAGACTGTGTAACGACCTCCTGCTGTCCCTGGACATTTCTCGTTTTTGTGCTTCATCTCATGTCATTATGTCCCCACTGCAATTTATTCTTGCTTGTGAACTGCTGTTACAGTGTGACAGTATAGCATTGGCGGAACATATGTGTACATTAATTCAATTTTTAATGGTTGCTTCTTCTATATTTCTTGTGTCATTCCAATTAACTCAGTAGGATTGGTTGTTTTAATAAAGGAACAGTGGTGACTTTTTAAGACCCTTTATGGATGCAACCATGTCCAAAAGTTAGGAAGAACTGAAGACATTGGGTAGGGACATTAATGAATATGAGAGAGGTGAATGATGGAGTGCGCGGATCTGATGGAGGAAACGTTGCAAAGTGACCTCGGGAGGAGATCTCAAAGTACCAGTTGCATCCTTCTATCTTCAAAAGCTAGTAAGAACCAAGCTCTAGGGAAGAGGAAGAATTACTGGGACTTAGAAGATGGTCAGAAGAGGGAGAAGATGCATTGGACAAGATTGACCTTCTTGTCTCTCTTGAGCCTTGTCTGGATAACAGTTCCATCCTGGGCTGTTCCATACATTGGGCTCCAATGTAGTCTAGCTCTGATCTCAGCCTAGCTGTTCCCTTTAAAACTATCATCCACTTCATCTTGGTCTTACACTCATTTCCTCTGCAGAAGCTTAAGTCAGGCAAAAATGTACAATTTATTAATAATCCCAAAGGATGTTGTTGTCTGCCCCCTCCCCCAAACTGTTACTCAGCTAATTACATGCCTTATAATACTAGCGTTTTGGTAATACAAGTTTCAATTAGATACTCTCTGTGCCCACCTCCGCCAAGCTTAAAACTTAAAACCATAGACTCCAATATCTCCTATTTATAGCAACCAATAACAAGAATACAGTGGTACCTTGGGTTAAGCACTTAATTCGTTCCGGAGGTCTGTTCTTAACCTGAAACTGTTCTTAACGTGAAGCACCACTTTAGCTAATGGGGCCTTCTGCTGCCGCCGCACCGCCGGAGCACAATTTCTGTTCTCATCCTGAAGCAAAGTTCTTAACCCGAGGTACTATTTCTGGGTTAGCGGAGTCTGTAACCTGAAGCGTCTGTAACCCGAGGTACCACTGTAGTTGAAATAGGGTGGGGGGAGGTTGTTCATCTTCATTTTTAGTGCTGTCAGATGCCATTCTTTGTCCTGTTGTTGTTCATTGTAACGTTAAAAATCTCAATATAGGAACATGTGTAGTGCTTTAGTTATCTGGTTGTATAGCTGTGGTTTTCTGCTTAGTATGCCACACCGAGATCAAAATATTCATTAGCCGGTGTTCTTGTGACGGACTGTAACCTAGTAACCACAGGAGGAGAAGCAGGGGCACTGTTTACATGCTTCAGTAGCCAAGGCTGGGCTGGTGACCCAGAAGAACCTTCCGAGTTTTGAGTAGAGAGGAGTAGCAGAACCATATTTCCCAGCTTGTTGTTGTTTTCTGTCTCATTTGAGCCATCTCTCTCTCTCTCTCTCTCTCTCTCTCTCTCTCTCTCTCTCTGTGTGTGTGTGTCTTTCCCCTCCATCACTATGAGATCTCCATAATTACAGAGGAAAAACAACCATGTCTCTGGATGTAACAGTATATAATATTCAGTTTCATTTTTTATTTTAGCCCTTTTAAAAGCTCCCCATCATATGACTTATCTTGTCTAATTAAGCTCAAAATAGGTGCTATCAACAGAGCTGTTTGTTCTGCCATCTTTTTTTAAAAAAAATGTTTCAAGGTGGTCATGTAGTTAAGGAAGTACTACATCAAAGCACTTTCAAAAGCAATGTTCTGAGCACAGGTCATCTATGTGCCTTTCCGAACACTTCAAAAAGATGGTGAAAGTAAAATGGCAAGGAAAAACCACAACTCTGCCTTCCTTAAAATAAGACCCTGGATGGTTAGCTTTGCTCTGCGACCCCAGCTGCTACACATTTGTTTCAGAAAAATAAAATAAAAATTTACAAAAATGTTTCAGTAAAATAAAATATAATAATAATATTATAACAACAACAACAATAATAAGAATATTAAATACTGTGATCATCAAAAGATGCAAAACACAAAAGCATGTGAATTGACAGTATGGGTCTACTGGAGTCCAAAACCTGGTTAACCATGAATGAAAATGAATTTGCTAATAGTGATGAAGCCAGCAATTAACTAAAGCATGCAACTTTAGTTCCATGATATGAACCTACTTATAGTTTTATGGTTGTTGGGAGAACAAGCGGTGTAAGGAAACTTGCAAATTCCAGGCTTGGAGAAGTGGCTGCCTCTGTCAACATTTCAAAGTCCCCTGCAGGGGTAGAACAGCTCAGAATCCAGACCACCGAATGGATCCCATTCGCCACTCCAGAGTAGAAGAACTGGTAAAAGCCCCTGAAGGAAGTTCTAAGAGAAGACTATTCTTTATTTTTATATGTTAAATGTACCTGGCCAATTATCAACCAATATTACATGGGTGGGTTTACAAACAAGATAACGTTAAAAATACAATATATAATATTTAAAATAAGCAGCAAAACAATAATAAAATAAATAATTGGCAATAAAATGTAGCCTTCTGTTCCCCAAATAAAACCCTTACCTAGAAACAGAAATGGCATGAACTGTTTATAGCACAGATTTAAAACACAATTTGAAAACTTGGTTCTCAGCCTGTCAAGAGAAAGGCTTTGCTTCTTCTAACATCTGACAACTTGCTGAAAGTAGCCAACACGATGAAGGGTTTTGACATGGGGATAGTGTATGACAACCTCCTACAATCATTCCTTGTCCCTTACCTTGAAAAGAACTAGTATCTTTTATTTCCCCTCCTTCCTTCCTTCCTTCCTTCCTTCCTTCCTTCCTTCCTTTGAGCCCCACCTCCAATCTGTATCAGAATATTCTGGTTCCAAATACCAGCTCCTGGACCCACTCTTTAAAGATAACACAATCTTCTGTCGGAAAGCTTCGTACCTGAACAGATCTTGCTTACCCTACTGGTGTTAGAAATTTCATGCCTTGGCTGTAGCATGTTCAGATTTCCTGCCATCTGAAGAGCACAAAATGCAGTGTTTAGTGTTTCTTTCTGAGACAGGAGATGCTTTTGAGTTGTGGCACTTTGTACCACAGTTGACTCACTGTTTCTACTATGGCTGATACTCAAGGGATGAAAGGCAGAATGTATCCAGTGCCAGAGCGCATATTAAATTCACCCATCTATCAGAGATTCCCAACTAGTAGACCACTGGGTGAATCACAGTTGATTGTGACAATACAGAAAGATGTGGCCATTCTCCAACATGAGATGGTTTGGCAGCTGGCAAGTAACTATGACCCAAAGCGAGAATACAAAGGAAATAATGAAAGGTTGGCAGCAGTGGTACAGTGGCAAATTGTGAAGTATAAGAGCTCATCATGGCATTTCCCACCCACCCCCAGAGCTGTGTCCCAAAGAACAAGTCCAAACATGAAGCAGCTGTGCTGATTCATTGCACACCCTCCCCCATAGATCAGCAGTATCTAGCATAAAACTAGAATCAGCTGACAGTTATAGAAAAGCTACCCTCATTCTCTGACTTCCTCTCTAGTAAATGTAAAAGCCTTATTATCACCTCCTACACTCGCTAGAGTATGACATCATCACTCCTGTCTGAAAAAAGGTCCCCACAGCTGTATTGAGGATTGGCCTCAATTATACGACTAGTTGACAACTACGCACAGGATATTTTGCAGCAATACATTATTTTTATTCATTTAAACATTTATAATCCAGCTTTCTGTCAAAGTTCCTGTGGGAGAAACTTTGTAGTGCAGCGTGCAAAAACAACGGGTGGTATTCAGCTAAGTTTTACTCAAGAGTTTCACTCACTGAAATTAAGAAACAGGACCAAGACTGGCACGTTTGTTTCAGTGGATCTACACTGAGTAAAAATTTGCTGGATACCACCCAGTCAATCCTTAAAAGTAGTCTCAAAGTAGAATGTAAACAACCGAATGAGAATGTGCAGCAGGAAGCAAAAAGTGATCGACTCCAAAAAGCTGTTTTTGTTTCAAGTTGTAATGCTAAATAAGGGCATGGCAGAGGCAAGGTTCTGGAACTGAAAAACTTTGTCTTGTGTCCTCACCCACTGGACATCGGGTGGTGGTAGCATTCTGGACAACTGAGTATCCCATGCAAGTTGAAATGGAAGGACATGATACATAGAGTATTCTGGACCATTTAGAGCCTTAAAGGTTAAGATTGGGGATGCACAATCATTTCACTGCTCAACCTTAGGGCTTTCCATATGTGCAGAATCACCCATCAAAAATGGCATCTGGGCGAAAATAATGGAAATCCGTTAAAATGTCTGGGGAAAGTGTTGATTTTGAGGTGAATTTCCTTAAAAATAGTTTAAAAACTTTATTTTTTCTGAGATTTTGCTCAACAGCTTTGATCAAAACAACAACAACACAACTCAAGAACTTTGGGCAAAAAAAGAAACAAACTCAACTTTTGCGTCCAGATTTTCACTTCTTTAAATATGGCAACCTTCCAAAGTTTCAACTCTTTGCAAGATATTCCAATTAAATGCCTGTGTAGAGGCTAAAAAGCCATTGTTTTTTAGATTCAAGGCTACTCTGTACCGAAGTGGGATATGAATCACCCCAAGTAATAATAGTAATAATAGTAATAATAATTTATTATTATTATTATTATTATTATTATTATTATTATTATTATTATTCCAAGACAGGGGCCTTCAAACTAATATGAGGCAGACAAAACAAAAATGTGTGGACAATGTCTCTGGACAAAAATGAAACATTTCTCTCAAAGCTTCCCCTCAATCAGGGGGAATTATTTTACCAGAATTCTCCAGTCACAGACCTCTAGGGAAGGGGTGTTGAGCTACTGATTGACCCCCTTCTTGTACGTTTTGTTCTCTTTGCTAGTTCTACTTGCTTTGAAAATCTGATCACCTGGCAAACGAACTTTTCAAATACAGGCCCAAAACACTTTATTACAACAATTTATATCCTGCCTTTTTCATAGAAAATGAATTCAGTACTCCTTTCTGTAACAAGGGTATGAATGGAGGTAGCCAGATCTGATTTCTTCAGGTGGGTGGGGGCACAATTCGTGCACTTGGGGAAACTCCTTAAAAATGCTACTGGCCACTGCTGCTACAGGAATTAACAAACCTCAGAGCATCATCTCCTCCCAGAGCACGTGCAAGCTGCATCCCTGATCCACTAGGTGAAATGCAACCCAAACAGGCTGGATACCTGCATCTTGATTAGCAGAACTCCCTACAATAGTACTTCCATACTGAATTATTTTTGTACCCAAATGATTCAGTGCACAAGGGGGGGGGGGGATAGTAACAGTACAATACAGAGGAAGATATAAAAGTGAATAATAATCCCAATGTAAGCATGCATTTTAAAATGGGCTTCTTATTTTGCTGCTTGTGATATATCTACCCCAACACCTTACTACTGACCATGTATTTTTGGACCAGCAGTAGGGGAGGAAGAAACAGTGATAATTTCCCTTTCCATCTTTCTGCCTCTGTCTTTCAAGCTGAGGGAAGGAATGGCCTCCTTTAAAAAGAAAATAATTGGCTTGCTATAGAGGAAAGAGGATGTTAGAAGATGCAGAGATGAGAGCCCGAGCTTGCTTTATGGAGAAATGCTCACGTTGCTTCCACTTCCTTTCTTTCGCTCATATCAATCAGCTGTTGGCTTGCAACAAGCAGGAGAGAGTGGCAATTGCAGCCTTTCATCATTATCGTCCACTGCCCCTCCTGGAATTCTTTTTTTATTAAGCTCTTTCCTCTACAGGTTTTCTTCGACCGAGCTTTAGGGTCTGATTTACATTTGAAGAACCAAATATTTACTTAAAATTGCAGTTCCATCTTCCCTTTTATCCTTTCCCAGGGCAAATTTATGAACTGGATCTCATAGATCCAGATTGCAAGCGGTGTGCTGGAAAAAACCCTACCCAGCCTTTCAGTCCCTGGTAGGCAGCAAGGTGAAGCAGCCTGCTGCAGGCAGCACCATTAAGGAGGAGGTAGATGGCGGCTAGGACTGATGGTGCAAAAAAAGACTTTTGAAAAAGGGCTGGCCCTAGCATAGAAAACATTTATTTCTTTAGACTTATTCATAGGCTGCTTTGTAACCTTTTCTCTCAGTGTGCCTTACAAAAACGATTACACCTAATTTTCCCTCTTGCATAATATTTGGAAGTAGTTTTCAGTATTGCTAGATCCAGGATACACCTTTATCCCAAATATGCATTTGGGCACCCATTTCTCAGTGCTTTCCATGTATTTTTTAGTGGCACTGCTACTGTTGTGAACCACATTAGATCAGGCCGGAACGCAGGGGCAGGTCCAAGCCCACCAACTAAAGACTAGTGATTTAGGGAAGCAGATTGAATATTAAATGTATGAGTGCAGAACATTTATTTATGGAAGAGGTCCTTAGGGAGAAACAGCCTGCAGAACAAGGGAGAATCACTCCACAATAACTGAGCTGCTCTTGTGGGCACAAGGCTTTAGTCCAAAATGTCCAGTTAAACCCATTTGTAATTTCTCACACTTTGATTTCTCAGGGACCAGCCATTGCTTCTTTATCCCAGAGTCCCAGGTGTATAACTTGACATCTTTAGCATCTTAGAAGGACTTATTCAGCCAGCAATCTTCCTCCTGGAATGGTCTACAAGCTGACCTTATGACTACAAAAGCCAGCCTAGTTTTGTGCTTTGTGCTTTTTGTTCCCCCCCCCCCCTTATGTTTCCCCATTCTTTTGTGTGACATCTTGCCTGATGCTACAGAACTCAAAAGCTTGCCACACTTTGGGGACATTTTCACTGGTTCCAATAAATGTCTTCCTCAAACCCAGCTATAAATTTTGGAGCTTTTTCTTATGCATCAACATGGCCATCTTTTTATGTGCCTTGAAAGACATTACTATGGTAGACAAAAATAAAATGAAATTGGTTTGGACAAAGAGAGTGGACTAGGTGCTGAGATGAAGGAATGCCATCTCAAAGCCCCATAAGTGAGGCATTAGGCTTTGGGACATGGGTGGTGCTGTGGTCCAAACTACTGTGCTGCTTAGGCTTGCTGACCGGAAGGTTGGCGTTTCGAATCCCCACGATGGGGTGAGCTCCCATTGCTCTGTCCCAGCTCCTGCCAACCTAGCAGTTCAAAAGCATGTCAAAGTGCAAGTAGATAAATAGGTACGGCTCCAGCAGGAAGGTAAACAGCGTTTCCATGTGCTGCTCTGGTTTTGCCAGAAATGGCTTATTCATGCTGGCCACATGACCCTATAAAACTGTCTGCAGACAAACATCAGCTCCCTCGGCCAGTAAAGCAAGATGAGCGCCGCAATCCCAGAGTCGTCTGCAACTGGACTTAACTGTCAGGGGTCCTTTACCTTTTTAGGCTTTGGGAAGGAGGTGTAAGGCTCTGACATGCTTCTTGAGTCCTCCTGCTTTCTTCCCGAAGCCTAGTTAGCCATTTCCCAGATTTGGGAAGGAGGTAGGAGGACTCTAGGACTCTGCCCAAGCCCCCGTGTCTCCTTCCCAAAGCCCAGTGCCTCCTTACTCACCTTTGGCGGGGGGGGGGGGCTCTGTGCTACATCCAAAGTTTGGAATGGACAGAAGTTATTCATGCATAAGGAAAATACCATTTAAGTTTTCAGGCTCAAGCTCCAAGAAGTTTGCTTGCCAGCAATTTGAACAGTTTGCTGTGGCAGTCAAGTACATGAAATCCACACACGGGACTGGTTTGAACTTCAGCTCTGACCTGAAAATACATCTGCTGTGGTTGACGCTGAATGTTTTTGTGTTAACAGAACTCAAGAGAACTTACTTCCCTTCTTGAAAAAATAAATCTCCTTCCATTGTGGAACTGTGACTAATGCATGATCTCCCTTGCAGAGCTAGTTTAATATGGAAGCGCACTTTTTCCCCCTCCAAAAATTGAAGCCCTACCAAAAATTAGCATGCAGTGAGGCAGATTTAATCTCCCCTTTCCATTTTCTTAAAAACCCTCACAGTTTAATGGTAGCTGATTCTTGTTCTCCTAATGTTATAGTTACATGGGTTGGGAAAGTCACACACAGTCAGCAAATTGTTTTGGCTATTGTGGGTTTAATCCGTAACTGAATAAATGGCAGGCACCTGGACCCAGATCCAGTCCATGAAGCCATTTCA
Organism: Podarcis gaigeae; assembly: GCF_964106915.1. NCBI lineage: Eukaryota > Metazoa > Chordata > Lepidosauria > Squamata > Lacertidae > Podarcis > Podarcis gaigeae. Next base: position 20,731,509 of record NC_139694.1, read on the forward strand.
ACTGGCCCATCAGCCCTGTTGTTGGCAGCAGTGAAGAAACAATCCAGCAGCAACTTATCTTACTAATTTCCAGTAATTGGAAATCCTAGAAGACCGTTAGTGCTTGGTAGTAATATAAAAAAACAAAAAACCACAAAGCAAATATATCATAAATAAATAGGCAGGCAGGCAGGCAAGAATATCCTGCCACAAATCTCAGTATGCATAAGACTATGTTTTAGAAACCATGGCACAGCAGCAGTTTTTCCTCTGTCTTATCAGTTTACTGCAAATCAGTGTTAAGCTGAAGCAAATTTAGACAGCACCTGACTTACAGAATATAGAACGGGGGAAACGTCAGAGAATTGGTCAATGTGCTGTTACTTTTCAAGCTGTGAGCCCTCCTTGTTCATTCACAGGGCTCTAGTGATGTTACAGATACCCGAAGGAGGGATGGGTGGGCAAGATGACGCTAGGAATTGGGGAACAGAGACTGAAAGGGGCAGATGCAAAGCTGTGTGCTAATAAAAGATAGCTTTGGGGAAATGGGGGAAACAGTAGAAGGATAAATGAAAGGCTGGGAGAAATGGAGAGCAAAGAGTGAATGTAAAGGAAATGGTCAGATTTACCTTCCCAAAGCCATGCAATTAAAATAATTGATGGAAAGTATTAAGCATGACACCATTTGCAACTCGGGATAATCATGCCTTTATTAAGACCTTCCCTTTCCCAGTAAACAATATAGTTATGCAGACATCATCCAAGTCAACAATATATAAAGATGTATCTTTTTGCACAGGCTGTCCATAAGTTTGGACGTATATCACTGGGTATTTGGTTCTGACTTTTAAAAATACTGTTTTGGTGTTTTAAATGTTATTTGCATTGTTGGTAGACTGCTTTTAGTTTTTTAAAATGAAATAGTTTTTTTATTTAAAAAATCACTAGTTGTGGTGGTGGTGGGTTGTTGATTTTGTTTTTGTTTTTTGTTTTTTTAAAAAAACCCCACACTAAATGATCTAGAAATATTTTGAAATAAATAGAAAGCTTCACAAAGTAAAGTGCAAAAACCTACAAGAGACATCTGTGGGGTCTAATTTTGTATAATAGTGCTGTATGATATAGAAGTGCAATAAACATGATTTGTGAATTACTAGTACCATATTTCATAGCTCTTGCATCCATAGCATACGCCACATGGCCAGCCAATGCACAGTCAACACATTTCACAACTGCAGGACTAGAAGAGATACAACATGAAGCAGGTGTTCTCTACATGTAGATCTACTAGGAAGAGATTCTTTGTTCATACCATTGACAGCTGTTAAACTTCCGCCTTTAAGCTGTCTCCTTTTCTGTATTATGAATTGTTTAAGCTTATTGTGGAGGCAACATGGGTTTGGGTAGGATGCCACAACTAGCCATCCTGCTAGTTTATCCGTGCCCCAAGCTATGACATTTTATTCACTGTTTGCAATTTTGTGTAAATAAGCATATATATTTATTTTGATTGATGTTTCTTGGTTCTTTTTCTAAGTAATTAGGAAATTACTTGTTGGGTGCCCAATTGTCTCCAGCAGGAGAACTGCAATGAATGTGAATGTGAGATACATCGATTTGTGTATAAACACATGAGCAGATTTGAAAACATGTGTCAAATATTACTGAAAACCAAAATGCTGCTCTTGACACTTCTGGATTTGTGAGAAAGGAACTCTGGGGGAATGCATGCACTGCCAGTTTCTCAGCCTAAGTTTTCAACCTCTGAGACACTTCCTTCCTTCCCCAAATATATATCTACACCATAAACAGATGGTGTTTTTGAGTAGCAACACAGGCAGAATTTTATGCCTACCTTGTGGATTTGGATGGTGGATACTGCCTCACTGGACATCTTCATCTGAATGGCACTAATTGCTCATCAGTTGTAGCATTCTTGCATGGCACAAAGCATTGTGGGAGTGTGTTGGTAATTATATCCCATAGGTTGTGCAAAGGGGAAGGCTTGTCTCTCACATTGCTACATTGGCATTGAAGGTAATGCTCAAATTTGAGGAGCTTATTGATTATTTTGGAGGGGGGCGCTGACATTGTGCCCTAGAAGAGTTTATGACAACTCTTAACAACATGTTTTTCAGAGATTTTTCCATGAACAGCAAAAGGTTCTGAATGTAGAGTTGCCATTAACTCTGGGCAGCTGCTAAAGGTGAGAGTTCAGGTTGCTTGCCAACATTTGCTGTTGAAGTTGAGGTCTCAGTGACCCCAAAAAATGGATTAGTACGTTTTGTGCAAAATGTTAGCTGCAATGTTGGGGGGGTCAGTTTTTCTGGGTCACAAGGAAGATCCTAACTTTGTAAACATGTGGGTTTTTATTTTAATTGACCTCTGATGTAATTTGTGGTGATGGCAAGGAAAGCAATTTGTCTATTATGAAAACAGACAAGTGTTTTTTTATCCTCTACACTCCTTTCTCACATGAAATGGAGAGAGCAGGTTCTTGACTGAGATTCTTAGATATGACAAGTAACTGATAAATTTAAGCAGCATTTTTGCAAGATCAATATCTTTATGTGCGTGGTTTTCTTCTTCCAGTTTCCTCACCTATTGCAGTAGAATAGAATTGCCCTCAAAAACCATAACAAAAGAAACACATGATTTTTTAAATACCTAACTTAAGGTGGAGGAGAGTCCTGAAACACAGTGTAGCAATTCATACCTTGTCATGTTGGGGAATACATGAAACTTGAAGTTGTGGGAAAGTGACACCAAAGTGCCCCTTGCTGTCAGAGTGCATGTGACTCTACTTGCTAACAGAGGGTGGGTTAAACCACAGAGCCTAGGGCTTGCCGATCAGAAGGTCGGTGGTTCGAATCCCCACAAGGGGGTGGGCTCCTATTGTTCAGTCCCTGCTCCTGTCAACCTAGCAGTTGGAAAGCACCTCAAAGTGCAAGTAGATAAATAGGTACCGCTCCGGTGGGAAGGTAAACAGCATTTCCATGTGCTGCTCTGGTTCGCCAGAAGTGGTTTAGTGATGCTGGCCACATGACCCAGAAGCTGTACGCTGGCTCCCTCAGCCAATAAAGTGAGATGAGTGCCAGAACCCCAGAGTCATCCACAACTGGACCTAACAGTCAGGGGTCCCTTTACCTTTGCCTAGGACTCTGAAGTTGCTATGTGCTATTTGGAGGAAAGGATGAAGAATGCAGGTTGAGGGTACCCTCAGGAATTTATGAATAATTCATGTGTGTAAATTAGCACGCTCATTTGTACTGGGGGTGGAACGGGGTGGGAGGTGGTCTAAATTTGAAGTCAGACAATTTGAAGGAAGTTGTCCACAAATTTTCTTGGGCCTCTACGAGTGGAGCCACTAGTGCATGCATTAAAATATTGGAGCTGCGCCATATCAAAGTAAAATTATGGAATATTCTCCCTCTCCTCTTTCTTTACTTGCATACATTAAGATAGCCATGCATTTTTATTATTTACAGTTACAGCGTGACAAGCTGTCAGCTGAAATCTAACAGGTGATTAGTCATAAAGCTCCATTAACACACACATTAAGCCCTGGATTTCTAAGTGACTAAGAGAAACAGACCCCCAGTTGTTTTGTTTGCACCTTTAGAATTCTCATTTATAGCTCGCAAGGCCCTTTTGCTGCATCTGGCGAATACCAAAACTTACAAACTACTAAGCTAATAAGTATATACATTTGCCAGTAAACAAAAATAATAAACTCTGCAAATATACCTTCGATATGTGTATGTTTTAAGTGCTAATTTGGTATCTCTAAGGAGTCATTCAGTGGTTTATCTTCATCTTTTAAACTTTCATGATTCTTATAAATCTTTCAAATGATAAACCTTTGGTACTTAAAGGAAAGCATGTCTGAAGAAGAAAGAGATTCTGAGTACATTTTACTTTTTTTCATTATTTTTTGCCATGCTTGCTATTTTTATCTCGGCTCTTTGTAGTAAAGGAATTGAAGAAAGTAAAAAGACTCCAGGAAGCTGGTAATTAATCACACGATAAAAATCCATGGAGATTTGAGACTGATGAAGTAGGATCAAGGTTTATTAGGCTGCAATAGAGTATGTGCTATGAACGGGAAATAAAAGCATGTATACTGAAAGTTGTAAATATATTTTTTTAAAAAAACCACCACCACCACCACATAGGGATGTATCATAGGGTTGGCATACATCCGACATTTTCCAGACATAGCCAGTATTCACCCTTAAGCAGCGTCCAGGTGGCAATCACTGAAATGTCCAGGGAAAATTTTGCTTTTAATGTCGAAGGTCCCAGGTTCAGCATGTCCAGGGAGGGTAGGAGAGATGCCTACTTGTAACCCTGGAAAGCCGCTGCCATGCATTGTAGACAATACTGAACTAGATGGGCCACTGGTCTGATTTGGTACAGGGCACCTAGTTATAGTATGTTCCTAAGCACATTGATTTGAATGGGGCTACTCTGAGTATGAGGGACGCAGGTGGCGCTGTGGGTTAAACCACAGAGCCTAGGACTTGCTGATCAGAAGGTCGGCAGTTTGAATCCCCGCTACGGGGTGAGCTCCCGTTGCTCAGTCCCTGCTCCTGCCAACCTAGCAGTTTGAAAGCATGTCAAAGTGCAAGTAGATAAATAGGTACCACTCTGGCGGGAAGGTAAACGGCATTTCTGTGCACTGCTCTGCTTCGCCAGAAGTGGCTTTGTCATGCTGGCCACATGACCCGGAAGCTGTACGCCGGCTCCCTCAGCCAATAAAGTGAGATGAGCGCCACAACCCCAGAGTCGGTCATGACTGGACCTAATGGTCAGGGGTCCCTTTGTCTTTACCTTTACTCTGAGTATGACTTTGTTGTATCCAACACATAAGAATCAGTCACCTACAAATGCTATAATGTGAATTGTGATAAGTTGATTTTAAAGAATGGAGAGTGCATTTTTGGTTAAGGTGTACATGGCATTTAAGGTGTCAGTGATTGGAATCAAGAGGAAGAAGTATAGTGGAGATTGCCTCCCCCTTCTCCTGTAGCTGACAGGGCAAAGGGAGGCCAGTTTGAATTCCAGCCGAGCTATGAGGGAGATAAACGAGGCAGAGACCGGCCAGGTATGCATAGTCATGTTGAGCAAGCCTATTATTCTATTTTGCTGTGGATTATCGTTGAGGTGTACATTTAATTTGTAAAAGGTCAGTCCCACAGTCCACTTGGGATTGCTAGTGTCAGGAGTCCAGGTTCCCAGCTTAATAACACAGTAAGCGTAGGTAATTAAAAAGGAAGATTTATTGCGAAAGCAAACAGATAGCTCCAGACAGTTCTAACGCAGCCTCCGGCATTATCACGCAAGATAACCCTTCTGAGGACTGCTTCCGTTGTCTACAGAAAATATTGAACTTTTGCCCCTTACATCTCTTGTTTTGCTTCCTATCTAGCAGCCCCCCCATTCATCGACTCTTCAGACTTATTGGATTAGCTCCAACCTCTTCTTGCTCTTGTAGACTGTCTCCGAGCCTGTTCCAGCCTCCTGAGAGCTTTGGCTGTTTTCCAGCCTGCTCTCAGTCATTCCTCTGCAACCAGCATTCCCAGGGGTGGAGGAGCAGCACTGTGCACTGACCACTGTTCAGCCTGTGTCAGATCTAACCCTCTCCGTTCTGCAGCAGGCTGTAAAGTTCCACTAGGAGCTGGCTCATTCCTGATAGCTAGTAGCTGCTATACCGGGAACACCAGCATAAGAGAGCCATGAGCTTATGAAAAGAGGAAGTGCTGATGTAGCAACATTGGCTGCCCTACCTCCAAGCATCTACGGTCACTCCACTTCTGCCACCGGTCAAGTGATGTCTTCCCATTGGCCACACAAATTATGCCTTCCCATTAGCCATGCAGGAAATGGACATATCATTGCATGGTGTGCCCAGGGCCATGTCTACCCCTCCCCCTTCACAGATAATACAAAAGGGGAGAAACAGCTGACAACATTTCCCCCATCTCAGGCTATTATGGTGTAGCATAATGGATGGGGAACCTTTGGCAATTCAGTATCCCATCATCTCTAACCATTGGCTGTGCTGTCTGGGCCTTATGGGAACTGGAGTCCAGCAACATGGGTGGGTGTATTAGAGGTTATCACCCACACACTTCTGCTGTGCTACTCTGCTAGTGTGGTGGCACCTCAGTAAAACCACTTCTTACTGTTTGTAGCAGAGTTTTCCCTGGAGGCAGAGGACAAGAACAGGAGCCATACTCAAATTCACAGTCAAGAGCTGCTTTATTGCTTGACTGGTTGCACAAGCATTTCCGTTACAATTATATACAAGCTATTTGCATTCCTTCTTTATCTCTCCAGCATGGTATAATCTCAGTCCAGTGATTAACAATCCTGAGACAGCAAAATTCACAGTATCAGCAGCACTCATTGTCTTACTTCCAACCTTGTTGTCAGCGTGCGTGCTGACAGTGTATGTGTGTGTGTGCTTTCCTCGTGCAGGAATTGCAGCCTGCAACTTCCTCCCTTTATTTGCACCTCCAGCTGACACCAATCAAGCCTAGAGTGCCACTCCTACACACTAAACAAAATCCTGGAACCCTCTTGAAAGCTTCCAGGAACTTTTATTTGTTTCTTAAATAAAGTTTTCCTAACAAGGTGAGCACCCAAGCCCTGGTGTAGCAGACTGAAAGGCAGCAACTGGCACCTAAATCTGAGGTGTTTCCACAGTATCAAATAATCTAGCGAAATTCCACCAGTTTTCCAAAATGCATACTACATCAGAATGCGTGGTAGCTTTACTATGCATGTATGTTATTGCAAAACCTAAAAACCATGTTAATTTGAAACCAAAACCAAACCAAAACCAAACTCAAAACTAGACCTCTTTTATGATGAATGAGGAAAACTCAAGTTTAAAACTCTGAGAACCTTAAACTAAGTCCATTTTACGGTTTGCCCTGTAGTAGGAGATAATGATAGTTTTCATTTCCATTATAACCACAAGCCTTTTATTTCAGCATTCACAACAGGTTTTCTGTTTGAACTCTTTAAAGTTGAATGAACGCTAGCAAAAGACATCTTAGCAAAACAAAGTGCTTTCAAAATGCACAATTTATTCATCCAATAAATATGCATTACAGCGTATGAAATATTGGCAAGCACAGGTTTCATAATATTGTCTGATGACAAATAAACAAGATAAATTCAAAATTATATCTGAATACATTTTGATAGGTGTGTTTTGTACTTGCATTTTCTTGACAAACTTTCGATGCAATCTCATTATCGGTCAGGCAAAAGTAGAATTCCACTTTCATGTCTTTTTTCATTGAAGTCTGCTTCTGTTCCAGAATCATATGAAAGGCCTAAATAAAGGTAAAGGACTCCTGACAGTTAAGTCCAGTTGCAGACGACTCTGGGGTTGCAGCGCTCATGTTGCTTTACTGGCTGAGGGAGCCAACCTTTGTCTACAGACAGTTTTTCCAGGTCATGTGGCCAGCATGACTAAGCCGCTTCTGGCGAAACCAGAGCAGCACATGGAAACGCCGTTTACCTTCCTGCCAGAGCGGTACCTATTTATCTACTTTCACTTTGATGTGCTTTTGAACGGCTAGGTTGGCAGGAGCTGGGACTGAGCAATGGAAGCTCACCCCATTGCGGGGATCTAAACTGCCAACCTTCTGATTGGCAAGCCCTAGGCTCAGTTGCTTAGACCACAGCACCACCCGCGTCCCGATGAAAGGCCTATTCAATGATAATTAAGGCTGAATGGTATGCATACTTGTCTGGGAGTAAGGCCCATTGAACACAGTGAAATGTACTTCTGAGACAAGAGGGGCTGGCTTGTGCTGGGCATAATGCAAACATCTACCTGAAGACTGAACAAATTCTATCTTAATAGGACCAGACTCAAAATAGTATCCATCGGTACATGGGTACTTGTTTCAATCACCGTATTGTTTTTTCTTTAGGTGTCCCTTTTTTTTACAATTTTGCCGGTATGTTTTCACTGATATTAATGGACATGATTAACAGGTCCAATAATTCCAGTGGGTTCTGTTCTGAGCAGAACTTTGTTGAATGCAATGCCTAGCATGCATAACTGATCTCAATAATTAAGCATTTATGCATAATGACGTATGAAGCACCCTGCTGCACCAGAGGTCTATATTGCTTTCTGTTTTTACAGTAGCCAACCAGAAACTCACAAATATGGCATAACTGAAATAGCAGTTATGTGATCCCCAGCAACACTTCTAGTGTATTAATCTAACATTAAGCTGATTTATTAAAAAAATATCATTCACCTGTGAGGACACTTTTCTTTTAAGCAAGCAAGCAAATAAACCAAATCAGTATTAGCTGCTCTGTAGAAAATTAAACTGGAGAGATGGAACAAATAGTGCAGGCCAGACTTAGAACACAAATCTTTTTGTTTTGAAAACAAATTTTTAAAAGGGGATGGCCTGACTACTGCAGGCAAAAGGGGATGAGCTGGCTACACTTTGGATGTGTAAAAAGCCTACGTTTTGTTTCAGACTTCTCATTCAAACTTTGTTACTGTTTTGTTTCCACATCTGTGGGGCCCAAAGAATCCCGAAGTATGGAAATGAACACGCCTGTTCACAAAACATTTTGAGGCAATGCACTGTACCCTCCCCTGCCCTTCCAGCAATCCCATTTCCTGTTCTCTCTGTGTTGTGTATCTGTGGAAAACAGTACGCTGACAATTTGTCTTCGCGGCCAGCAGTGCTTGAAGGCCTTTCACAGGCAAGTGCAAGTAGGACTCTGTCAGCTCACCCACCTTACATGTTCCTATACAGTGCTTACAAATGTATATTTGAAAAATATAGAACAAATTGTTTATAAATGTACACAGCTGTAGCATTTTCTGTAGTATATACACAGAAACATTGTGTTCTTGTAGGCAAATGGACTAACTGTTGCTTTAATGCCCTGAGACAGACTAAGAAATGGAATGTAGTATCAAGTTGCCACAAGGATGTGGCAGGCCAGTAGCTTTTTGAGAACAAAAGATGGAGGAGAAAGGAATGGGATAATTCAGCGTGCTAACACAACGTGTGTGGCTATCGCCTACTAATATTTCTGTATTCCTCAGTGTGAATCTCTGCAATTAAGGCAAAACAAAAAAAATTCCTTCCAGTAGCACCTTAAAGACCAACTAAGTTAGTTCTTTATGAGCTTTCGTGTGCATGCACACTTCTTGTGTATCTGAAGAAGTGTGCATGCACACGAAAGCTCATACCAAGAACTAACTTAGTTGGTCTTTAAGGTGCTACTGGAAGGAATTTTTTTTTGTTTTGACTATGGCAGACCAACATGGCTACCTATCTGTAACTGCAATTAAGGCAGTTAGTCTATGCACACATGAGTGGCTTTGGGGCAGCAAGGTGACACCCCCCCCCCTTGTCTTTAATCTAATCCCATGCCTGCACTCCCCCCAATTCCTATTCACGAAGCCGTCGTTTGTACATGTGCAATGGGTGTTTCAAATGTACACATCAGCTTAACTGTGGAGTGAATGTGGTTTAACTTTTTCAGATTGGATGGAAGCATTTCTTCTTTCATTACTATAGGACAGATATGGATTATGGCTAACTTCATGTGTATACGGTTTCAATGACCAGTAGTAACTGGTAGTCCATTGGAGACAGATTAAATGGTAATGAACACATGTCTTGGCATTGTCCGGTTGCTCCTGTAAGCAGCCCTTCAGGGGTTGCAGAAATAAGCCACAAGTCAGCCTGTTTTTATTATCTATCCTTTAAACATTTGCAGAGGGAAATGAGTGGAACACAAGTAACAGATCGGATCCCTGGTTCATCCCGCGCACAAGCTGTGTGTAGAATTGGGTCATCAGTGAAGCAAAAAGGGTCACGCTGAAACTCTGCAAGGATTAACTTTTGGGAGAGATTTGCAGAATATTTGGACTTTGACCTTGAGGAATTAGTTGTATCTATTTCTGAATATACTTCATAATAGTGTGGGGGCGTAGCAGGACCTGGTGGTGAAATGGCTTTTGCATTTGTGGTTCACACTGTTAGTGTGTGTTTGTTTTCTTACAAGGATTTGTGATGCTTTTAAAAAAAAGCATTCCGAAGTCTCATGGTTTCTTTTTAGAAACCCGAACATTGTAATTAATAGCAAATTACTGTTATTTAACTTAAACTACCAATAAGAAATGCTGTTGTTTATATAAATAGCACCATGTTTCCACCCAATTATGATTATTATTACGTAAACGGTACTACATATACAACAAATGTAAATGACCCCAAGACAGCAATTTTCTTGAATAATGCAAAACTGAGGTTTCATTTGCTTGACAGTTTAAGGTTTATAAACCGAATGAAGTAACGGGCTTCATTTTGTCACTCGCCTCTTTAAAGCAACCTTACGCCCTTCTTTTCTAGGGGTGGGGAACCGATGTGCAACAGAGTCGTAGTCCCGTCTACTCAAAAGTAACCCCTACTGAACTCCGTTGGGCTTACTCCCAGGCAAGCAGGGTTCGGATTGCAGCCACACGACTCCTCCCAAACGGCCTTTAACTCCAGGAAAACGGACCACCTGACCCGAACTATCATCTCTCCCACACGATTTCTCCCTAGCGCACGAAGTTTCCATTTAAAAAAACGTCTGGGAGGTTGCACCGCGTGTCCTCAAAGACGTGAGGGCAGCTGCAAGGAGGAGGAGGAGGAAAGGAGCTCTCGCAAAATTCACAGAAGAGGGCGGAGAGAAGGCGGGGTGCAAAGCGAGAAGGCACCCAACCGGCTGCTTCGCTCGCTCGCGTTTGAAAGCGTGCGTGCTTCTCCGAGGGAAAACACGGGCGCACAAGATTCTCGCCTTCTTGCAAACGCGGGGCGTGCGCGTGTAGCTCTGTGTGTGTTTGGCACAAGAGGTGGGGAGGGGGAGAGAAAGGGGGAGGTCCTTTCTGGGCTGGTACAGCGAGATAACGGGGAGTGACGTCACCGTCCCTGCCAATCTCCCTCCCCCCCCCCACTCCGCCCCACACAGCGCACCGTTGCTGCCCGGCGCGCTCCGGCGTTGCGCCTGTGCGCCTTCCTCGCTGCTCGCGTCCTCCGTCCGTCTGTGGTCCAGCCAGGCGCGCAAGGGCGAGAGGCTCAGCCGTTCTCCACCCGCTTCCCACTCGCCTAAAAACAGCCGGGCTCTGCAACAAGCTTCTCACAACACTGCTGGGGGGGGCACTCAAATCCTGTGATCTGCACAGCCTAAGAGGATTTAGCAATAATATATATTATGTCCTCTCTCTATATAAATATCACCTAGAGAGAGAGAGAGAGAGAGGAAGGAAAGGAGATGGGGAGCATCCCTCTTACTTGGTCCCTCAGCTAGCGCGCGCAGCCATCACCTCTTCCCAGAGGAGTCCTCTAAAAGGGTCTTTATTCTCCCCCTCCTTTCCTCTTTCTGCTGGTTTTTTTTTTAAGGTTGGGGGAAATCTCTCGCCTATTCTGTTTCCATCCCTCTCCAACATCCGAGCCATCTACAACTTGCCCTTTTTGGGTCTGCATTGCACTTTGGGGAAATTTCCCTCTTCTTCTTTTTCCTTCTTTTTTCCCCCTCCTTGGAGAAGGAGGAGGAGGAGAGTGGATCCGGTTTTTCTATTTGTAGCTAAAGAATGGACTAAATTAAGAGGGGCAAAAGGGAGGGGGAGGGAGGAGGGAGCAAGAGGAGAAAGGAGGAGGGTGAAGCGGAGAGCAGAGAGAGAGCGAGCCCGGGAGCAACAGAAGCAGCAGCAAGAAAAAGAAGGAAGAAGAGAGCGTACAAGCAGCAGCAAGAAGCCGGCCAGGGAGACCCGGCAGCCCGGGGAGTTCCGCCGGCTTCCCCGCTCCCTGGATGCCGCCGGCCCCTCGGACTCCCATCCACTTCCCCGCTTTGGACGGTCCGTGAGAGGGCGGCGAGAGACCCCCGGGCGCTTGGGGGCGTCGCGGGAGGGGAAGGAGGGACTCGGCTGGCAGCCGCTCGCTCGGCTTTGGATTAAATCGGCCTCCCGGGAGACGAGCGGCGGCGGCAGCAGCAGCAGCAGCGGGGGAAAGAGGAGCAGAGGTGGCCGTGGCGGCAGCAGCAGCAGCAAGAGGAAGGAAGAAGGCGAAAGGAGAGGAAGGGGAGCCCTGCCAAGAAGCAGCGCCCGGCAAGGAGGGCTTGGCCGGCGGCGGGGGCAGCGGCGGCGCTGCTGCTGCTGCGAGGGGAGCCGACGGGAAGCCAGCATGACCAGGTAATTCTCCCCGCTGCTGCTGCTGACCCATTTCTTTCTTCCAGCCCCTGCTCTGGTGTGGTGTGTGTGTGTGTTTGCGCGCTCGTGCGCGCGCGTGCATGATGTGTGCATGAGAGACAGCCATGTGCATTTCTCAGCTACTCTTCTTCTCTCCCCCCCCCTCCGGTAGCCCCGGGGTCTAATCTCCAGACAGGAGAGCTTACAATAAGGGGAATCTGAAGGCGGTGTGGTGGGAAGAACGCTGGGCTGGTGCGTGCCAGGATTGGTGTCCAGGGGAAGAGAGAGAGAGAGAGAGATCCGTCCGTTTGCTTGGGAGGGAGAGATGGAGGCGTGCGGTGCTGCCTGCCGATGGAAGGCTTGTTGTTGTTGATGATGATGATGATGATGATGGCCGAGTTAGCTCGTTTGTCCCGAGTGGTGTTTATCGCAGTGGGAAGATAAGAACAGAAATCAAAGGCGAGAGGAGATGCCGTCCGAAGTGCGCTGAGATTGGGGAACCGCCTGCGCGCGTGTGATGGGGAGGGGGGTAGGTTGGGAACAACCCCTGGGATGCCCAGATAACACCCCCTCTTTCTTCTTCATAGGGTTCCTAAGTAAACGCATATGCTAAAACAGGAATTATGTAATAATAATAACAATAATAACAGTATCCTTAAAGCAGCCAAGACAAGGACTTTTGACAGAGGCATGGCAAGGTTTACAAGAGTACACCCTTGTTTCCTTTGAGGGAAACTTATTTTCCACAATACTTCCATCCAGCCTTCTGAGTTGCTCCCTAATGCTTGTGAAGGGTTTTTTTTATTTTTCCTTTGCCCTCTTCCCCAAGCCGCCGTCAATGACTAGCTGTCCCACAAGTCATAACCTTTTCCCCAATCGCCTCTTCCGCTAGTGTTAGTTCTGTTTCTCCACAGGTTATTTTGGAAGAGGGCAGTGTCACCAGCATTCGTCCCTTCAGGGTTTTGCATATTTTATAATCCACTGGGAAGTGCATTTCTCATCAAGTTTCTTTGTACCTGCCTAAAAATTATTTTCCTGGTGTTGTTCATGTAAAGTGTTCACCCCAGCAGAGTTCAGCACCAAGATTTTATGTTCCTTCAGAATCTATGAGTCCTTGCATTGAGTTTTCATGGCGTGTTTTGTGTTGCTTCCTGTGATTTTTTTGCTTTGGAAATAGTGTCAAAAGTTCTATTGTGACAGATGATAGTGACCTTTTTGTCATTTTCTTTCATCCCCATGACATGCATACCCACAACATGAAAAACAGAAAGAGAATTATTGGGGGGGGGGACTCCCCTCTTTGACGGTAGAATTTTATTATGAAAAGTGTTTTTGTTCATTTTGAAATAAGGACTACACACTACAACAGAGCAACAGAAACAACAGAAATCAAAGATTTCATCCTCTGAATATAAACCAGCCACATATATGTCTGCTTTTAAGGGACCCTGATGATTTGCTTCATCAAAATGTCCTTAAATTAGTTCTCCTGAGATCTACTGTATGGCTTCGGTATTTTTCAAATGTGAAATTGATAGTCTGGTCAGTGCCTTAAGTTCAGCTGTCAAATTCTGCTCTGGTAAATTGCTATAAACATCAGATGTGTTCCCTACAAGGCATGTTTCAGTACTAGGTTCTGTAGCTCTTGCAAAGAGAAGGGAGACAGATAATTAGATACCTTTTCATATAATACTTGTGGAGGTATGGTAGGTTATTTATAGGTATTTTCCATTCAGAATGATACATGGTTTGTGTACATGGTTTAGTGAAACAGACAATCTCTGCTTTTCAGATGGCACTAAGAAATCCATTGTGAGTTATATGTGCTTTGGTAGGAATGACGCTTAGAAAGGGAAATGCAGGTTTTAGATTTCAAGCAGTTGTGTTTAAAAATACATTTTCATCTGTCTCAACATTTTGCTACTTGGTGAATTACAGTGACATTGGTTAAACATTCTATTGTGGTTTTTATATAATTGAGATATTCTCAAGAGCAATAGGACAATGGTTTGCGTGTGGGTAGATACATTTTCTTTTTTAAAAAATAATCTGTGAAGTATTTGACAATAGCTCTGACTTTGTGATTAGAAACACAAGGTACTCTCCAATTTTCTTTTAAAAGACCACCTGCAGTTCCCACACTGGATTGGCAATGGCACTAGAACTTCGCAAGCAAAAAAGTAGGGATCACCCCTTTGTCTGCTATTGTGAGTGGTAAGCCACTAGGGGCCTGTATAAACTGCTCTTTTGCAGCAAATACCATTGTACAGAACACTCTCCTCTTTTTCTTTTTCTTTTCTTTTTTGCTAGAAGGACATTTTTTGTGCCGATTTCATAAAGACTTACATCTGATTTATTACCAAAGGGTTAGGCTAATGTTGTTGGAATGAGTGATAATTTTTGTGCTGTTTCCCACTGGCAAGTCTCATAAGGAGCTTTGATGCTTCCCTTTCTACCTTTATGGTTGAGGGACGTTGCTGTCTGAAAGGTGGTCATCGCAAGCTTTTTGACGTCTGGATTCATTTCATCTACTGTTCCAAATTTAACACTATTAGCTGATATAAGAAGGACCCAGGTTTGGGGTGGGAGAGTTAGCAGTGCGAGGGGTAGCTCTAAGATCCTATATCAGGTTTAGAAATGCCACTGCTCACCTAATACTAAAATAAGAAAGGGGGGGGAGGAAAGATGGTGATTACTCTGAAAATGATGTGGGTGCAGGTTGATGGTGTAATTAGGCTACAGTAGTGATTGCCAGAATCCTAAAGTTGTGCTTGAAATCTAGTCAGCGCTTATAGGATATGGGCTGAAGATGCGCCACTCATTGTTCTCAGAGGTTTGAAATCGACCAACCATGGCATTCCTGATAGACATTAGGCTGTAAGGTCAAGTATTCCTTTGTTGATTTTCACTTTTTCAAATTGACAAGGCAGACAATTTGTGCCGAGGAACAGCTGAAACATTTGCATATTGAATTCCTTTCAAACTGAACATGATTTATCAAGCTAAGAGGCAATTCTATTTTTGAAAGGATTTACCAAAGCTAAATCAGAAGATTTTAGGATGGCGTGATGAAAGCACAACTCTTGTGCTGTGTTTGTGTGTGGATAATTTTAGTATAAAATTAGGTGTGCTAATAAGTGAGCTATTGTATGGGAGATCAATTTCCTGGGAACCTGGTTTTAACAAATTTTGAGTGCATTTACAGTGGATAGTAATATATTTGCCATAGAATTACTTTGAGGAGTAGTTCTGTCTAGACATGTATAATAGCTGGTTCAGTTGTTAGACTTTACTTGTAATTCAACACTTTATACATTTTTACTAATATTTCTTGAGCATTAGGAGACTAGGTTACACTGTATTGTACTGTCTCTGTTTTATTAATTCTTCTGGTGTTAAAATGTAACACACTTTACAACTGGAAGCAAACTCGGTAGTTCACGTAGTTTGGGGAGTGTGTGGCTGTTATCTTAATTTATTTGGGATAGGTTTTCAAGGAACCTGCTTATGGATATGTAATAGCAAGTGAGAGCCCAAAGGAGAAACAGTTCTTAAAATATTCTTTCATATACTATTAGTGATTTGCCAAGTGGGAGCAAAGGGGGAGGAATTATTTTTCTCTGTGATCTGCTACATTTAGAGCTCCTGTACACCACATCTACTGAGGAAATCTGATGATGTAGAAGAAGATTGCTTGAGAGTTCTTTGCCTGTAAATTCCTTTCCAACAAGCCTCACTTGTTGTTTAAGCTGCAGTGCATTCATAGGAGTTCTGTGTCTAGCACAGACTCAGCGGAAGATACATTCATTTGAACCACATTGTCTCCCTGATAATGTCACTCAACTGTGACTGAACACTGGCATCTCTTATTAGATTATCAATCATGCACATCAGAAATATTTTTTGGTAAATGCACAATGTTGCAAATGCTGTTCAAAGAAAAATCACAAAGCCATATTTGTAAGAAAATAAAGCAATAAAAATTATTGCTCACTTTTTTTAAAAAAAGCAGCTTTTAATACTTTTATCTTTGTTGTTTGTTTGTTTGTTTTAAAAAATCTTTGTTATGTTTAATGAAAGGCCCACATATAAATTAATCTCCACATTTATTCCCACATTTATCTAATGCAACCTCTGCTCTGAGGCAAGGTGGGATATTTCTGTTCAGTCCTTCTTGGAAACCTCTAAGAAAAGGTTCCATAACTTAACGAGGCAACTTACAAAACTGTCTTTGTAGCTAAATGCCCCATGTTGTATTTCAGGTTTTTAAAAAAGGTATTTGAGACGTTCTCATATCTCTCCTATCATGTCTTGCGTGCAACAGCGTAAGTATGCATCAACATGTATAATTATGCAAGAAAAACATGATTTTAAATAAGTACACTCACATGGATATAACACTTGCGTGATAAAATTTGAAGCAATTTAATAAAATTAAAATTATTGAGATCCCTTCTTGTGAGATTGCATGTGTTCATGTACTTCTAGAATACAACAGCACTCTAAATGAGCAATACTTTTTAATTAGTTTATTAAAAATGATAATATTCTTGCTTTAAAAGGACAATTCTTTTTTATTTCAGTAAGACCACACACACACACACACACACACACACAATATATATATATTTCCATTGCACTTATGTTAGGCATACCTAGGGTTTTTATACTGAAACTGCTAATGAATATTTAAATATAGGAGTTTTGATGGGTAGGAAATGATGTTGGTTTGCAAACAATGAAAATACATGTCCTTTAAACAGCAACCCAGAAAACACTTATCTCACATGGTTAAAGTTGCTGGGTACACAATTCCTCCATAAATAATATATTGAATGTATTATATGAAATAGAGCAAGAAAATGTGGCAATCCCCAGGTTGTTTTCTTCAATGTTCTTGGAACCATGTTTCAAATTCAGTAAGTGGTGTGTATAATATGATTTTGTAGATGGTCAAACCTACAAGCTTCTCACGCCAGCTGATGCCTGGGTGCCATGACAATAAGATTTCCGAGATAAGCAAAGAACTGGTCTCCAGGCTTGTGCGAGGCTTTTCATATTTCTTTTGCATATTGATTATTGTCTGGTCTCTGCTTATTTCTTACAATTTAGCTCGGATCTGTTATTGCTTCTTGAATGAGCTACGTGATTACTCGCCTTTCTTAACCTGGAGATGTTGTCAGTGGATTTGGAAGGGAAAAAACTGGAGAAATTGCAGAGAAATCAGCAGGATTTAAAGGCATTTCACAGGGCACGTTGTAACCCAATGTTAAAATGCTTGCTCTGATTAAGTCCAGTTTCAAAGGGCAGTTTTGTGTTTTTGGCTTGGAATGTTCACTTTAACAATTTCAGAAGATAAATATTAACTATAAAAAGAAAACCATGCAATTTTGTTTTAAAGTCAGTAGTTAAAATGGAAGTTTATTGGTTTCATTTTTTTTTAAATTGTTCAAATGGCAGAATGTATCTTTGAAAGCTGCTTAACTGTTGTCCACTGCAGCTGTCCTTCCCTGAAAGATTAGGTTTCAGGAGCAGTGATGGATGTTGAATGCCTGTAGCCAGTTGTGGGGTTTGCTCTAAGGTCAACGGTACTGATGGAAGATAGGAATTTACAGCCTTCTGTCTCAATGCCAGCACAACCAGTAGCATTTCTCAGAGGGAAAAAAATTAGACTAGACACATGCAATGCTGAGCTAATATTCCAGTCAACTTCAGAAATCCATTCACTTTGTGAGCAAAAAGAGAGTGTAGAGTTGGGGATATTAGGAGCAAAGCTATTACCTGAATTTCTTTTCCCCTTCCATATAAGCTGAGTGAACGCCATTAAGCTTCATAGAGATTTAATGGGTGTTATTTTAATCATAGTTCTGATTTTTGTGATTCCTCTAAAATTGTATGTTTCTGGACTGTTGGTGCTTTTAATCCTGCAGTTAAAAAAATATCACTTTGCAAAACAGCGTTATTGCAATCTTATGAAAATAAGTCTTTCAAAAACTCACCGTGACTAAATATGGAGTGATTTGTAGTAGATATTTAGACCAGATATATATTTTAGTTTCCTTTTCTTGAAATGTCAGTGTAAATGCAGAAAGAACCCTACGGCAATTTAAAGCATCTTCTTTTTTGTAGAATTTGGAGCTGAAAGAATATTTCTTTTAGCTAATTGTGGGAATTATTAAATGCAAACACCTCTGTATTAAGAAGTATCAGTATCAGGAACAGTTGTTTCTTTGCATCCCTAATGTAAGAGATTGGAAGCATTCTCCTAAAGGCAACATCATCAGGGCTCTGGTGTATCAAGGATATGGAATGATTCCAAGTAGCTCTGAGTTCAACTACATAAGAGCTTGCCAAAGAGATTTTTTTTTAAAAAAAGATATCCACTGTTCACTCCTGTAGGACCTTTGTTGGCAGTGCTTTGGCATCCAAGAAGTGCTGGCCCTTATGCAAATATTCTTTGGTAGGTCTCCTATATCAGCTCTTCTGCAAGTTGGCTTACTTGCTGGTGATGTGGGGCCCACCACCATGATATTTGTGGAGCAGTTTCAAGTCTCATGGCATTCTAATTAACCACTATATACCTCTGATGTAGACCAATCTGGCATATTGTGGGTCCTTAATATTGGCATTTATATTCCACCATTTTAATTTCCCACAAAGGCCCAGTAATTTGCAAGATGGCTCCGACCACTCAAGGTCAGTGTCAGAAGTGGACTGTCGTATGGTCCTGGAAGCTATATAAGGATGCTGGGCGCCGACACCATCCCTCCATCCATGTTTGCTGTCATTGCAACAACATCTCCAAAAACCACACCATTCTTTCCTCCGCGTGGATTAATGACAAATAGTTCATATACTCAGACGTGACTTCAGAGAGGTCTGAATCTGTTCCTTGCTTCAGTCGACCCGAAATGTTAAGATTCAAATTTGTTTCTATCTTCTCCTTAGCTATATCTTGAGTCTGCTTCTTGCAGAATGGCAAATAATGTTGGGAACTGGATTTTGTGAGTGTAAATAGATTTATATTGATGCAGTTATCTGTATAGTACTGTCAATGTACACGACACCTTCCTGCACAAGAAAAGTTCCTATATCACTTAAGAGTCAGAACAATATATACTTACACATTTGCTTAGTTGACATAACCACCCTAGGCATCAGAGAGAACACTGCGAGAATAGTATGCTGGACTAGATGCGGCCTTTGGTTTTATGAAAGAGCATTCTTATGTTCTTAACCTTTTTGATATGTCAATCAGTTGCCAAGTTATTTTTTTTTTCTGGACTGTGACATCAAAGATCTAGAAGCTTCTGCTTTTCTATTCTACCCCACATTTGCTCCTATTATTCCTGCCATAGCTATAGCCTCATGACAATTAGAAACATATTGGAAGTTAGTCCGTGGAGGTGTAATTATTCCTTGTGCATTTTGACCAGCTTTACCTTTTGGGGTCATTTTTGCATGTGCTGTAATAGTTACCAGGGTGCTTCACAATGACCCAAATGACCAAACAGCTCTTAATGAGTTCACCTAATTCCCTCAAAATGGCCTGGTTTGTAATTTGGGCTCCTTGTGCGCTGAGTACAGAAGTCAGTTTAAGTTGATTTTGATCCAAATTTCCACTAGTGATTTTGATATATCTGTTTCATAGGTTTAAGGTAAAATAGGGGACAGACACATTTTGAAAATATTTTGTCTCTTTCAGTAAGCATCCCCTTGATGATTTGGGTGTGTGCTAAAGGAGGCAAAGTGCGTGTGCACTTTTATCCCAGACTTTGCATTAGGGTTGTGGGAACATTCCACATTAGGGTTGTGGGAACATTCCACAGTGAGTCTGGTTGCTGCCCCAATATGCTGCCACTAGCCCTTGCCTTGAAATGGTTTTCATCTAGACTTCTGGATAGATAATTATTTTCCTTCCATGAATCAAAGTTTAAAAAATGTTATACTGGAAACACAATGAGCTGATTTTTTTTTTTTTTTACTTTCCTTAAATGGACACAGTTGGGAGAGCCTGCTGGAGGTACTGCACATGGAGGAAGGGGTTAATTTCTTTCCTGGATACAAATCACCCCATGTATGAGATAAGCGAACAGGTGCATGGTCAGCCAAGCCAGTTGCTGGGTGAATGGCCCAGTGCTGTCTATATAAGTGATGAAGGCATGTCAGCTTGTTAGTTGGTCAGTGAGTCTGTCCATGAGTTGGAGTGTGTGTAAAGTCTTGAATTGTTGGAGCAGCAGTACTTTCTACTTGTATATCTGTATCTACATCTGCAAAGCCTACAAGCTGTATGTCTATATTAGTGTCTGGAACTGTATTACTGAAGCCTTATCTTCTGTAGCAGCAAACCATTTTGGGCATTAAGCTGCCTCTGTGTTGTGACTGGAACTGGGGGCAACTTCTGCTACATGGGTATCTCGCCTTAGAGCCAAGTTTATGAGTGTAAATCTTTAGAACATTTCTCAAATGAACTACACCTATAGATTGTTTCAACTTTCAACGCACACATTATACATAGCTATGTTGGCCTATTTGAAAACATCCCCAAACCACAGATTGTTCATACTTTTATTCGTGTTTTTTAATAAGTGGGCTTTATTATCTACCCCCACTCTGCTGCTGTCTTATATGTGATGTCAGGGTTTCAGGGACAGAGAGCGAGGGGGAGGGGTCCCAGGGTGACGAGGAAGAGGACGACGATGACCCGAGGTTGTCAGTGAGTCCGTCAAGTGAATCCGAGGATTCCCAAAAGGGAGCCCCCCTGGTCAGGCCAAGGGGCAGTAGAGAGGGAAGCAGTCAGAAGCAGGGGAACGAAGAGGGAATCCCCATTGGGGGTTGGAGATCGGGACCGGCCTCTCCGTCGGAACGGAGTGAAGGGGGTGGAGTTACCAGTGTGTCAGAAGGAGCAGAACAGGGAGCAGAGAGGGGAAGGAGTTCGGAGCAGAACGTCCTGCCGGAAGGGGAGGAGTGTAGTACCGAGAGTAGCGTAACGGTCGAAAGGAAGGTCAGAGGCAACGTACGCGCGCCAAGTTCAAATGTGGAGGCGCGCGGAAATGAGGAGAGCCCTGAGGAGGAGCCTGGTCCCAAAGCACGAAGGAGGGGGGAGCAGGCGTCAGAAGACTCAGCCTCGGGGGAGTCCCGAAGGGAGGGAGCACAGGGGGGCAGGAAGACCCTGCGGAAAAGGAAGGAGAGGAAAAGGTGGAGCAGTACAAGCCTCTTAAGCTGGTGCAGGGGCGGGACTGACTCAGAGGGGACTTCAAACATCTAAGGGTAACAGATGCTGAGCCACGGAGCTTGGATGTAACGACAACAATGTTCTTCAATAAAACCTTTTGTATATAACTTGGACTGGATTTTGGTCTCTTGTGAGCTGGGACCTCGGGTGGCTCTGACATGTGATATACTTTCTTTCTTTATTTATTCCATACTGTTTTTGATTTAATCTTATCAGGAATGTCAAGTTTGCTCTTTCTTCCTTTCCTAATTTTTCTGGAGGCCATTTGCCAGGTGTCAGAGATGTTCACTGTGATCTCTAACACCTTTAATTGAAAGGACAAGGCTGCTGAATCTCTGAACAAAGGTTTCCCTTGTCTTCAAAATGTTAATTAATGATTGACATAAAAGGTTGCAACAGGAACCAGCCATTTTAGATATATAGCAGTGTCTTCTGGTTTCTCCATCATTTTAGTGGTAGCCTTAAGAGGAGTCTAATCTGTTGTCAGCAAGAGGGAAAAGACGTGGGCACTAAGAGTTCAGTCTTTGATGCTCTTTGAGTAAAGGGGAAAAGAGGATTGAATAGTTTAGAAGTTGGAAGGGTAAACATGTAGAAGATGATTCAGAGCTGGTGGAGCTCTATGTGCTACAATAGCTTTGGGAAATACTGGAATTAAAATGGCACTTGGTGCAGCAACTATGTAATGTGATGTCATACTGTAACGTACAAGCATCTCTAAACATCTGTGTATACACATCTGGGAAACTTGATTGGGCCATGGTTCCAGGAAGTGTGCACATGTGTTTTCAACAATACATGCATACATGTGAATGACACCTATACATTACATATTTGCTGCAGGAAACATTGATGTTTCCAATGCTGATTGTAATGTGTACAGCTGCTTTAGGTTCTTGAAAGAGTCACATTGTCCTTGAAATTTCACCTTTATGAATTCTTGACTTATCTGATTCAGGTTTCACAATGTGTTAGGAGGGTGGGCTAGACCAAATTTGCTTGATATATAATCCTTACAACATTATAGCAGTGTGATCCTGCCAACTTTAAAACATAATCCTTACAATGCTATAAGGTGGGTCACTATTGTTGTCCCATATTTTGTATTTGTTTTTTATTACAATTATTTAATATTTGTCTCTCCTGCCCAAGAACTTCCAGAGTGGCTTATAGTTATTCAGACAAGAAAGGGTCGAGATGAGACTGAGACAACAGTCGTTTCCTAATGGCACCTAGTAAATTCATAGCACAGTGTGATTGGAACCTGGGATTCCTGATTCATAGCTTCCACATGAGTAAGCATAACTGAACTCAGTGAGACATAGTTTCGAGTTAACATGCATTGGATTGTGGTTTTGACCACTGACACTACACCATCTGGGAATATGGGGCATGATTGGACCAGGGTTGGAGAACCATTTTTAGTCTGGGAGATTTTCTGAGAGCTGTCATTGCAACAGCATCTCCAAGAACTGTGTTGGTGGAAGGGCCAGAGGCAAAACGTTCACATTTTTTTACCTCTGTATATTAGGTTAGTTTCTACACACACACACACCCCTATCCTCCATCAAGGCAAGAAAGAGACATTATCAGAGTTCAATGACATATTCCATCCATGGAAAAACACTCAAGGAGAGTGCGAAACAGGACCGATGAGGAGTTCCTATTGCATGCTTTAGATCAGGGATGTCCAACTGGTCGATTGCGATCAACTGGTTGATCCCCAGGAGGTTTTGGTAGGTTGCAGTCGCTCATGGGCTCCTTTTCCTTTGCAGTTGCAAAAGAGCACTCACCCTCTCCCCGTCCTCCATTCTCGCATGATCACTAAAACAGAAGACCCAGTTATCGTTGCTAGACTGGCTGTTTCCTTAGCGGTCTTTCAGTGAGCTACTTTCCCCCCTTCCCCTGTAATAAAGTGCAACAACTTTGACCTGAAACCCCCCCCCAAAAAAAGGGGGTAGATCACTGCCAGTTTTTAATTCGATATCACAGTCTCTTGGGAATTGGACGTCCCCAAAATTCTATTGCTACAAACTTTATTGGTTACATTTTAATGCAAAGAAATGAAGGATGGGGAACCTTAGGCTCAGGGTCCAAATGTGGCTTTATCTTGCCCTCAAGACTCCTCCCCAGGCCCCACCCGCTCACACATCCTCTTCCCATCCTCTTCCCACCCTTCTCCATGAATGTTTCTGCCTGGCTGTAATATGGAGAGGCTTTTCTAAACAAACAAACAACCAAGTTATTATAAATTATTGTAGACATAAGGTTTAAACCTCAGGATTCAAAATTTAAGAAGGAGTACCTTAGGTGTATGACAAAGCAGAATATAGTAGCTACTTACGGACAGACCATGCGTGTTCTGTTCTTGTCTATAACACCCATGAACAACTAAAACCGAACTTCCTTTTTCATTACATAAATATAATTTGGAGTATGAAGTTCTCTCCCACTTTTGCTAAACCACTTTCAGTATTTCTTACAGAACATTTTTTTTTATTCTTTTAATGCCTTGTTTTTTGAAGCGGTGATTCTTGGGTAACCGTTGCTATGTCACATAAACAGTAGGCAAAAAGAGTTTTGCAATGCAGCTAGCTTTTCTTCTGCTTAGTTTGCTTCTTTGATTGGATGTTAAATGTAAGCTACGAATGTCTGCCTCCCAACAGCATGTACTGGTTTACTACAAGACTAAAAAGCTGAGGAGTTGCCTCTTTTCCCTCTGAAGTTGTCTTGAATTAATTGCTTTATCAAATAATTCATCAAGTGTCCTAACAAAGTTGAGTAAAATGCCTTTTATACTTGCTTCTCTAAATATGAGAGATAAGAGGGACACTCCCATCAGCTCTGCTTTCTTCATCCCAGCTGGTCATTTAAAAAAGAAACAAAAAACCCTCTGTAGCTCTAAGAACCAATGCCTGAGTTGGCTCTTTTCTTCCTTCCTCCCCATCACTTTTCTTTTGCATTGCCCCTTAAATTGTGAGCCTGAGGGTGTGAGCTGCCTTGTTTTTTCATTTATCCGTAAGCTGCTCTGGGAGCATTTTTGGCTTACAAGCAGGTTAAAGATGCTTTAAATAAATAAAATGGACTTTAATCCATTTTATGTGGCAGGCCTATTGATGTTTCCTTAGAAGCAAGTTCCACTGAGTTCAGTGGGTCATACTTCCAAATAAGTGGGTGCAGGATGCTTAATTTCTTATAATTTGTCCTAGAATTGTGACATCTGTGCTGCACTGCACTCCATCCTTACAAATTGGCATCAAAATAGTCCACAAAAAGGTTTTTATTAGGCTGCTTCCCTGCCTACATAACTTTGTTACTTACTTGTGGAACATTGATAAGCCTGAAAAAATGTGGGAGAACTTTATAGAACTTTCTAGAAGCTCTTCCACCTGGTTGCCAGGAGATGGATTAGTTTCCCTTCGTCATAGGGGAGCAATGAATTGTGGGTGCTAGGTGGGTGCCTAAGCCTTTAATGGAAAAGAAGGAATTACTACAGGGGATTCTGACTTCTACACAACTTTTAAAGGTGTTCTTCAAGGTACGGAAGCCCTGTCCTCTTTTTCTGCTGATCAACTTGAGTGAGTTGGTATTTACAAGCCTGCAAAGTTCTCTCTGAATGATTAAAATGTGTGACTTTAAAATGAGTGACATGTGTTTCAAATCAGCAGCACCTATTGTGGCCAATTTTGACAGAATTAAAGCATTATTGTTTCACATATTTGTAGGAAGCATGGCTTAATGGTTGTAGTGCTGGTTTGAAGATGAGCTCCTATTCTTCAGGCACCACTTATTAATCGTTGTGATTGGGAAAGTTTCTGCCTTTCCACATCAAGCCGCCTCACAAGAAAACTCTTAACATCAGCAAGAATGTTCCAGATCATGTTGTGCCATCTACTAGGCCATACACTCTTGTGAACTTGTCCCAGGCAGGCTGAGATCATGTGATCTTTTATAGGTTCTGCAATCCCTTATAGCTGTGCATGACATGATGGGTAAGCTGCAAGTCACAGAATCTTTTCAGTTAATAATCTTATAGGGAATCCCAAGGTTCCTTGAGTACACTTCGAAAACCACTGGATCAAGTTGTTCCAGGTTAACTCTAGCAGCACAATCTGGGTTCAATTTGGAGTTTTAATTTTCATCATCTGAAAAATAAAGGTTACAGAACATTTCTGACAATACACTTCTGTGTATACATTAAGAGTATAAAACCCCAGGATTAGATATTATGATGGCAGTGAGAGGCTGATGCATTTTTAACCTATTTTCATCAAGAAAGCACTCCTCTTCTAGTTGTTCTCTTGACTCTACCAGGACTGTTTTGAAAATAACTGTCTTCATGGGATATATTCCTGAAAATATGGGATCAGAATTTTTTTTTTTTAGTTCTCAGTAGCATAATTATAACCAGCTCCCAGTTGCTATTTCCATAAAAATGTTTGATTATATTGATTTTTTTCCACACCTGTCACTGTTCCGAGCTCGTTTCTGTGCATGTCGTTGATGAACATGAAACGTGTAATGATTAGAAATTAAAACTGTGCATTTTTATAAAAGAAAAACCCAACAACCTGAAACTAAGCAAATTCTGTTTGCATATATAACCATCAAAAGATCTAGAAACTGCATAATTTACCTAATGATAAATTGGTAAATGATTATTTTATGTCCATTTAAATAGGTACCAGTCCTGCTTTCCTGCTAGATTGGTAGGCTAAGGAGATGGAGCTCAAGTCGAAAGCCACTTTTCTTTATGTATACCCACGGCCAACACTTCTACTTTTTTCCACTGAATATTTCAGTTCTGCCTCAAGTTTGACAAAACTACCTAATAGTTTTGCATATGTGGAAATACATTCAAGTGCATTTTTAAGTTGGCACCACATGGAGGGCTTGTCCCATCTGCCCATCCACACCCTGTCTTATAATAAAAGTTTGACTTTTAGAAATGTAATTTGACGTTGCTTGCTATTTCACATTTGGTTTTACATATGAAAATTTTTGCACGTACTTTTGCTTCCCATATATCTAGCTCTTCTTTGTCTTGTATTATGTTTACCTAAATACTATGCCTGTGTGTGTGTTTGTGTGTGTCTGTGTGTGGTGTATCTGGATAACTGGGAAGGTAAATGATAAAGAATTGTGGTTTTTTTAGAGCAGCGATAGGGAAACTGTGGCCCTCCAGATGTTGGACTATAACTTCTAATGTTTCTCATCATTGGCCATTCTGGCTTGAACTGATTGGAGTTTGACAGCATCTAAAAAGTCACAGGCTCCTTATCTCTCTTTCAGAATGTTACAGTTGTCTTCCTAATGTTTGAAATTTACCATTTTAGTCTTTCTTGTAACTCCTTATTTATGCTACTGGCAATTTCCTTTATTACTTGCATGAAGGACATCATAGCGCCAGTTGCCACTAGCCTTGTGTTTGACATCTTTTTGTTGTTCTGTTTTTATGACTACAAAAATACACTTCTCCCAGCAGTCAGAGTTTTGGCAGAGGCTGGAATGTTTTCTCAAGGCACTTCTCTCTCTTTAGGTAAATTAAGGCAGTCAATGAGCTCTGGGAATTGCATGATCAATGTGTATACTTTTACACAATGTTTCCCATTGTTGAGTACTCAAATACATTTAGAGACTATACTTGAAAGCACAAGTAAGATCAAAATAAATTTTTAACTCTTGTCTGTATTCAATGTACATTTTAGGTCTCAGAAGTCTTAAGAATGCTTTTCATTATTGCCTTTTATCTGTCATGCAGTTTGAATTGTTTTACTGGACACCGGTAAATTAGGAAATAGATACAAGTAAATTACAAGTTGCATTTATTTCCACCTGTCAAAATAATCCACGAAAGGACAAATAGAATATGGCTTTGGAAAAACATTGCCATCTAGAGAACAGTTTTTGCCAAATTAGTGTATGTAAATCATTTTATCAGGATAACATGCCTTAAAAGGTTGAAAGGTATGCAATTATAGCTGACTGAAAAATTAGGAAATGAATGCCTGGTTGAATTCATAATTTTAAATTGAATATTCCATATTGAGGAGGCCTTAACTAATACTGTCATCTTGACTAGCTGTTGCATTTTCCTTACATTTGAATCAGATGCCAGAACAGAAGAACAAATCATATTTCAAAGTAGAGAATTGTAATGGCAGGCTTTTGAATGATTTCCCCAGCTAAAATTCACCTCTAAGCACTTTCCTTTGAAATTTGTAGTTCTCTTTTGTCTTTTGCATCATGTGAGCATTACTCAGATCTCAAAATGCTCCCTGAATAGAATGTCCAAACTACTCTTTAAAATACATTTTAAGTTTAAAAAAAAAAACAGTTTGGGAATTTTGTGTTGACAAAAATGAAATGTTGCTGGTGCACACCAGCAAACTTAGTCACCTCACAGCTCACCCCTAACTATAGATCATTTATGAACAAGTTTAAAAGTACAGGTCCCATACCAGTCCGGGGGGGGGGGGGGGACGACGACGATGACTCCATTTCTATATCCTTCCACCGAGAGAACGGTTCATTTATTCCTACTTCCTGCTTCCTGTTATATGCAGGTTCTGCTATAAGAACCTAATTCATTCCTGAATATTTGTTTGTAAGTCAAGCATTCATATAGCCATCTGAACATTTCCTTTGGGGTTTCTTTATAGGGGAAATTCCAATGCATTTGATACCCAGAACAGGTTCACCATGAAATGATTTTTAAAAACCTAGAAAGCATAGATAACTTCATTATAGGAGTTTGAAGGATGGTAGACTGGAAGATAAACATTCACCTGTCTCCCCCCCCCCCCCCATGTTGATTTCACTTGTTCCGAAGCTCAGTCCCAGAACACAAATGGTCCCCTTAAAGAAGAATAGCCAGATTGACTTCCTCTTCCTCCTCACCCCCTTCCTCCTTCATTTCTGCCAAGATGCTTCAAAGCACGTAGGAATTATTATTGACCCAGCCTGAACACAGCTCCTTCCCCAGTTGTGGAAAGAGAGAGTGGGACAGACACCCA
The DNA here is from genome assembly GCF_964106915.1 of Podarcis gaigeae. NCBI lineage: Eukaryota > Metazoa > Chordata > Lepidosauria > Squamata > Lacertidae > Podarcis > Podarcis gaigeae. The sequence continues at coordinate 20,759,971 of NC_139694.1, forward strand.
TTACTTCCCTTGATCTGGACACTATGCTTCTGTTGATCCAGCCAAAAATAGAATTCCCTTTTTATTGCTGCTGCATCACACCATTGACTCATGTTAAGTTTGTGATCCACTAAGACCCCTAGATCCTTTTCATATTGACTACTAAAAAGCCAGGTGTCCCCCATCTTACATTTGTGCAGCTGGTTCTTCCTGTCTAAGTGCAGAACCTTACTTTTGTCCCTGTTGAAATCCATTTCGTTAGCTTGTGCCCAATTCTCCAATCTGTTAAGGTCATTTTGAATCCTGTGGCATTAGCTGCCTGTCCCAGTATAGTGTCATCTACAGATTTGATGAGCACCCTCTCAATTCCTTCATCCAAGTTGTTTATAATGATGTTGAACAACTTCTCGGTAGTGGCACCCACCCTATGAAACGGCCTCCCATCAGATGTCAAGGAAATAAACAACTATCTGACTTTTAGAAGACATCTGAAGGCAGCCCTGTATAGGGAAGTTTTTAATGTTTGATGTTTTATCGTGTTTTTAAAATTCTGTTGGGAGCTGGCCAGAGTGACTGGGGAAACCCAGCCAGAGGGGCGGGGTATAAATAAATAATAATAATAATAATAATAATTATTATTATTATTATTACATCTTAAATGTTTTAAATATGGCTATATGCTACCATTATTCAGGACAAGAAATGTTGTAAGCCAGGCTTGCCAATCTCTGTTCAGATACATCATTTTCAAACATTGTAATATTCAATGAGAATTGATGTTTTCTGAAAGAAGGAAGAATCGTGAATGTCTAAATCCAAAATGTTGTAGAGTGATTTAGCCTAATGTTTAAGAGTGTGAGTTGGGAAGTTGCCAGTTGAAATCTCATCATAACCATGAACTAGTGGCCTCAGGCAAGCTGCTTTCTGAGCCTTGCACCCCTCCGATATATCTTTAGGGGATAATAATACTGGCCTGTCTCATAGGGTTATTATAAGGATTACTGAAATAATGTATGTGGAGTACTTGAACATTTGTAATGTTTTACATAAATACTAAGTATTATTGTTCAGAACATCACATAACTAAAGGGAACAAAATATATATTAGATAATAATACAAATACAAACAAAGAATAAAAGATAGATTTCCATAATTCAGTAGTGTTCAGAGTGCTGTTAATGATTCACTCCTTTTAGTAAGTACCAAGTTAAAACATTATGAACAGAGAGTAAAATTGATGTGAATTGAAATGTAGGTCTTAGGAGTTACCCCTCTCTTTCTTATGAGAGTATATTGAGTATATTTAGTTACTCGGTAGAAAATTCAAGCTGAAGTCTTAGTTTAGTTACATATGTTAAGTTTGCAACTAAGTTTGTAACTATTCAGTACATGAACTGTTTCAAGTCTCTCTCTTTCACAATGGAGAAAACCCCCTTTGCTTTTAATTATTATTTTTAAAACCTGTTTAATTATTCATTGTCCAGAGAACTCAGATTATGGCATGATAAATAAATATGGGATATGGGATAAATATTTTTCATTTTGGAAAAAATATTTTCCATTTTGATGATAAAGATGAATTTTGATGATAAAGATAAACAATTTACCCAACATTCCACCATCAAAATTATAATAATGGAAAAAGTTTTCTGATTAATAGATTCTGCATAGCATTCTGTTAAAGAAGTTGTAAAACTACTTATGGTTGTTAAAATGTGTATACTGGCACATGATGGTGGTGGGGGAGGAGACAGTTTGCTCACTGATATTTGAATTGTATGGGAGAATATAGAGCATAACAGATTTGTCCAAATTAGTGAACTATAGCAGGTGGATTAATGGGCAAAATGCTAATAAGTTTACTGAAAGAGATATTGATCATACATTTTCTTCTCTTAATTTAGTTTTCTCTTCCTTGTTACCTTTTTGTATATCTATCATCCAAATCAGAGTTTCCCAAACTTGGGTCTTCAGCTGTTTTTGGACTACAGCTCCCATCATCCCTGACTAGAAGAAGAAGAGTTTGGATTTGATATCCCGCTTGATCACTACCCTAAGGAGTCTCAAAGCGGCTAACATTCTCCTTTCCCTTCCTCCCCCACAACAAACACTCTGTGAGTGAGTGAGGCTGAGAGACTTCAAAGAAGTGTGATTGGCCCAAGGTCACCCAGCATGTGGAGGAGCAGGGAATCGAACCCAGTTCACCAGATTACGAGTCCACGGCTCTTAACCACTACACCACACTGGCTCCCTACTGCAGCACTGCTCCTGTTAGCTAAGGATATTGAGAGTTGTAGTCCAACAACAGCTAGAGACCCAAGTTTGGGAAACTCTGAGCTAAATGTTGATTTTGGAACTGTATATAATTGGTTTAAAGCATAATAAAAACTATTAAAAATAAACTTTAACATGTTTTCAACCCCTCTGATGACTGCTAAAGCTTTGAACCCAGTACATTTCTCAGCTAAGATCTGGGATGTGATAAAGAGAATTTATTTTAAGAAAAAAAGAAAAAAGAGACGAAGACACCAGAAACATTGCATACAACAATGTTAAGATTATTTATATTTTATCAAAAAATTACTATCATTATTTGACTCTATAGGACCTAGGATATAAAGCTTAAGGAAGAGTTATTTTGACAAGATAACTTCTAGTGCTGTGGTCTAGTGAGGCTGTCACAAAAGCTCAGAGTCATACAGCATCACGATGGCTTCAGCAAAGCATGGAGGAGCCTCAGTTCCATGAAAAGCAGCTCTCATTTAAAACATTTAGGTCCCATTTAAAACAAGAGCAAAATGAATGAAAAAAAGTTTTAAAAATAGCAATAAAGTGTTTGAAATTAAAAAAAAATGCTTATTTAGCTCCCTGTGGTATGTTCTCAAGGTATATTTGCATTTAGACAAAGGCATCCTGATTGCAGCCAGTTAGAGAGTTGGCAAAAAAGCTTCTGTTATTGCAGAGTGACAAAAGATGGCTTCTAAAATGTAAATCTTTCTCCAAACTTTCGCAATTAATCACTGAAGACTACAAATTGTTTGCAGTTCATTGTAGAGTATGTTTTTTTTGGACTCCATATATCAGACACGCCAAACCCCTCCATGCAGGGTGTCCCCATGGATCCAAAGGTTTTTGTTTTTTTTTAAATGGTTTTGTTTTGGTTCTTTTGAGGAACTGAAGTCTGTTCACAGCTGACCAGGCTGAGAGGTGTTGCTTTCATGGCAGCGATTTGTGCAAGCTCTGTGGGTTGAAAGTCGGGGGCCACCACGCACGTGAATTGCTTCCAATTCAGAATGAAAAAGCAAAGAAGCAAGTGATGAGGCAGACAGCAGAGAAACATTTTTAGTTTTAGTTTCAACATTTTTAGCACATGTCTGCTTCGACCTAGACTCCTTTTGGAGTTCTAGCCCTTCTGCACTGTCCTTTTAAGTCAACTCGTGTGAAGGGGGCAGAGAGAGCCACTAATTCCTTTACATCTAATTTGTTCCATATGCCAAATGGAATGAGTTTAAAGGTATAGCTAGTAACTGAGAATCAACATAAATAGATAATTTGGTCCATAAATAGGAAATGTTATGTCTGAGTCTGATTGGAATGGGTGGGGAAGCGTTTCAGTTGCATTTTGATCATTGCATTATATCCTTTTACACTTGTGTTATTTAAAAAGATCTGTGATGGCAGAGAAGAAGAAAGATAAATATTCAGATTATTTATATTCATGCTTCACATGCTTTGGAGAGCTTTTCAAAAATTGCCGTATTCCTTGTTGCCTCTTAAAGTAATGCTTGTAATAGAAGCCTGATTGAAATCTGAGCTACGAATCACTGCCCGTTAATACAGATAGTTTGTACCAAAAATACACACAATATTTCCTGGCATTTCAAACTTTTGGGGGAAAGGCTTTCCCAGGGGTGAATTACATCACCCATGAAATCGAGGCTCATAAATCTGGTAAATTCATGTGTTAGCAATATTTTTGCACTGTTGCTGTCCTTCTGTTTTATATATGGATTATTTTCAGCCACATGCTTTAGCAATTCTTGTTTGGGCATTTCCATCATGTCAAATGATAAATCATCATGCCTTTTTTATTTAGTTGTAAAACAAATATATCTTACACGAGTCTTCCAGATATTTATAGTAAAGCGGGCTATAAATTTCATTTGGCTTACAAGCTACATTTTTTATACTGCAGACACAGAAAGACTTTGAACATGTTGACTGAACAACCTTTCAAGATCTGACAGCATTATTATTGCAGTATTATTATTATTATTATTTTGACTCTCTGCTTTCCCTTATGCATAATCATTCTGCACTGCAGAAGGGACTGCTTAGCCAACAGAAGATGATGTTCCAAACCAAGAAGCCATCTCCCATTATTTTTATTATTTTAAAAAACTTGTTAACCAACTTTAAGAGGTTTGTACATAATTGGAGCAGTCAGTGGATGCAGCTGTTAACCTGCAATGTTGCTCATAGTAGGTTTTCTTTACACTTAAGCATAGTGACTCAACATCTCAATAAACGTGTTAATTCAACAAGGGAAGGTGTAACCACCATTTCTGTTGCTGGTTGTCTTCTAGGCCTGGGTACTCCTTGTAGTCTTCACAATTGTTCTTTTGGGGGCTTAAAAGGGATGTACCATATTTTTTCCATGTATAAGACAAGGCTATTTTATTTAAAAATAATGCTTAAAATTTGGGGGCGTCTTATACATGGATAGTGGATAGGTGGGACGGGTGTTCGGTGGTTGCTTTGGGCATTTTTGCTGTTTATTTTGTTGGTGTGGCAAGGTCCGCTGGCTATTGGTTGCTGCGGGAATAGGGCGGGTGACTGGTGCTTGCTTTTTGCAACCTGAAAATCTTGGCACTCTCCCCGCAAAAAAGCTCGACAACTCTGGGCAATCACCCCCCTTTTCCCCTCAAAGAGGAACACGGGGGCGTGTTATACATGAAAAAGTATGTGGGTGTGTAGATATGATCTAGCTCAGGCATAGACAAACTCCGGCCCTCCAGATGTTTGAGACTACAATTCCCCATCATCCCTGACCACTGGTCCTGTTAGCTAGGGATGATGGGAATTGTAGTCCTAAATATCTGGAGGGCCAGTGTTTGCCTATGCCTGATCTAGTTAGAGTCAATATACAATTCATCCAGCCAGATTTATAACTGGACAGGTAATTTATATGCCCAAGGAGATGCTGTGTATGCAGTTTTGCAGCCCAGTCCAGAAGTTAGGGCTGAGTACATTTAGCCCTTTTTCAATGTGCAGTGGTGGCAGCTAAATTCAGTTCTCCCTGCTGCTGCATGCCCAACAGTTGTTTTGTGTGATTTCTGTGTTGTTGTTTTTTAAAAAAAGTAGGATTATTTGTCTGCAACCGTAGCTTCATGTGCAATGATTGTTTGAACCCATTATGTCAAGTCTGTGTTCTGTGGTTTTTAATAACTTCATATATCAACGGGTGTACCATTTAATATTCAAGAAATAAATTCTATCTCTTCCTTAGTAATTCCTTGAACATTGCCTTGTTAACTTTAATGTTGAAAAGATAACCAAATAATTTTTTGTGTGTGTGATCTGAAATGTTGTTTTTGTGCATAATTGAACAAGTTCTCTAATTTTAAAATCCGTGTTTTAAATGCCCGGGGGCTAAGTAGTCTTATAGTTTCATCTCTGAATAAAGGAGGGGTGGAATGTTGCTGTGCTTTGTGAGAAACCTTTTAGAGATGGTCCAGTCTATAAGATAGTTAGTTTTTTCAAAATGTGTGATATAATATATATTCGCCAAGCATATGTTATGTAGGAATGAATTCCGAAGTAATGTTTTGCATGGTTTTCCACATTCGATGTATATAATACAATATTCATGCCTGCTGGTCTTGAAGAACTTGGGTCGTTTCAGTTGTGTTGTGTTTTCTTTTATTAAAGAATATAAGCCACTATCCTGATTTCCTGCATCTAATCTGGCAGTGTTTTTTCTTGACATAACTTTCTGACATGGGTGTTTGAAAGTGAGGGATAAATGAAGCTGCTTGAGGAGATCTATCATCTATGCACCTTTGAAAAGTGATGCACTCTTTGGATGACTGAGGTTAATTTAGATTGTATTTCGTCTGGTGTCTGCAAAAGCTAAACTGGGATTGTTAGGATTCTGCTACAGGTGTCAGAGGGATTTTCAAAAGGTGGCTCACACTTCTTGCAGTGTGTCCAGCATAATAGGAATTTCAGTCAGAAGTTAAAGCAACCAATGATGAGACAGTGTTTTCTGCATAGGTTGGTATTTTGGGTTTCCTGTGGGTTTCCTGCAAAACCTTTGAAGGCATGGGAGTGCCTCTCACAAGGCAATTTATATAATGACATAAATTTGTTATGGCAGATACTGGAAATTAGAATCGTCATTGCAATGAGGATAGCAATATTTTGAGTCCTGTTTATTTTCCCTCTACGTCACTTGCAACATTGAGATATAAAATGGGTCCAGTGAGGGAAGTTCCTGATCTGCTGCATGTGGTTTTTTTAAAGGGAACATAGTGAAATTGCTTTCCAAACTTATAAAAATAGTGCAAAACAGATAAATTAACATATTGCTATTAGCAATTATTATCGCTGTTATTGTAATTGCTTACTCCCCCTGCTCGAGATTATTCTACTAAACGTTATGAAAATATATAAATTTGAAGCTGCACCTCTATGCAATTTCAGGCCTATTATTTTAAATGGATCCCTTTCAAGTTAATTTATCCATGGTTTAATTGAGTTAGCTTAGCTCTACATTCTGAATAAACCACAGTGAGTGGGTAACTCTCAGAATGAAGCTGCTCATAACATACATCAGATAGATAAAAGTGCTTAATAGAAACACTCTATTTGCATGGAGCTGCTTGTTTGATAGGTTCTATTTTAAGCTTCCCCACCCGATAAGACATTGCTTTTATTTTCAGTGTTGTCAACATAGGAAGGCAACCTGTATAGTAAAGGGGGAAAGGGACTTCTTCACTTCTGTGGCTCAGGGGAGTGGTCCAGAGAATGCATTGGTGTACAGAACATTTAATTGTCACAGAAAGTAATGGGTAGCTTTTTATTAAAGTTATGTGTTATACTCATAACTACAGGGTGAATGTGATTGTGTCCCATACCTGCAGTTGTACAGTGGTACCTCAGGTTACATACGCTTCAAGTTACATACCCTTCAGGTTACAGACTCCGCTAACCCAGAAATAGTGCTTCAGGTTAAGAACACAAATCGTGCTCCGGCGGCGTGGCAGCAGCAGCAGGAGGCCCCATTAGCTAAAGTGGTGCTTCAGGTTAAGAACAGTTTCAGGTTAAGTACGGACCTCCGGAACGAATTAAGTACTTAACCCGAGGTACCACTGCATAGCTGCCCTAAAACTTGGGTTCTCTGAGTAGCTCACAAAGCAAGAAGAACAAAAACATTAAAATACAGTGCAAAAGAATCTTGTGGTGGCAACTTCTGTGAGAAGATATCTAAAACCCTGAAGATTCAGGGTTCTTCTGCCCAGTTATCCAGGATCTTTCTTCCTCTCATATCCTTGCACTTCACTTCCTCTTATTCTCAGAACAACTTTGCAAGGGACAGGGGGCAGGGGTGGCTGTGGTGGAAAAGGGAGAGGGAAAGTCAGCTTCTGCTAGCCAATGTTATGTGGAGATTTTTCTGCGTCCAGCACAGTGTGCAAAAGATATTCCGACTACTGTGAAAATGATGCTTGGTGAATCTGAACATCTGGCGCTGTGGGTTAAACCACAGAGCCTAGGAATTGCTGATCAGAAGGTTGGCGGTTCGAATCTCCGCGACGGGGTGAGCTCCTGTTGCTCAGTCTCAGCTCCTGCCAACCTATCAGTTCGAAAGCACGTCAAAGTGCAAGTAAATAAATAGGTACCACTCCGGCGGGAAGGGAAACGGCATTTCCGTGTGCTGCGCTGGTGCGCTGGTTCACCTGAAGCAGCTTAGTCATGCTGGCCACATGACCCGGAAGCTGTATGCCGGCTCCCTCGGTCAATAAATTGAGATGAGTGCTGCAACCCCAGAGTCGATCATGACTGGACCTTATGGTCAGGGGTCCCTTTACCTTTACCTTTGTAATCTGTTCATTGTGGTCTTCCTAAACTACAGGCTCTCATCAGTGGTGTAAATCATTATCTGATGTCTCACACTCGTGAAAGGTGTTGCAAAAGTGACCATTAAGCTTGAGCGGTACAGCTTGTCAGATCTCAAACTTCCTGTGCTGATATTATGTTGGATCTCACCCAACATACCGATTAAGCTGAATCATTGAACCAAAATAAAGCATAAAGAACAGGAACACACAAATGATAAGAAGTAATACAGTTTAATGACACACAGATACACAGATAGTCTTAGCATTAACATATAGATGGAAAATGACTGGTAAATTGCCACATGAAATGCTCTTGGATCCATAAGGGGAGTGAGTGGGGCCTATGACTTTTACCTACCTTAATAGTTTAATGATTGTAGTGTTAATTTAGCTTTGAGTTACATTTTTTTCAAATGTATGTGAGTTTGCTAACAGAATGTGACATGAAAGCCTTTGTGGGGAAGCTTGATTGGTTCTGTTGTCATAGCAACATAGTTGAATGGAAGAATGATTTCCTTTCGGAACCCTTCCCGCAAGCTGTTTTGTACCCTACAACGATATCTCTAGATTGCTGTCCCTTGTGAGAGGTGAACAGAGATCACATCAAGGGTCAACTTTGTTCTTTGTGTTTATAGATTATCCCCAGTGGTCTAAGGCTGCAATGTTCATCATATTGCTCGCAGAGCTCAGCCAATTTCATTGCTTGGTATATAATGAGAATTTGAAACTCTGCAAGATTTCTCCACATTTTCCCCCCTTTAAAACTCACAAAGAACAAACTACGGTAGTACCTTGGTTCTCAAATGCCTTGGTATTCAAACAGCTTGGAACCCAAACGCTGTAATTGTTCCAGTTTGTGAACTATTTTCATAAGCCGAACATGCTCAGTTTTGAGTGCCACATTTCCATTTTGAGTGTCCCGCTGAGGTCTGTCTGTTTTTGCTATTTGTTTTGCGGCTTTTTGTTTTGTTTTTGTGACGGTGTGGAACCCATATCAACTACTGATTGATTGATTGATTGATTGATTGTGTGACTGCAGTACATTGTTTATTGCTTTCATTTTATGGCTCAGTGGTCTCGTTAGATAGTACAATTCATGTTAGATTTCCCCTTTAGGGTTTTATTTTTTTAAAGTCTGGAATGGATTAATCCATTTTGCATTACTTTCTATGGGAAAGCGCACCTTGGTTTTGGAACAGACTTCTGGAATGGATTAAGTTTGAGAACCAAGGTACCACTGTAGAATAATCTATGTCAAATATCACATTGTTTTTAAATGAATATGCCTCCTATAGCTAAATTTTATAATTAATACAAAATTCAAAAATATCTTTTACACCAGTGACAAATGCCTTCAAAGCATTTGGTCCTGGAAAGACAGGACAACCAGACAACTGCCCTGGGACTGGAGAGCTAGGGTAGGCCTTGCTACCATTTCAGGGTACCAGTGCTCACTGTGAAGCTGTCCTATCCATCAACCAAAGAAGGAACAGCCACAGGGAGCTTGCTTTCTCATGGTGCAGTGTAGCAGGGGATGTGGTGTGAAAAACATGGCAAATAAGAATTAACAAGGAAAATGCTGGCTTTAACGTATGAACTCTTGCAGAGTCGTGCAGCAAGAGATTTTAAGAGTTGCTTTTCTCACACAGTTCTCCTCTTCTTGGCCAGAAACAACCCCTTTTTGTGTGTGGGGGGGGGGGGGGAAGCTTTCCGCTGTCAGGGCACTTTTGAATCCAAGCCAACGTGTCAAATAGTCTTAAAATGCAATTTCTGGAGACTGAGCTAAGCTCAATTCTGGGAATTGAGCTAAGCATGAACTAGGCTACAAACAGTGTTAGAAACTCAAATGTGTAAGCTAGGTGCCAAATGGCTCCTTAAATCAAGGTTACAGTTGCCAAATGGAATGTATACAATTTGGTACGCTGAGATACTAGCATTTTTTTCGAAATTACTGGGGTAGACTTTTGGCTTGTGTTGCAAGTACGTTACAATTTGAGTAGGCAAAGTTTCAACAGTGATAGTGCATATTGCTGTTGTTAAAGCTCACTCTGTGGGGTACAGGTAACTACTATGCAAAAGAGCACCACAACTTGCAAGAGTTAGAACCGATAGCTGAGCTTCTTTAAGGCCATGTTACAGCTAAGTTTAGTTTTGCTCTTGTGTTTGAGATTAATTGCTCAGTACTCCGTCAATGTTAAAAGTGTTCAGGAATAGACTCTTTTGTTTCAAGCTTTGCTGCTTCCTACTGTTCAGAAAATCCTGCAGAAATACACAACTCTTTTTGCAATTAGTATAATAAAATCATTATCTGCTTCTTCCATAAAGTCACATTGTTTCTATCTATGTTGTGTGCCTAAGTCAAGGCCTTTTATACTTTGCATCAGATTTTATGGAGAAGAAATAGAATCATATAGAAATCAGGTTTGTTTTTAATAAGAAATTGAAAAAGGAAAGATGCGTGGTTAAGGTCAAGGCGTTTCTCCAAAGCATTGCAAAATACAGTAATAGGAAAGTTATTTTAAAAGAGAGAGAGACAGAGCACCTGCTTCCATTTGACTTAACAGATTTTGTTGCGGTACAGTGTTTTCACACACACACACACACACACACACACACTTAGAAATACACACACACACAAACACACCGCAAGAGTTAAATGAGTTAATGTATGTAGAATTGTAGCCTTTGGGAGGTTAGGTATCCTTAATGTTATTTGGGAAATCGTAGCGAAAATAATGATTAAAAATTACAGTTGCTTCATTTAAGAAATAAAGGTCCCAAGGACAGATTGATTAGATAATTTCATAAACAGGTTTGTAACAAACAAACAAAAAGATCCAGTATGAAGCAGAAAGACATATGTTTCCCATTTCCATTTGTGACATACATGGGGCACCGATAGATCGGTCTATGTTGCCTTGCTGCACAGCTGTCATTTTAGCACTGATAGCAGGTGATACTTTTGCAAGTGTGTGTCAAATTTGGGCTTATTTGTTTTGACATCTGTTGATGGAAGCTCTCTTTTTCTGTTTGATCCAGACAATGATCTTGATATTCTTTATGAACAGTTAGGGCCCACAATTGTTTTAGAAAGGAGGGGAGTCGCCGCTTGTGCCTTGCACCTGTCATATTGAATTATCAGTCAGCAACTGGTAACACAACTAACATTGGCACATTTAAAGCTGATCTTCTCACAAGCATTAAACCATTGGGTCGTTTGCCTTTTGAAGCTGTGCTTTGCTACTGATGCTGGGATCCGTTCAGATAGTATAATCAATTACTATTATCTTTTTCATGTTTCTGATAGAAGAGATGCTTGTTCAGAGGTAAAAAAATAAATTGATTTTAGGAACGGGTTTCAGAAAGAAACAAAACAAGGATTTGAGGATGCCAGCATGGTTAAATGGAAGAGTCAGAAGGCAAAAAAAATTGTCATGAAACCTTGCTTGTCCAAAGGAAGGTAGAAAGAACTCTAGCAAAATCAATAATTAATACTCACCTTTGTCTTCTTATGTTTTCCCTAAATTGTTTAGATTTAGTGAATGACATTATATAGGAGGAATATAAATACAGATCAGAATGATATGCCATTTGGAACAGCAAGCTGTATTGATAGGTTTGCAATCTTTGGGTGTCAAATCCCAGCTCCTATTAAGTTAAGAACATTGTGTAAGACAAGCTTATTGTACAGCCAGAGACCAGCATACCTGTAAGCATTTCATAGGAGTCCTAACATGATCTGGCATTTTTGTATTTAGATGTGTCATTGTGACCATGTGGATGCCAGGCTGGCAAATGACAACTCCATTTGGCTGTCCCCTCCAGCTTTCTTAAGCAGAAGAGTTTATTTATTGCATTGATATCTCCTCTTTTTCTCAGTGAGGTAGGTTAAGAGGTTGCAACTGGCCCGAGATCACCCAGTGAGCTTTGAGATTTGAACCCAGATCTCTCAAGTCCTAGTGCAATGCTCTAACCACTACAACACTCTGGCTCCTAGAGTACTTCTGCTATGGGGCAGCTATCTATATTAAGTTGATAAATAAATATGGGGGAAAGCAAAATGGCCCTTAGAGAAGGATCTGAAATATTTCCCTTGAAGCTTGCATTTGTATTGTTCTGGATTGTTTTATTTGACATTTTAATGAGTTGTCAGCTGCTTGGGAATTTTTTCTTTATAATATAAAGTGGTATAGAAATGAAATGAATCCTACTCATCATCATCCTCATCTCCATTGGGTGGAAAAATAGCACCTAGACATACCATTGTGGCTACTGTAAACTAGGTTTAAGGTGCCATTTGGCTATCAGATACTGTAGCTGCATTTCTAACACTGTTACTAACCCACAATTGACAATGTGCAAGTGAGGCAAGGTTTATACAGTATGTCTTTTCCCCAAAACCAACACCCTATGGTTGGCTCCTGTTTACACCAGTAGTGCACTTCTCATATTGGTAGACCTCATGTTCTTATAGGTAAAGGTAAAAAAGGTAAAGGACCCCTGGACGGTTAAGTCCAATCAAAGGCAGCTATGGGGTTATGGCACTCATCTCTGAGGGAACCGGTGTTTGTCCACAGACAGCTTTCCAGGTCATGTTGCCAGCATGACTAAACAGCTTCTGGCACAATGGGACTCCGTGACGGAATCCAGAGCGCATGGAGCAGTACCTATTTATCTACTTGCGCCGGCGTGATTTTGAACTGCTAGGTTGGCAGGAGCTGGGACAGAGCAACTGGAGCACACCCCATTGTGTGGATTCGAACCACGACCTTCTGATCAGCAAGCCCAAGAGGCTCAGTGGTTTAGACCACAGCGCCACCCGCGTCCCTATTTATAAGATGCGCCCATTGACTCATGTGAAAACATGATTGACACGAGCCAGTGTGGTGTAGTGGTTAAGATCGGTAGACTTGTAATCTGGTGAACCGGGTTTGCTTCCCCACTCCTCCACATGCAGCTGCTGGGTGACCTTGGGCTAGTCACACTTCTTTGAAGTCTCTCAGCCCCACTCACCTCACAGAGTGTTTGTTGTGGGGGAGGAAGGGAAAGGAGAATGTTAGCCACTTTGAGACTCCTTCGGGTAGTGATAAAGCGGGATATGAAATCCAAACTCTTCTCTCCTCCTCCTCTTCCTCCTCCTCCTCCTCCTCCCATGTCAACAATATGACTTGGCAGCTAACCTTCGAGAGGCATTTTTGCAGCCGCCATCTCACAAAAGAAGGGGGAAATTGATCTTGTTATGTACAAAAACCTAGGCTGCAGTTGTAACTTCAAATCTGTATTGCTTGAGGGGGTTAGGATTTGACGCGTGTCCCTGCCCACGGGTGTCTGTTCCTGAAGGGACCTCTGCTGCAGCTGCAGAAAGCACAGCAAAGGGATGAAATGTGGCAGGTGCAGAGTGGGCTAGCCTGGTTCCAGTTCTGGTTCCAGTTCAAATCCTGGAGAGAGGCACCTAGTGCAGGTCTCCCTACTGTAAGGTTACCAGACGTCCCCGTTTCCCGGGGTCAGTCCCCAGATTTGCAAATCAGTCTCCTGACAAATTCCTATCATTCTGAATGAAGTTTTTCCGAGTCATGTGGCCAGCATGACTAAGCCTCTTCTGGCGAAACCAGAGCAGTGCACAGAAACACCATTTACCTTCCCGCCTGAGCGGTACCTATTTATCTACTTGCATTGCGTGCTTTCGAACTGCTACGTTGGCAGGAGCTGTGACCGAACAATGGGAGCTCACCCCCATTGCGGGGATTCGAACTGCTGACCTTTCAGTCAGCAAGCCCAAGCGGCACAGTGGTTTAACCCACAGCAATTTCGAATTCATTTGCCATTTCCAAATATAATTGCCAATTCAGAAACAAGTGATACCTTCAGAATAGTAGTGTAATTCTCTCTTAATATACAGTTGCTTTGTTTGTTTGATTATAGTGATTAGGGTGCTCATTATTACTGACTGGCTAGGTACTGTGGTTCATATTATCAGACTGCTGTCTGAAAATGTGCATGAAGTGTTTTTTAATCTTTATAACATTCCCAGTAGATGAGTAGATGCTCTTTTAAACAAGCATTTCCCTGTAACATGACCTGCTTTTGTGACAGAATTAGGAATACATTCCTTTTCATGCTTCAGGCTACAGTGCTAGTCAGTTTTTTGAACCAAGTCCCATTGGACCTTAGGTAAACATGCATTGAATTGTACTGTAAGTATATTAAATAGCAGTATATCTGGCATTATATGGATAAATGAAGAGAAGTGATTTGTTAAAATTCTCACTTGTAAATATTATTCAAAATTTTACCATGTAATTGCAATTCAGCAAACCTGAATGCTGATATCTCATAACGTTAAGTTCTCCACACAAATGTCCCTGCAATAATTTCAGCTCACCCGCTCCAATCTTGACAGTCTTGTAGAATAGAGTGGTTGAACCTTTAAAAAAACGTTTCTTCATTTTTCACAGTTTGACCCTAATGCTGAAATGCTGTAGTTCAGTTAACGAAAAGATGTTTGAATTGTGTATGTCCAGATTGGCATGGTTGAATTGCCCCTTTCTGAAATGTTCAACCACATACAACTGTCTTTGACAGTTTATCCACAGTAAATGTTGCACTTAAAAAATGCCTTAACCTAGAAAGAAAGAATCCAGCCAGGTCCTGAATGGGCTGCTGCAAAGCATGCAAGATTTTTCAATTTGAATGGGAAAATGCAGTGTTGCTTAAAATAGTCATTTAATTGGACCTAAGGGGAACTGGGTGGAATTTAGGGACCAAGAAAATCCTGAGTGTGCCCATGTAATCACATATCAGAGGAATGTATTTAAGTATGATTGGAAAGAAAAGAAAAAAGACCAGGAAAGGACCAGGTTGGGGGGACAGGTACAAACTCAGAGGTGCTCCATTTCCTTCTGCCCTAACCCACCAACCCCCACCTCTTAATACTTTGGCTCTCAGTCTCCAGGGTCTATCAACCCTAGCTCTAAGAAGAGACAGTTGACCAACTTGTCACCAGCTTCTTCATTTATTATCCCTGGAGCTGTTGGGAGCCAAAGCAAACAAATTAAACAAACTCAAGTGGTCTCAGAGGTGCTTGCATTCCAAGGTAGATCAGGGCTGAGAGGAGATTCCAGGAAGATGCCCAATTTAAGGCTGATCTAATGTGGAGGCTGCTAAAACTGTATTCTATGACATTGCTTGAAAAGGGGCCGGTAGCATTTGAAATCTTCTGTTGTACCCTCTCTCTAGACCAGCAGCAGTGGCCACCAAGATTGTTTGTTCATTTCTGTGTTGCAGAATCCACATGTCTTCAGGTACAAGATGCATAAAATTAAGTGTTCTTTGAAGTTAGGGCTGTTTCACATACCCTTTCCCTTTATTGAGGTATACAGGCACACATCATCATGTGAGAAGATACCTTGGTTCTCAAACTTAATCCGTTCCAGAAATCCGTTCCAAAACTAAAGCGTTCTGAAACAGAGGTGCGCTTTCCCATAGAAAATAATGCAAAATGAATTAATTCATTCCAGACTTTTAAAAACAACCCCTAAAACAGCAATTTAACATGAATTTTAGTATCTAACGAGACCACTGAGCTATAAAATAAAAGCAATAAACAATGTACTGCAGTCACACAATCAATCAATCAGTAGCTGAACTGGGTTCCACACAGTCCCAAAAGCAAAACAAAAAAGCCTAAAAAACAAAAATGCAAAATAAATAGCAAAAACAGACAGACCTCAGCGTGACACTCAAATCGGAAGCGTAACCCCACATTCAGCTTCCGAAAAAGATTCGCAAATCGGAACACTTACTTCTGGGTTTGCAGTGTTTGGGTTCCAAGTTGTTTTGAGTACCAAGGCATTTGAGAACCAAGGTACCACTGTAATGTAAATATCTGCTTTTGCTGGAGATATCCTGGTTGTGATCATGTTACAAGTTGTACTGGAAAAGAAGTTGAACTTCACACACATGACAGGGTGAAGGTCTGTGCTTGGGTGCCTCCTTTCAGCCACCCCCCCCTCCCATGTACACAGTTGTAGAGTCTGCTGGCTCCTCTGTAGCCTGTGGTTCAAGGGAAAGATATCACCTGTGTGCCAACCTAGAAGTATAGAGAAATGCCAGAGAACCTCTGGGCAGTACATAAATGATGTGAGGTCGGCTGGATAGCCTAAGAGATAAGTAAAAGTGCATTGGGTGGGGGCAGTAGGGAAAGAGAGAAGCTGGCAAGACAGCAGTCTCTCAAGATTTGTTTCTGCAGTCCTATTGAAGATGAAGCCATCTGTGCTGGAATTTCCTTTTCTGAAGGGCAAGCGGTTTATTTCCCCTCCCTGTAAAATTCATCCACAAAACAAGTAAGAAGTGGCAAAGCTACTGCAGCCTTTAAAGGAAATTGTTACCCAAGGACTCAGAGAGCATCTGAAAAATAAAGAGCCCCCACCTCGTTTTTGCCTGGAAACTTGCATCTGTATTTCCTTCTGGACAATATCAGTCATTTACCAGCAGCCAGCCACACAATACCATTTATCCCTGTGTAAGGGAAATAATTTTAGCCCTGCCAAACGAAATTAAAAGATGCCTGCTTCTTGGGAGAAAAGCAATGACACACCTACACAGCATCTTAAAAAGCAGAGACATCACCTTGTCAACAAAGGTCCGTATAGTTAAAGCTATGGTTTTCCCAGTAGTGATGTATGGAAGTGAGAGCTGGAACATAAAGAAGGCTGATCACCGAAGAATTGATGCTTTTGAATTTTGGTGCTGGAGGAGACTCTTGAGAGTCCCATGGACTGCAAGAAGATCAAACCTATCCATTCTGAAGGAAATCAGCCCTGAGCGCTCACTGGAAGGACAGATCGTGAAGCTGAGGCTCCAGTACTTTGGCCACTTCATGAGAAGAGAAGACTCCCTGGAAAAGACCCTGATGTTGGGAAAGATGGAGGGCACAAGGAGAAGGGGACGACAGAGGACGAGATGGTGGAACAGTGTTCTTGAAGCTACCAGCATGAGTTTGACCAAACTGCAGGAGGCAGTGGAAGACAGGAGTGCCTGGCGTGCTCTGGTCCATGGGGTCATGAAGAGTTGGACATGACTAAACGACTAAACAACAGCAAGGGAAATATTATGTATGAAGTGGCATTCGCATCAAAGATTCACCTGGTCTACTATCGTCCACACTGGCTTTCTTCCCGTAACCTTCTTGCCTGATTTTATTAGCAGTGTTTGTTGAAGACTGAATCTAGGCCAATTACATTCTCTGACATGGCCTTTGGCCCTGCCAAACAAATAAAGAAAGAGTCACCTGCATGCTTTATGATAATTTATGATGTGTGATGTACAATTACTGGTTAAGAAAAATATGGACGTTTTCAAAGCCTACTTTGGATAACAAACCAAACTATGAAAGAGAAGGAAGAAGGAGACATGAAAAGTAATTAAACTAAGGGGCATTCCCCTTGTAGAGTAAATGAGACTGACAGACACTCATTACAAAGTGCATTTAAACATGAAAGAATAAAAGATTAAGTGTTAATTAAAGCTGTTTGATTCTGCTACACAATCGTTATTGACAAGTGGTGTGGAACTTGTAAAAAACTGCTGTTTACTGTGGGATTCTTTTGCCAAGGAAGTGGTAATTTGTATTGTATTGGTGGTGCTATTAGACTTTGGTTTTTGGACACGTGAAAACGCTGGAGATGGATGTGTCAGGAGTGCATGCAGGAGCCAGGCCCTGTGACCAGTAGGGCTTCGCAGGACTGGGACCTTCCTAAGTTTGTTCTGGAGAGGCAAGGTGCGGCCGCACAGGTGAGGCCGCTTGGTAACTCCCTGCACCTGGTGGCAAGAGCCGGGAAGGGATATAAGGTCAGAATTTCCCTTCGGCTCTTTGCCACAGCAACTTGTTTCCTGCCTTGCTGCATTTGGCTGATTGCTTCCTGATCCTCGGACCTCGGCTTCTGGACTCCTTTCTTCTCAAACCTCGGACCCTTGACTTCATGGCTCCCTGCTTCCTGACCCTTGGACCCCTGGCTTATGGACTCCCATTCCTGCTCCCACCCCGCTATCTTGCCCCTGGTCCTGACGTCCTCAGCTGGGACTTTGATCGCCCATAGACTGGACTGTGACAGTATGGTACTTTTTGATGGTATACAAATATATACAGAGTGTTGTGCAACGCAGCAGGCCGCACAACTGCTATTCCCTCACAACACCCCCACCCCAAGAAGCTCCTTGTTTCACCTTCAAAGCCCTCCATGGCTTCATGACCCCTATTTCTCTCCTCTTATATCCCTGTATGTCCTTGAGAGCTGGACCATAAAGAAGGCTGATCGCCGAAAAATTGACGCTTTTGAATTATGGTGCTGGAGGAGACTCTTGAGAGTCCCATGGACTGCAAGAAGATCAAACATATCCATTCTTAAGGAAGCCAGCCCTGAGTGCTCACTGGAAGGACAGATCGTGAAGCTGAGGCTCTAATACTATGGCCACCTCATGAGAAGAGAAGAC
Organism: Podarcis gaigeae; assembly: GCF_964106915.1. NCBI lineage: Eukaryota > Metazoa > Chordata > Lepidosauria > Squamata > Lacertidae > Podarcis > Podarcis gaigeae. Next base: position 20,778,562 of record NC_139694.1, read on the forward strand.
TCCCTGGAAAAGACCCTGATGTTGGGAAAGATGGAGAGCACAAGGAGAAGGGGACGACAGAGGACGAGATGGTTGGACAGTGTTCTCAAAGCTACAAACATGAGTCTGACCAAACTGCGGGAGGCAGTGGAAGACAGGAGTGCCTGGCGTGCTCTGGTCCATGGGGTCACGAAGAGTTGGACACGACTAAACGACTAAACAACAACATGTCCTTGGTAGTTATGGGCCCAAACAAATTCCTGTCTATAGCAGAGCCCAGACGGTGTTCTGCCTTTAAAATGTCTTGCAGCACCCTTTCAATACCTCTTCCTGCTTTCATTTATCGTCCTCCCTGCCACCATTAAAAGATCGTCTCATCCATTATATACCCAACTGGTCACTGCACTCTGCAGATGCCATCATATCAGGAGGTCCATTCCACACAGCATACAACTTGGGTCCAAGGTACCTGAAGGCCTGCCTAACCTTGCTTCCTTGCTTCATTACTGATGTCCGGGGGCGGCAGCTGACTGTTAGTGGTCCTCCCATTACTTGGATGCATGGCTCAGATCCACAAGAGCTGTTTGTTCAGTATTGTGGGCTCAATTTTATGCCTTCCAGTTAGAGTCAGACAGGCTCCTTCCTGTTTAGCTCAGAGATCAGAGACCTTTATCAGTATTATTATTATTCCTGTAGGCATTTTGATTGAAGTCCGCTTTTACATTTGTAACCAATTTTTATCTTTCTGTGCTGTCTATCTTGTGCACTGCTTAGAGGCTATTGTAGGTAAACAGTACATACATTGCATAAACGAGTGAATGAATAAATGAATGAAGTCTTTGTTGTTGTGGCTTCCACCCCTTGGATTTCCCTCTTGTTAAATACGGAACAGGTACCATCTGCGTTGTCTTTGTTATGTCATCTGAAGACCTTCCTCTTTCAGTAGTAAGCATTTTAAAGGAGAGATCTTTCCCTAGTCTGTATCTTCATTGGGATTGTTCTCCACTCCCCCCCACCCCAGCCCCCAGTCCCCCCCCCCAAAAAAATGGAAAAGGCCTGAGCCACTCAAAGGACACTAACAGGCTATATTTATTTACTTATTATATTTTGTTAGTCAGCTAACACAGGGCAGTCTCTTGGTGATTTACACTCAAGTTTAGAAACATACAAAATTGTTTTTTTTAAAGACATAATTGTACAAGAGCTAGTATTTGCCTACTTCAGGTTAATCCTTTTTTAGGATTGTTTGCTAACTTGATTTACCCCCTTGGTTTGGTTCTGATGAAAGAATTACAGAATTGCTTTCCAATTTGTATGGTTTGTTTTAAGAGACAGCATTTGTAGACGTTTAGTAGCTGCAGTTGCTTTGTCTGAACCTGCAGTTGTTAACAGAACATTTACCTCTTCAAAATCTTTCTACAAATGCAGCAAATCTGAATGCTTTTGACCTTTTAAAATGTATGTAATTGTTCTGTCTCTAGAGGGCCTACAATATTAGCACTTTGTCAGGTGAAATTCACCCTCCCCTTTTCTGAAGTGAGTATCTTTAACATTTTTATACACTTACTATAACTGACCTGTAGAGTCTATAGCACAAATGTCATTGTAAGCCTTCAACAGCGTAATCCTTGGGATTATTGTAACTGTCTTGTTTAGGAATGAAACTTCAAAAGTTTAAGGTCAGGCAGAGGATGATTTTAGGCAAGTAAGTGACAGTTCAGGCCTCCATATTATTTCACTAATATGCAAGAACCATGCTGTCTTTATTAGATGACAGAAAGGGTACATATATTGTCTAGATGAAGGCAGGTTTTTTGGAATTATGGCAAAGCATAAATGTGACTATTATGCTAGGGATGTTGACTTGAATGAGTTAAAATTAGTGGTGTGCACTAGATTTGAATGAAACCTGATTCTTTGCCCTAGGCAAGATGCTCTGGAGGCTGTTTAGGTTTGCCTGAGGCAAAGTGGGATCTGTACATGGCCACATGAGTCAATGTAGGAACCCCGAGAGCACTTTCAGAAGACTGGGTGACCCAGACATTAAAAAATGCTAAAGACAAGTATTTCCTAAAAGCAAAACTATGGATTGTGTTAAGCAGATCATTCCACCAACACAAGGATTTCCCCAGTATACAACATGCCCACTAAATCTATTTGGGGGATTCTTCCAACCCTCCAAAGCAAATTTGGGGATGGATCAAGGTGTACCCTGAGGGAAGAGAGGGGAGAAATCCCCTTGCACTATTGCAAAAATGTAGTTGAATACCCTCCTATGTCTCTTAAGTTTCCTATATAAGAAAAATACCTGTATGAGGGTGTGGGTGGAGAGGGTGCAACTTTGCAAAATAGAAACATTTCTCTCTAGCTTAAGCAAACAAAACAGGATCTGGAGGGAAAAGGAGGAGCTACTTCATAACTTGTAATCTTGCCTTGATATTGGACTGGATGAGAGCCAACCAATTGAAGCTCAGTCCAGATAAGACTGAGGCACTTTTAGTAGGCGGTTCGCTAGACCAGATGGATGGCAGGTTGCCTGGTCTTCATGCCTTCTATCAGCTTGGGCTGGTGGCCCACCTGTGCCTATGTCTGGACAGGATAGTCTGTTGTTTATGCTCTGGCAATTTCTAGCTTAGATTACTGCAACACATTATATGTAGGGCTGCCTCTGAAGATGGTTCAGATGGCACAGAATTTGGTGGCCAGCCTGCTCGCCGGGTCAAGATGGTGTGAGGATATTACACTGATCCTGGCCTGACTGCACTGGCTGCCAATTTGTTTCCGGGTCCAATTCCAAGTGCTGGTTTTGACTTACAAAGCCTTAAACGGCTCAGGACGACAACGAGTGGTTGCAGGGAGAAGAGGGAGCAGACTATGAGGAGGAGGAGCTGGCGGAAGCTGAAGAGGCAACAGGGTTTAGTGAGCAGGATGTGTCTGTGGCAGAGAGCAGTCGAGAACCAGAGGAGGCAGCAGAGGAAGGGGGCCAAGAGGCAGCATTTAGTCAGGCTGGTGAGGAAGCCAGGCTGTCTCCCACTCCTGCTGAGACCAGCTCCCCTCCCCACTGGTCTTCCAGATCCTGAAGAGGCATGAACAGGGTAGAGCAATAACAAGCAAGACAACAGAGCCTCAGATTGTTTGGAAAGGAACTGTGGGGGATGAGGAGGAAACTTAGGAAGCTGTGGGAAGGCGAAGACTTTCAGTCCTTGCAATTATAGGGCCAAATTCTACCGGGAAGAGTTGCTGTGCTCTCCTGGCCTGGCCTCCTGAGCTGTCTTGTTTCTTTGTATAAAGAATTAAAGAATCTGCTTTTATGAGTTATTGCTAACCTGCTTCTGGCACCCTCTCCTGACATTGGGGGGTATCTGGATTGGGCCATCACTGCTATGCAAGTTGTTGCTGTTGTTGTTTCAAATTATGTCTTGGTTCTGCCAAGACTTACCAGTGTGGAATTGTTTTGATTTTACTTGCATCAATCTATGTAGAACAACACTATTCAAGGTTAGTAGCTCAGGCATGTAAAATAATGCAATCCAGTGAATCTAAGCCAATTAGGAGATAAATCGTTTAAGAAATTGTTACTTTCCTATTCAAGGACTGGTCAACACAAATTATTTTAATGTATAGTACATAATTAAATAGGCAGTACCAAACCCTGATCAATAGCAGCCAAATCTCATTATGTATTATCAGGTTCACAGACTAGCAATTAAAGGCAATAATCAAATGTGAAGGAGCATAGAATTAGAGACCCTTAACATGCTGTTGATATGTGAGCAAATAATTGAACATTTCCAAGACTGAACAACAAACCAGTTAAAATGTAGCTGCCACCGTACTGTTTATTACTTCTGAACTCAGCAAATCAATATATCAAAAAAGCACTTTTTATTACAAAGGACCAAATTCAGACACAGTGATGACCAGTTTAAAGGGTCTAGCCATAAATGCTCATTGTAATTAGAAACTTAATAAAAAATATTTCATCATTCAATTCATTTTTCTGCTATAATAGGGATGTTTCTGGAACTATAGTCATTAGGCTTTTGGAAAATTAAGTTTTACTATTGCATAACCAATGCATACTTTGGAATCTGTTTTGTTTTATTACACTGCAGCGCCATACATATCTAGTCTGAAATCCCTTCGAATTCAATGGGGCTTATACCCAGGAATGTGTTTACAGGTTTTGAACTTCAGTTTTCTTGCTTCCTTAAGTTGGCAATTCTTTAAATATTACCAAAGAGAAAATGAAATAACAAACCTCATGAGGAACAAAGGGAGAATCATTTCATAAAGCAAGAGCTGTATTCATATTCTGCAACCCAAAGTCATCTGTCTAACAAGGAAGTATTTCCCTTAAGAATGGTTCCTTAAATTTGAATCTTCAATCCAAAGATACATCTTTGTTTACATTAGAGCATATGACATGCAAGTATTACATAACAATAAAAATAAAACAACAATAAACTGAAAAACATTTCTGAATATATTGACTAAGTTGTGTTGAAGAGTACGGTATATACCAAAATTATTACAGTGGTACCTCGGTTTAAGAACAGCCCTGTTTATGAACTATTTGGTTTACAAACTCTGCAAAATTGGAATTAGTGTCCCAGTTGTGAACTTTACCTCGGTCTAAGAACAGAATCCGAACGGTGGAAGGGCACCAGCGGCGGGAGGCCTCATTAGGGAAAGAGCGCCTAGGTTTAAGAAAGGTTTCAGTTTAAGAACAGATTTCCGGAACGGATTAAGTTCGTAAACCAAGGCACCACTGTACAAGTATTACAGATATGAAATGATATATAGTGACATGTATTGGTCCTGGCAAGTATTAACCACTCTCAGATTTTAATTTTTCTGAATTAATTTTAAGATATATTTTAATTAATTGATGCCTGTTTTTATGTATACTGTGTTATTTATATGATGTTAGCTTCTCTGAGCCTGGGTCTGGTCGGAGAGGGCAGGATACAAATAAAATTTATTATTATTATTATTGCTTAGATTAGTGACCATAAGTGAAAGGTATTTTGTATCAATAGCAATTAGAATTTATAGGAAGGGGGGAGGGAAATATTTAAATATGTACTTAATTCATACCACACTGTATATAACAGCACACTATCGGTGCTGTTCTACTATATGCCTCATTATTTGTGGAATCAATCAGTCAAGTCACACCAGACTTAATTTGGCATTATGCTCAGAATTACGGTACATACCCATATTTTCCCTGGTATGATTTTAAGTATCGACTGGTTTGATTTGCCAGGGAGGACCACTGTACTTTCCTTTTGTATGATTACAACAGCCATCTCTGGAGGCAGTAATTTGATAATTGCTGCTCTATGTGATAATACGAATTGGATAAATTTCACTCATAGAATTTGGAGTATTGGGTATGGCTATACAGGTGTTTCCTATCAAATTATGAATCTCTTAAAAGCCACTCAGGGCTTGCAATGGGTATTCATGACCAAGACACTAGCTTTGCGGGATGCAGTGTGCGTTTTAGTACTTGGGAAGTTGTGCTGCAACAGAGCTCCCAGAATAGAAGAGACAAGCAGCTATTAACTTCTAACAGTGACTTTACTCTTCAGCAGTCAGAGCTGCTACAATGAAAATGACTTTTAGGGTGATCCGGTTTTCCTTTCCCCCACCCTTTCCTTTCAGTTCACCTGCAAACTTTTAGCTTTTTTTGTCTATGTCCTAAATATTTGTGGGACACTGTTTTCCCATAGGCATTTGACTTTTCATCTTGGAAAAACCTCTTCACTTTTCCCTGCCCCAGTTTCACATCTATTAAGGTAAAGGTAAAGGGACCCCTGACCGTTAGGTCCAGTTACGGACAACTGGGGTTGCGGCGCTCATCTCGCTTTATTGACCAATGGAGCCAGCGTACAGCTTTCGGGTCATGTGGCCAGCATGACTAAGCCGCATCTGAGGAAACCAGAGCAGCGCACGGAAACACCGTTTACCTTCCTGCCAGAGCGGTATCTATTTATCTACCTGCACTTGATGTGCTTTCGAACTGCTAGGTTGGCAGGAGCAGGGACCGAGCAACGGGAGCTCATCCCTTCGTGGGTATTTGAACCACTGACCTTCTGATCGGCAGGCCCTAGGCTCTGTGGTTTAGACCACAGCATTTAGACCACGGTGCCACCCGCATTCACATCTATTAGCAGTTTCAAATTTATTTGAGAAAAAAGTATCATGCGACTGTCAATGACAAGGCAGACAGAAGACATCAGTAGACTTCCAGACGTCCTCCTATTTCAAACACATATCAATTCTGTTAATAAAAATGCATATAAAATGTATTGAGTATAGCATAGGCTCTTCTAAGTAATAAGCAGTAGTGTATATGTGGCTGATTAATATCTCATAGGTTATTGGTAAACCAAACAAGGAAGAATGGCCATCTCTCATGGATGCTTTATCTGAGATTCCTGTATTGCCAAGAGTTGGGCTAAATGATCGTCGGAATTCCTTCCAACTCTCTGGTTCTGTGATTCTATCATCTCTTTGTACTTTTAATATACTATCCTTAAATGAATCACTGAATGAAAAGAAACAGAAGCACTCTGGCTTTTGTGTTGCCTATTTTTTTTAATCCCTTACTCTCTTAAAAGCTGCTACACTTTAGCATAAATAAAACATATTTGCAGTAGGTATAAGCTGGTTCAAGCTAATTCCTATGGTCTGTCAGGCAGCATCTTTTAAATGGCTGTGGCATTTTAAGCACAGGCCTGGTGTTAATTTTTGTATCTTGATCTAGGACATTGTCCTCAGTCTTGGGTCACACATTTCCTTCCTTGGAAATGTTAGCATCCCCCCCTCCTTTCGTCCTTTTCCTTAGCATCCAAATCCGTGAGTTGATGAAGGTGATCTCTTGGATGAAGTTGCTGCCCCCAAGGCTTATGGGGCAATTTCAGTTTCCACATGAGTCTACTGACAACTCTCACCAACCTTAATAAGCTAAAGCTATAGCTCCCAGAATTTGTTGGGGAAGTTATGACTAGTTAAAGTGGTAACGTAGTGTTTTCAATATATGGTGTGAATGTGGCCCTTTTCTGCTAGCTCCGAATAAGAATTTTCTAAATAAGTATTTTCTAAATTGCTTATACTTAGTCGAGTGTACGTGTCGCTTTTTGGATCAAATGCAACAACTTGTCAGTCATTCCTACTTCTCAGAAATGTGGTAAATGCTTTTCACTGATCTCTGCCTCTTGATATTAATAGGTTTCACTTACACTTCACAGATTTATTGTGTCTGGTGGTATCTCTAATTATTATTTTTTAAATGCCATGCATTTGGAAAACAAAAATATTTTTGGAATGCCAAGCACTTTGATAGTTTCATGCCATCTGTGCCAATTCAAATTCTCTTGTTTTATGATATAAAAGCCACTTGTAAACTCCTTTTGCTAGCAGTACACATTGGTTTCTCCTGTTCTTAGTGGCATCTTGTTAACTGATGGAAGAAAGAGTGCTTGAAGGAAGAGTTTTGAGTATAGAGAACACTTGTTAGATTAGATCACTTTCTGTGCTGTGCATGTATCCATTTAGTTATGCAGTTTCTCTACTGTAAATGTGCGGAAAAGTATTTCTCTTGACCACATTTACTTATTCAGCAGGATTTATGTACTGCTCAGTCACCAAAAGCCTGCAAGCAGGTTTGCATGCAATAATGTAAAATATTCATGCAAAACTACCGATAAATTTAGAAGAACTGACATAGAATTTATTAAAATAGAAATGAAAATAAAAGCAGTTTCAAAACAAATGTGCCTAATAAAATTGCTGGGGTTTTTTTAGTATGTCTGGTCATGTCTCTTAATCCTTTGGCTGATTACAAAACAATTTGACTGGTATATTGTCATTGCCACTGGGTCAAGTCCACATTTTGACAGAGCAGAGCTCCAGAAACTAGATGCTCACATGCATGGAAGAGGGGGTAGATGTGATTTTGTCCTACTTCTTGCACACACACCTTTACTCTCCCACAACCTACATGGGAAGTGATGCTGCAGGCAGCAATGAGGTGGTAGAATTGACAAAAATTGCCTCCCCCTGTCCCAAATTCTACATATAGGAGCCTGTTGTTTGTTTGAGTAGGAGTCTTTCATCTGACTTAGTTCTGCAAACAGAAGAAGTCTTTTTCTGTATGTAGAAAAGCATGTCTGGAGCCACCCTTGGCTGAAACAAATACACCCTGAACTGTTCAACTACTGTAGGCATCATTTAACAAATTGCTAATCCTTCTAGTGGATGCCTCAGCCCAGAAAAGGTTCAGGAAAAATGGTTTTGCTACTAACTCCTGTGCAACCATTAATCTGATAATTTTTAAGGTTGCCTGTTAGTCTGGACTTTCTTGGGCTGTTCTTTTTTTAAAAAAAAGCACAAAAGATTATATATATATATATATATATATATATATATATGCAGGTTTTGGTGTCCTCGGGTGTCTTCCCGTGTAAAAGTTGGGGTGTCTAGGCGACGTTTCGACGAGGTCTCACTCGTCATCTTCAGGCTGGTGCTTTCGGCTTCTTGTTACTGGAACAGAGCGGGATCTCAATGTTTGAGTTCCTATAAATACTGTAGAGGGGGTGTGGTGTCTAGCCTCCAATGTTCTGGGCAGAGAGGAAGTTCCCAGGCTAGTGTGCCTTTTCTTCTTTTGTTCCTTAATTACTTGAGAGATACCTTGAGTGATTTCTTGAGTGATATCCTGAGTACCACTTAGGTGGGTCATTAGGTGTGGATTAGTTGCTAAAGTCTTTGTGTCTTGACCTCTTGAACTTTGTGAAGAGTTTTCTTGAGAAGATGGCTGTATTGCACTTAGTTGTGCTTTGGCTTGGCTTCGTGTATAGGGGCGAGCTGTGGTTTTGTGGCTTGTGTCAGCCAGATCTGTGTAGGGATTGCAGGGGGGTGCAGCATCCGGAGGTGCCACCATGGATTGGCTACTGGATGGTGTCAGTAATTCATCTGTGGAGAGGGTCTGGGTTTGGGTCTGGTGTGGTTGATTGGTGTTGGCGTTCTGTGTGCCTCTGGATCTGGTGTCAGTTTTTGTGGGGAGGGCTAAAAGACCCAAACCCAGACCCTCTCCACAGATGAATTACTGACACCATCCAGTAGCCAATCCATGGTGGCACCTCCGGATGCTGCACCCCCCTGCAATCCCTACACAGATCTGGCTGACACAAGCCACAAAACCACAGCTCGCCCCTATACACGAAGCCAAGCCAAAGCACAACTAAGTGCAATACAGCCATCTTCTCAGGAAAACTCTTCACAAAGTTCAAGAGGTCAAGACACAAAGACTTTAGCAACTAATCCACACCTAATGACCCACCTAAGTGGTACTCAGGATATCACTCAAGAAATCACTCAAGGTATCTCTCAAGTAATTAAGGAACAAAAGAAGAAAAGGCACACTAGCCTGGGAACTTCCTCTCTGCCCAGAACATTGGAGGCTAGACACCACACCCCCTCTACAGTATTTATAGGAACTCAAACATTGAGATCCCGCTCTGTTCCAGTAACAAGAAGCCGAAAGCACCAGCCTGAAGATGACGAGTGAGACCTCGTCGAAACGTCGCCTAGACACCCCAACTTTTACACGGGAAGACACCCGAGGACACCAAAACCTGCATTCCTGTACCCGTGAAAATCTACGAAAGCAAATATATATATATATATATATATATATATATATATATATCATTTTAAGTGCTCTTCAATTAGTAAACCCTATTAATAGGCACATCTTAGCCATGGATTCTGGTTTTTGGTTCATCTGGCTATTTTTATGTACATAGGAAGTGCCTCCTCACCAGACCATAGGACAACTTCTGAGCCATTTTCATTGGCATGCTATGTTAGTTTTCCAGCTTCAGAGGTAATGGACCACTTCCTTTCAGTCTGTCATGTTTAGCTTTTGTCCATTTTCCAATTCTGTTGTTTTTCATTAGTTGCTTTCTTATTTTGTTCCGGGAGGCCAGGTATTCTGACCTATCTTCCATACCTTTGTGTTAGGGACCTGATATATTTCAAGCTGCAGACCACAGTACAGCTTATAGTTGTGCGCGCTTTCAGCTCATTTATTTCAATAGGAATCGTTGCACCTATCAACTGTGACTGCAGTTATCAAAGCTAACATGCTTCGGTCGTAAATAATGAACCTTCCCCCAAGTGATGCAGGAACCAAGAGAGAAGAATAAATAAAATATTGAATGCCTAACATAAGAATGACATGGCAATTTATTTATTTTATTTAAAATGTAATTTTTAGAGGTCATTATATTTAACGTGGTCCATGTAGGGTTGCCATATGTCAGAAAGTGAAACTTTTTTTTGTCAAGGTTGTTGAACTTTTTTATTATTATTTGGAAAATTGCAAAAATAGTTGAGGTTTTGAAACTTTTTTCCATACGTCGCCAAAATCAAATATTAAAGGGATGCCTGGACACAGTTCCTGGGAATTTCTGGATGTATGGCAACCCTCTATTGCATCCACCTTTTCCATATGTTAGCAGAAGCTTGTTATCCTTGCATAAACCCACAAACTGTTCCGATAATAATCTACCAGCTTAGCAAAGTACAATAGATGAGAATGTGACTTTTAGATCTGGAAAGAACAGATATGGAAAGTACCACAGTATGTTCATTCAGCAGGGTGGAAAGTACCCAGGTAGGGAAACCACAAGGCATAGCAGGAAGGTATGCCAGGTGGCTTGCCAAATATTGTATATGAAACTGCTAATGCAATCCGGGAACAAACCTGAAGCCACCCCCCACCCTCCTCCGCAGATGGAAAGAAGACCAATTAGAGCTTAGCATGCTTTTCCCATGCAGGACTCTAGCCAATTAGGAAGCTTTTGAAGATTGAGCAATATCTCAGGTATATGTGCAAAGTGTATAAGTACCTGCTTCCCCAAAGCTCAGGGCGAGGTCTCTGCGATCTTATTCACCCTGTGTCTTGATTGATACATCTTTCAGTGAACTAAATACCTTTCTACCCATTGTCTCCTCAGTTGGCTCGGAACAGGTAAGCGGTGCCGCAGATCTTTGGGTGTTGTTGTTATTTAGTCGTTTAGTCGTGTCCGACTCTTCGTGACCCCATGGACCAGAGCATGCCAGGCACTCCTGTCTTCCACTGCCTCCCGCAGTTTGGTCAAACTCATGCTGGTAGCTTCGAGAACACCATCCAACCGTCTCGTCCTCTGTCGTCCCCTTCTCCTTGTGCCCTCAATCTTTCCCAACATCAAGGTCTTTTCCAGGGAGTCTTCTCTTCTCATGAGGTGGCCAAAGTATTGGAGCCTCAGGTTCAGGATCTGTCCTTCCAGTGAGCACTCAGGGCTGATTTCCTTCAGAATGAGTTACAGATAGGTAGCTGTGTTGGTCTGCCATAGTCAAAACAACAACAAAAAATCCTTCCAGTAGCACCTTAAAGACCAACTAAGTTAGTTCTTGGTATGAGCTTTCGTGTGCATGCTCATACCAAGAACTAACTTAATTGGTCTTTAAGGTGCTACTGGAAGGAATTTTTCTTGTTTTTCCTTCAGAATGGATAGGTTTGATCTTCCTGCAGTCCATGGGACTCTCAAGAGTCTCCTCCAGCACCATAATTCAAAGGCATAAATTCTTCGGCAATCAGCCTTCTTTATGGTCCAGCTCTCACTTCGATACATCACTACTGGGAAAACCATAGCTTTAATTATATGGGCCTTTGTTGGCAAGGTGGCGCTGTGGGTTAAAGCCTCAGCGCCTAGGACTTGCCGATCGAAAGGTCGGCGGTTCGAATCCCTGCGGCGGGGTGCGCTCCCGCTGCTCGGTCCCAGCGCCTGCCAACCTAGCAGTTCGAAAGCACCTCCGGGTGCAAGTAGATAAATAGGGACCGCTTACTGGCGGGAAGGTAAATGGCGTTTCCGTGTGCGGCTCTGGCTCGCCAGAGCAGCGATGTCACGCTGGCCACGTGACCCGGAAGTGTCTCCGGACAGCGCTGGCCCCTGGCCTCTTGAGTGAGATGGGCGCACAACCCCAGAGTCTGTCAAGACTGGCCCGTACGGGCAGGGGTACCTTTACCTTTACCTTTACCTTGTTGGCAAGGTGATGTCTCTGCTTTTTAAGATGCTGTCTATTTGTCGGGGGGGGGGTTACACCCCTTAAAAAGAATTTTTATTTTTTTCAAAATTAATGCTGTCAAATTCCTCCTAATTAATCCTAATTGAAGACTTCTAGAAGCTCAGTGAGTTTGTGTGTGTGTCATTCCTTTCCAAAATAAGCTGGTCTTTGATATTTGTAGAGGGCTTGCTGGAGATTGCTGAGCTTATTGGTTAAGGGAAGTTGGACCACATCTGTCCCTAAAAATACCTGTAGTAGACCTGAAAGGGTTAGAAAGGAGAAAGTAACTCCATACAAAATGTATTAGCAGTTACGAAACATAACTTAACTAGAACCAGGAACTTCGTGAAAAATGCTTGGCTGCAATTGAGTCATTACCCAGTTAAAAATAACCTTTCCAGGTCATGTCATTTTGTTTGCCGCAGTGAAATAAGTTTATTTCAGCAGAATGAAGTCATTATTAGCTTGGCAGAGTCCACTTGTCAGAATTTTATGGAGCAGAACACCGTTTGGCTGGGAAATTCAATAAATACTGTAATGTGAGAGGAGTTGAACTCCAAAGGCTGAAGGGGCATAGAATGGGGGATTTGTCACTAATGCAGTGTTTTACTGTTCTACTAAGAAAGTATTGCTTGATAAGAAGAGTCATCATTAGAGGTCAGACAAACACTCCAACCATAACATATTGTGTCAGTAAAATAGGTGGATTAATTATAAGTGTTTTGACATATTGAAGAACCTGTAATACAAATACATATGCATCTTTTCTCCTTTTATGTTTTTGTATTTGGATTAATATCTTTACATTCTTACATCACTCCACAATTTTAGAGTTAAGAAAATAGTACTGTTGGAAGCAAGGCTTTTAAGTAATTATTAACATTGTTTAAATCATCTGCCTTGTTTCAGTTATGAAAAAATGTGGAAGGCTTGTTACATTTCTCCAGAGGGAAAGAAGAGTCAGAATAATTCTCTCTCTTGAAGGTTACCTCGTGCAAATTATCAAATGAATATCAGAAGCCAAAATGAGAATTACTTTCAGAAAACCCCATGCTCTTATTTCTACTTCTGAAGAATACAATATGAAAATATTTGATAGGCCTTCCCCCAAAATCTTGCTTCTGGGAATGTCAGATAATTACCAATTCATTCTCTCTTGCACAAAGCTAGAATCTACTGATAATATTTCTAAGATGGTAGCTAGTCTAGTAGCAAACTAGGAATATATCTTTTCCTTGTGAAATTTATTCATTTTCTTTATAGGCAAGTATGGGCTTTTTGTTACATTTCTCTGCAGACTGACTCTTCATCTTTTAAAAATGATGTCTCTTGTATAATACATTCCTGTACTATAGAGTCACAGAAGTCTTAATGTGGAGAGAAGAAAGATAAATCATTTGAAGATGTTAGGAGAATGATTTAAGTGTGGAAATTACTGAAGCTGCTTCATCGTTTAAAAAAATAAATTATAAATGTTGGTTTGATCTACGTCATCAATATGTTAACATCCTCTGTTCGAAGCACTGTTTCCTTTAGCTAGAGTAACACTTTGGTAAATTATCTGCAGTACACTATCTCTTGTACTCTGGATGAACCTGGGGTATATTTTAAACTAAACGTAGAGTGAGATTGAGGAAGTTAGGGATTGTAATATCCTTGGACCTCTTCCTGTTCGAGTGCTCTAACATTTGGTTTTTCCAGTGATAATTTTGCAAAGATGGTACTGGCAGAACCCTAAAATAAAGGTTGTGTCTCTGTAGCATACATATCTTTAGGAAGAACCTTAGATATTCAAACCTTTTGTTTTTCTTCCTAAAACATGCTCTCTGGTTTTGATTTTATCTATAACATCATCTATGATTAGGAGCAACTCTGAAAAATACAAATATCTATTAGAGCAAAAAACACCCTGGTGGGTAGCCCCATCAGAGGTGATGTCAATGAAAAGAATAAACATGGAGGCAAAATGGCCGACATATAGAGACTTATTGACAGAAGAGAAGGAAAATTAAGACATAAAGATTATGATTAAATAAAAGATTTGGTTTATGATTGGCTGCAATATCGACAATTAAATGAGATTTTTAAGAAAGATAATAAGAAAGAATTCAGCTATACCATATCTAGATTCCAAAAAGAAATAACTGAAGAGAATAATAAGTTACTAAATAAAACTTATAGCTTGTTGTTAGAATGAGAGACAAAAGATGAGGAGCTGAAATCAGTAATGATTAAATGGGCACAAGATATAGGACATAATATACAAATGGAAGATTGGGAAAAGTTATGGAAGAGTAATTTAAAATTTACCGATTGTATATTGTTGAAAGAGAATTATATGAAAATGATGTACAGATGGTATATTACACTGGTGAAATTGGCAAAAAATGTATAGAACAAGTTCTAACAAGTGCTGGAAATGTAAAGAAAAGGAAGGTACTTTCTTCATATGTGGTGGAATTGTAGAATAAGAAGAAGAAGAAGAGTTTGGATTTGATATCCTGCCTTTCACTCCCCTCAGGAGTCTCAAAGCGGCTAACAATCTCCTTTCCCTTCCTCCCCCACAACAAACACTCTGTGAGGTGAGTGGGGCTGAGAGATTTCAAAGAAGTGTGACTGGCCCAAGGTCACCCAGCAGCTGCATGTGGAGGAGCGGAGACGCGAACCCGGTTCCCCAGATTACGTGACTGCCGTTCTTAACCACTACACCACACTGGCTCTCTTGGGATATGATTTATAATGGAGCAAATCTGAACAGAAATTGCATTGGCAATCCAGGTAGCATATAGATGTCTGCTTGCAGTTGGAATAAGGAAGGCATTTGATACATTGGTGTCAACCAGACCACAACTTTATTAATTTATTTAGCAGCAGCTTAGTAAAAGCCCAGGCATGAAATGGATAGAGATGCAAGCATTGTGCAACACTTAATTCTGACCTGCCTTTCTGATAGTGGGAAGGTATGCTGCAATATATTCCAGCCATAAAGTCCTACTGCAATGCAGAGCTGTCCATTGGAGCTTTTCTGTGTGACTTTTCTCACAAAAAGGAAGCTCCCCAAATGAGCATATTCCCCCTCCCCCCAAAAAAACTGCAGAAAATTTTTATTCAGAGAAGTCATGGGCTGGATCTAGAGACAGCAACAAAAGTGTTTCAGGATAACACATTGTAAACCTCATAGTGAGAAATCATCTGGTGTGACAGTGTTATAACGCATATAAAACGCTTTTTCTTTACTAATGTAGCTGAGTCCCTGGTATGTTCTGGGCCACACAAAGTTCTTTATCAGGACTGTTGAAGAGGCAGTCTTCAAACACAGAGCAACAGGAAGGAATAGTTACAACTGCTTCTAGGTTTATATGGTAGAGCAAATCTGAGAGAGCGGGGGCACTCAGGACATGCTTGCTGTGCAAATGCTGCAATAGTAAATGGCATATTGTGATGACTTCTCAACCACCCAGGTGTAACTTTTAGTATGCTTTTCCATGTGGAGGAACCATCACATGAACTGTTTCCGTAGACTCAATCTGCATGGCTGTAGGCATAAATGGAGTTTAATGCAAGTTTAATGATTGCCATCAGCAGAGAAAAGTATTCTAAATATTATGGGTTCTAGCCAGCTCTGCTTGAGCATCATTTCACTTGTGGAGCTGGACTTTCTATTCCTCTCCTCTCCCCATGCTTCCAAAAAAATGCTGCAGAAAATTGCACAACTATCTGCAATAGATGTGCGAGACAGAAAGGGAAGGAATAAGTTGCATTGCGCACTTGGAACAACAGTTGTGGATGCAGCCTATAGCTGCAGGATTGAGAATCCACTGTGGAAATTCATTTTTTTTTTGGTAGGATTTCCGTTCAATAAGTATTAATGCATTTTTTATTGTTGTTTGCCACTTTGGGCACCTTGGGCACATTCTTGTGGAAAGGCGAGATACTTATTTTAATCAGCGCTTAGTCCCTATCACTCTGATTTGTTTGAAAAAGGTTGATCTGCAAAATGGTCTTTGTTATGTCATTTCATTTGGTGTGCTCTGAAAGTATTCCCTTTCAAAAATTAATGAATGGAAGATTAACGATTAAATTTTATTGGTCCTATGTACTAGAACAGATACTGTTAAAGTTGAACACTATATTGCTCTGTGGCTTTTATTCTCTACAAAATTCACATGTAGTGGCTTGAAACAATATTATTTATTATGGCATGCTTTTCCAGGTCTAGTATTGTATCTAATATATATTATGAATTAACTTGTGGTTAATTTAAGGGTTCTTCCTTTTCCTTCCTTCCTTCTTTTTCTTTTTTCTTTTTCTTTTGTAAACTTGATCTACTCAAATGAATATTAATGTTATTCCCTGAAGGACCCCCAAAAGTTTATGCTGTGAATTGCTTCAGCCATCAGCCACATACATGAACATCTTAAAAGGATCATTGAACAATGTTGTTGTCAGCAAGGGAATTATTCTTTTCATCCAACATCATAATCATTCGTTTGGCTACACAGTTGGATAAGCTAGTGTTTTCCAAAGTTATGTTGGACCTTTTGTCTCTTACCTGCTCTGTATTCAATGAGTTCTACAGAAAAATGCAAACAAAATGTGCTATCCAGTATTTTGCTATTGTGCGACATCATTTGTGATGAGTGACATTCCTGTTTGCCTGGCCCATGCACGTACCATTTTATGTACTTTTCA
Source organism: Podarcis gaigeae (assembly GCF_964106915.1). Taxonomy (NCBI): domain Eukaryota; kingdom Metazoa; phylum Chordata; class Lepidosauria; order Squamata; family Lacertidae; genus Podarcis; species Podarcis gaigeae. The sequence continues at coordinate 20,795,356 of NC_139694.1, forward strand.
GGAAATATGTATATCTTCTGTTTTAGAGGCTGAGTATGTTGCTGCTAGGGGTGTACTGCTTTGCCTGAAAGACCTTTAACAGCTATCAGTTTGCATATTCACAAAGGCTGGAAGGCACCTCAGCTGCCATTTCCTTCCTCTTCTCTAAAGCCCAGAGCAGGCAAGGATGGTGGCAGCAGGAGAAGATCATTTTCTGCCAGGGACCAGTAGGAAGAGTAGACATTTATCCTTCTCTTTCAACAGAATATTGTAGTGGACACAAACCATTCCCTTCCAACACCACAAACTGTATGTCCTACTTTTTTCCCAAATTATTTAAAATTTAGCTGATTTGAAGGTTGTGGGTTCTCCCTCTAAACTTTTCATACCACACAGGCTATATTAGTATTATTTCATTAATATAACCTTCTGGCTGTTGACAGCACAAGTAAAATAGGCAGAGCTCCCTTTAGGAGAGTGCAAATATTCTCCAAATAAATTCACACCTCCCTCATTTATATTCTGCGCTGTGGAGCTCATTTTTGGTATAATGCTATGAGTTACATGTGGGAAGGATTGTACAAAAGGGGGAAAATGTGGCTGGGAGGATATGCTTTGTAGCATCATCTGAATGTCATATTCATTCAGAAGTGGGCCGTGGGCCATATTGTGGCTGTTGCTCTTTGTATTTTCTTGTCAATGAGTGATAGTTTGGGCAGTCAGCAAAGCTAGGCTCAGTGGTAAGCCAGGAAATATGCAGACCATTCAAGAAACAGATCATAAGTTATTTCAACAGCTGGGATCTTTGCCAGCTAACAGTATTCAGATGATTCTCTCTTTTGTTCCTTCTTGATCAGGAAGGTTTTTATAATTTTTATTATTGAGCTGGAAATAATTCATAGAAGTCAATTCCACTTTGTTCAGCAGTAAATACTTAAATACTTTGCAGTAAGTATTTAAGATTACAGCCTAAGTTCTTGATTTGCATGAATTCTCTTGCTTCTCTTCAAATAAAATGGCGCATGGAAATGCTAAGTGGATTGACTTAGCAGTTGTACCTTTTGAGAAGGTCTGAACTCATCATATTCCAAGCAATAATATGAATTTTGATTTTTTTAGTACAGTGGTATCCCGGAAGTCGAATGGAATCCGTTCTGGAAGTCCATTTGACTTCCAAAACATTCAGAAACCAAGGTGCGGTTTCCGATTGGCTGCAGGAAGCTCCTGCAGCCAATCGGAAGCTGCACCAGACCTTCAGGTTCCAAAAAATGTTTGCAAACCGGAACACTCACTTCGGGATTTGAGGCATTCGGGAGCCAAAACATTTGACTCGCAAGGCGTTCCAGATCCAAGGTATGACTGTACTTACTGCATTTGATTAGTATAAGTTGTACAACTAATAATATAAACCATAATAAGCTTGTGTTTACCATCCGTCCGCCCAAACGTTTTTAGTTACTGTGTTATTTGGTCATCAATTTCATTTTTTTTTTTAAATCTCTTGCTCCATCCACTTTAGTTATAAAAGGAAAGTAATATATTTCTATGGGCCTAGCCAACTTGTTTATTGGTTTTCTTTGCAAGATAATTCATGATAAACTATAGGTGCAATTATCCAGTTCTATGGTAATTCTGTTCAGATATTTTGGAAGACAGGTTTTCTAAAAGACTTGGCATTGGCATCACTCGTTACTTGATGATGCCAAATATAGACCCCATTACTTGTGTCATGAATCAAAACTTTTGGGCAAGGTTAAAGGCTGAAAGAGTGCTTTGCTATTCTGCCAGGATGTTAGCAGGGCCTTTATATTCAGTACCACTGGCACAGGGCTGTGAAATATGTTCTCCTAGTTACTTTCATTCTGGCTAAGGATGACTTTTGTTCGCTACTTCTCTGGGTATTCAAATTCCTGAGATGAATACTAGGATAATGTTGTTGCTTTCCAAACTTGAAGGATTTCTTAGTGCTGAGCTAGCATTATATATATTTGTATTTTAACTATAACCTGTTCTGAAATTGCATTTGCAATGAAAGGTGGGTAAGGAATGTTTGTGTGTGTGTGTGTGTGTGTGTGTGTGTGTGTGTGTGTGGTTATGCAAGCATATAACTTTCTGAGCTCGAGTAGTACTTTTTTAGGAAAGGCTGCTTGATTCAGTCAAATCATGTGAGTGGTTGAATTCATATTCTAAAGTAGGTAATTACGAAGTTCAGTGACACCAGTAATTCAATTTGCAGTGGATATTTGTATGTAACAATGAGCTTTTTGTGTGTTATCTTATGCCTTTCAGAAGGCAAAGAAAGAAGAAAATAACATCCATTTTGTATTTATTTGCTTAAAGAAGTTACTTTTTTCTGCGGTGAAAAGACAGAATTGAAACAGGGGGTTGCTATCAGTGAACAGAGTTGAATAACAGCTTTATTGTGCTAATGTTAAAGTTCACCAATAAGCTAAGCTAAAAAGGATGCCAAAAATGGCACCTTTTTGCAGTGGGCAGTGCAAATAACTCCCAGCTTTGATAGTACAGTGGTACCTCGGGTTAAGTACTTAATTCATTCCAGAGGTCCATACTTAACCTGAAACTGTTCTTAACCTGAAGCACCACTTTAGCTAATGGGGCCTCCTGCTGCCGCCGTGCCGCTGGAGTACAATTTCTGTTCTCGTCCTGAAGCAAAGTTCTTAACCTGAAGCAATATTTCTGGGTTAGCGGAGTCTGTAACCTGAAGCGTATGTAACTCAAGGTACCACTGTACTTTTGTGTATGCTTACATTTTGGAGTCAAAAAGATGTTTAAACAGTGTCACAACACAAGAGAGCACAAGCAGTGTTTACTGACAGGATGAGGCAGAACAAAAGCTTCAGAATACTGGAAGATACCTGATGTTACCAGAATGCTAGCCACATAGATCAGATGGAGGGAAAGGGCCACATTTTAATATGTTATGAAATTATTTCCCATCAAGTCAAATGAACCCTGGGGTATATTTTCAGTGCATTAAAGCTTAAGAATTCTCATTTTTGGTACATAGAAGCAGATGTAAACTTTCAAAAAAGTATTTGTGCTTAGTTTATCAGAATATCATATGTAAAGTATGCTTTAAATAGATAGATAGATTTGTAAGAAAATATAGAACACCATGGTAAGCCATGCTTATGTATTACTATGTCATCCAAACATGACAAATGGGTAAATTGGGCTGTGTGTATGGACAAGGGCTTTGCATGCACTTCTATGATCCAACAGATCATAGACACACCTCAGTTACTTCTGGTACCTTTGTGTAAATATACCTGCACTGTTAGGCAAATGAGACCAGAATTGGAAAGGTAAGTTTTAAATACTGGTCTTCTTTCTTGGGAAAATCCCATTTAGCCTTCATCCAGCTAATATGCAACCGTTTCTGGCTTATATCCTTGCAGTATTTGTTTGTAGGCAGAAACTCTTTAGCTAGCTACTTGATAAAACAATATCAAGTTTCTCTGTCAGTGTGTTGCAGCTAATCAGCTCAGGTTTCAGTGATCATGTAAGATACATAATAGCAAAGCATCATTAGGACCCAAGCTCTTAATACTTACCGCCAGTCACTTAATCTAATGAGATAACAGTTTACTGTTCACAAACAACACTGAGAGGTGCTTCTTTGTCACACAAAACATGGAAGTGTAGGAGGAAAATCCTTGTTTTCTGTGACTTTATTTTAAGAAAGTATGATGAGGGACTTCATTGCCAAACCCATTATAAAAGATAGGAGGAATGTATTATCAGAGATTTGATGGAATCAATTGTCTCATGACTTCCATCTGCTTTAATATATTCTCTTGCCCCTTAAAATAACTCTTTTTTAAAAAAAGTGGGCATTTGTCTCAGGTTGGAAGAAAGAACAATAAGACCTAATTTTTGCTCTTCTTCTTTATGAACTACTTGTAAAAGAAGTTTTCCTAAAGCACGGTGCTTTATTGTCACTTGAAGAGCAGGTGTCTCCAGTGGCTGGGGTGCCAATTTGCCAGTTACAGTGGCTTCTGGTCAGGGAAAGCCTTGCTCTGATAACCTCCAGATCAGATTATGTAATGTACTGTACATGGTTGTGCCCTTGGCCAGATGCGAAGCAACCTGCTCTGGTATCTGGAACGGTGTTCATCCCAGGGGGCGTGATGCTCATCCCAGGGGGTGTGGCATGTGTCCCAGGGGGCATGGGGTGCTGCCCGTGGGGGCATAGCGTGGGTCCCAGGGGGTGTGGTGTTTGTCCCAGGGGGCATGGCGCTCATCCCAGGGGGCATGGCACACCCCGGGGGGGTGCCACCAATCGGGGGTCAGCATTTTGTCACCCTCCTCTTTGGAATGGCACCTGGGGTGGACCACTCTCCCGCCCCCACCTCAGAATGCCCCTGCCCTTAGCAACACTTCAGAAGCCGCAAGCAGTGCAGAATGCATAGGTCATTGGGATCAATATAACACCGGTCCTAAAGGACTTAATCAGAACAGCAAGCCATAGTTTAGCCCCTCCTTTCCAGGAGAATCCAGTTACCAGCTTGGACCAAGCTGCATTGGTAGATGCTATCACATGCCATTCACATTTTTAGCAGTATGCAATGCATTTATACCATGTTTAGCATAGCCCATATCCTGACATTTCGGGATATTGATTTGTTATGTTAACATGAGTTAGAACATATAGCATTCACCTTTTGTCATTTTCAAATGCTGAGATAAAATTCTGGTTTATTGAGGGGCACAACTTGCAGCTTATGTTATGCCAGTTGGACAAAAGCATTCCTTTCTGTCTGCCTTATAATGCTTTCTTGATTCATTCTGATTTTCATTTTGTTGTCTTGATTTTTCTTTTTTCCTGAAAGAAGCAGTAGCCAGCCTAACCAGCCATTAGGATTTATTTCTGGAGTCCACAAAGGTCATTTAGATAATTCCAACACTGCTACTAATCCAGGAGATCAGGTTACAACTGTTAGTTAAAATCCTATCCTGCGGCAAGTTCAGCAAACAGATGTACTTAGGTGCTTTCTTTTAACCATTAGTTAGATGTTAGTACTACCAGTTTATTTTGGCAGAAATGTTGCCTTGACATGCTTTTTCCTCAATGCAAGCCAAGCCAATGACTTATAAATGAATTTGTATTCAGTGTGTACTATATATATATATATATATATATATATATTCTTTAAATGGTAATTGCATTGTTGCTTAGCACAATAATAAATGGGATCATCTTAATAGATGGTCCTGGTTGTGGGCAGGCCCTCAAACTGGTCCCCTCCCCACCCTGGTGTGGGTGGAGCTATCACCCAATCATTTTGAAGGGTGATTGTGGGGGAAAGTATAAAAGCAGCAGTGCGATGTGTGCTCCTGCCTCGCGTTGCCAAACACCCACCCACCCTCCCTTTAATTTAAGTTCCTTTGGCCTTGCTTTGAACTTTGGTTGGTTGCCCGTCTTCAGTCGGGGACCGGGTAGGAATTTTTTCCATTTGGCAAATTGGCATGGGCCACTTGGTTTTTGCCTACTTCTTAGCAATCATCACAACTTTGTAAGGTAAGGTTTGGCATTTGGCATTGGCTTATGGTGAATGGGGGAGGGGAGGTCAGCCATCGCCTGCCCCTCCATTTCAAGGGTATTCTGTTAAAGGAATCCAGGATCCTGTCTGAAGTCCACTTGAAGGGTCAGGGCCATGCCAGCCCACTGGGAACACCAGGGGAGATGCAGGCAGGTTCCCCCGAAGCAATTTCCCTTTGGGTGGTTTCCTGCAAAGGGGGCAGGAATCAGATATAGCCTTGCCAATGCCTAAGCCAATACCACTCTCATTCCTGTAATCAATAAAGTTTTGGCCAAAATTTTGCCTAAAAACCTTAAACAAAATATCCATGTCTGTGTGACTTTCTTTATTCTAATGGGGGGTCAGCTTGGGGGTCTTGCCACGCAACTGTTGATTGCAAAGAATATGTGTAAATCAAAGGGCATGTATTGTGTAAGTATTCAGTCATGAAGCTCAGCTGGTGACCTTGGCTCAGCCACTTTCTCTCTATCTAACCTAACTGTGCGAATAAAATGGAAGATAAGGAACCATGCACTATCATTGGAGGAAGTGAAGGATACATATGTAGAACAATGGTCACACAATCACAGAATTGTAGAGCTGAAAGGGAACACAAGGGTCGTTAGTCCAGCCCCCTGCAATTACAGGAATCTTTTGTCCATTGTGAGACTTGAACTCATAACCTTGAGATTCAGAGTTTGTAAGAGCATGAACATACCTAAATGAAGAAGAAAAGGTATAATCACAATCCCATGACTATAGCCCAGCAACTGCAGTTAAATCCTTAAAGAAATGGTTGTCAAGTCAATATGACACTGTGTTTCATTTTTGTTTCCATTGTAGTGGCTTTCTGTTTTCAGGGCACATTATAAGAATCCTTTTCAAATGTCTGTTCCAAACTAGTTTGCACTTCACGTTATCAAGGATGAATGCACATATGGTTCAATGCATATTAAAGAACTGCATTGTGTTCTAAGTGTTTAGGGTAAATACTCATCTGTAAATGGCAAATGGAATAAGTAGACCAGCTTGGAGGTCATGTAGTAGCATTCAGAAATGCTTTCGCTCATTTTATTATGTATTCAGAAAGAACGCCAGTATCTCTTCTTCCCAGAGTAAGGGATAATCTACAGCCAATATTTAATAATTGCGTAAATCTTCCATGATATTAAACAATTGCTAGGCATAGCAACACGAATTACTCTTGAACTCAAAACAGACTACAATGTATCTGGCCATACACTTTTGAGAATCATGTTTTTTTGCTTAGTCAAAAGAGAGATGAGTATTTTTCTCAAGGTCGTCTTTAGGGGCTCTGTGATATCGTTTGATATCATTTCAATGATACGTTTTCAGTTATTTTTTAATAGGGTTATTTAATAGATTTTTAATATTTAAGTTTATTGCATTTTTTTAGCTGTATCTGTTTTAATTTAAGATGTGAGCTACCTTGGATATTGCATTGGAGGGAAAATGTGATAATAACAACCCTAAATAAGTTTTTGTTTTCAATTACAACTATGGAGTAGCTCTTGTTTTACTTATATCACCCATACAGAATTGTTCACTTTGCTCGATGGGGTTAGTTTTCTGTCTTGTTTCTATGCTATTAAAATGAAACTAAAAAAAATTCTGATTAGAGTTTATGGGGGGCTTTTGTCCCTTGGAACCTCAATTCAAATTATATATTCTTCAATACTGTAAGTTTAATGTTTACTGTAAATGTCATAAATTTTACTCACTGGTCTATATCAGCATTCACTTGAGCAAGGCTAATTTGTCTTTCACTTCTTGCCTCTGGGAGGTCCAGATGTGAAACAGTTTCAGAAAGGAGTCATTAGCATCTTAGGGAGCTGGATTCAATAGAGTAGAATATGCCTTAGTTGGGGACGTGTTCTCAAAAGACATAATATATGTATAAAATGTAGATTTCTTAAAAGACCCAGGTCTTGGAAATACAACTAGATGTATAGTGGCAACTCAACATACTAAAGAGATGAATAATTTCATATATTGGCCAGGTCTGCATAAAACAATAAGTCATAATTTAGCATTATTAGCATGAGCTTTGGACTCATGCGCTGCCCTCTTGTATCTTCTCCTTTGTTACACTGCAAGGAGGAGGGAGAATCAAAGTATTTGCCTCCATGTTCAACTAACTATGGCTTGCTATGTCTTAGCTGAGAACTGTGGTTAGTGTTAGCTATCGTTTACTGAAAAGCCAAGGTGTACAGATTAACCACGATTTGAAGTCAGATTTTCCAGTAAACTGTAGCAAGCGCTACCACGTAACAACAAATTGTGGTTAGGTAACAATGGAAGAAAATGCTTTTGATCTGGCTGCACTTTTGATGTGGCTGAGCTAGAAGAGTCCCATCAGCTTGACCTCATGCACACAACAATAAACTATGGTTTACTGCAGTCTTCCCAGCTTTGGGTCTCCATAAATCGTTGTATAAGTTTCTCCATCATCTCCAGCCACCATGGCCCATTGACAGGGATGAGGGGAATCATAGTCCACAACATCTTTGGCACCAATGTTGTGGGAAGTGCCAAAAATAGCACTTGTGTCCATGTTCTGCATTTGAACTATGTCAGTTGTTCCGGGAGTTTGGAAGCAGGAGAAAGAGATTTGAGCTGTGCCAAAAAATTGATCTGTTTTGCTTTTTAAGTGAAAGTCGTGCTTTGGGAGGGAGAAGTAGAAATATTTCCACCCAAAATCCTTCTGTGAGCGATCTGTTGTTGTGTAGTTTGTGGTGAATTCAAATAACAGAACATCATTAAGAGTGTAGATGTGTGTGTGGAGGTACTTGAAGATAACTTGAAAAGTCATGGTATCAGAAGAAGAAATAACTAAATTCCTGTGGCAGTTTGTAAATGGTGTCTGAGTAATCCGAGTCTTATTATGTTCAAGCAGTATTCAGAAATAAGTTTTTCCTCACTTATTAAAGTCAAAATAAATAAATAAATTGCAATATAAGATACACTGCATTTTGAAGCAGTTTCCTCCAGCGAATAAATATATCAATTCTATTTGGTAGCATCCTTCTAGCATTCATTAGAACTGTATCTAATCTTTGTAAAGTAAAGGAATGCATGAGACATCCCCCTTCAAGTTTTGAAGTAGGATTATGTTTCTGGAATTTGTTTCCCCTCCATCTCCCAAAGATACAAAGCATAGCTCACCCTCATTTTGCTGGTCTGCCAGTGAACACCACACCTCATTAAAATCACAACCCATTTTTAACACACACCCTTGTGCCAGTACGCTTACCATGGTTGTTTGGTAGTGCTGAGACACTCTGATTAATTCCAGTTTAATTTACTAATCCTGGCCACTGGTGGTCAGACAAATCGTTTGCATTTTCTCACGCAGTTCAAATGCTTTTGCTAGCCTTTGTCTAATAAAGAAAGAATAAATAATTCACCACCAATGGCGTATCTTGGAATCTAAAGCAAGCAGTATAAACTAACCCAACACATCAGCAACTGAAAGACTTCCTTCAGCAGCAAAACCTCTTTCAAAATTAATGGCCTGCTGCTGCTGCAGCAGGAGGACTACTCAGGAATGGAAATATTTATAGTTTTCCTCCTAACTTCTGACCCTTGAAATTAAAAGCACTTTCTCCACCCCCTTAGATCCAGTTAACCCTCAGGAAAAATGCCTGTCAATTCATAGAAGAATTGTTTTGAAAGGCATTTGGACAAAGCAGTTGTCTTCAGGTTGCAGGATGGAATGTATAAAGGAAGAGTCTCTGTATAGTCTGCTGAATATTGGTTCTGTTCAGTGCCAGACTTACGTATAAGCCAAACAAGCTATAGCTTAGGGCCCCACTCTCTTGCGGGCCCCCCAAAAAATTAAAGGAAAGAAACAAGACACACCTCCTTGGGAAGGGAACTTCACAATTTTGGTGCCATTGTTAAAAGGGATACAACTGGCCTGAACTCCACAGTTCATAACAAAAAAAATTCCTTCCAGTAGCACCTTAAAGACCAACTAAGTTAGTTCTTGGTATGAGCTTTCGTGTGCATGCACACTTCTTCAGATACACGTGTGCATGCACACGAAAGCTCATACCAAGAACTAACTTAGTTGGTCTTTAAGGTGCTACTGGAAGGATTTTTTTTTTTGTTTTGACTATGGCAGACCAACACGGCTACCTATCTGTAACTCCACAGTTCATATGACATTGGAATACTAGGGTCACTAGCAGAATCTGCTTTGGTTCATGGAACCAAGTCTGCAAATTAGGTAAAGGTAAAGGACCCCTTTACTGTTAAGTCCAGTCAAAGGTGCTCATCTCGCTTTCAGGCCGAGGGAGCCGGCATTTGTCTGCAGACACCTTTCCGGGTGATGTGGCCAGCATGACTAAACCTCTTCTGGCACAATAGAACACCGTGACGGAAACCAGAGAACACGGAAATGCCATTTACCTTCCTGCCACAGTGGTACCTATTTATCTACTCGCAGTGGTGTGCTTTCAAACTGCTAGGTTGGCAGGAGCTGGGACAGAGCAACGGGAGCTCACTCCGTCGCAGGGATTCAAATCACCAACCTTTTGATCAGCAAGCCCAAGAGGCTCAGTGGTTTAGACCACAGTGCCACCCACGTCCCACTACCAGTATGAAAACTACCCGTATGAAGCAGTAAAAACAACAACAACAACAACAATTTTTATTTATACCGTGTCTATCTTGCTGGGTTGCCCCAGCCACTCTGGGCGGCTTCCAGCACATATAAAAACATAATCAAACATCAAACAATAAAGACTCTCCTCCCTGGAAGAGAGGGGAGTGGTTGTGGGCGGGAGCCCGAGCACCGCCCCTAGCAGGGGGCGTTAGCCCCCTGCCTCCACCTCTCCTGGCTGGCGCCCACGCCCCTTGGCAGGCACCCAACCAGGTCCTCCGAGGGGGCGTTTACAGCAGCCTTTTGCTGCAGCGCCAGCTCCTCCTCGGCCTCATTCTTCTCTCCGTCGTCTCGTCGCGAGTCACCCACCCTCCACTCCCTTTGAGTTAGGGCTTAGGTCATTGGCCTTGCTATGGACCTTAGGTTGGTCGCCCTGGTTGTCCAGGGGGCCTGGTAGGAGTTTTTCCATTTGGCATTAGGCCTTTTGGTTTTTTCGCCTACCTCGTAGCAATCGTCACAACTTTTGTAGTATTGGTGGGTAGGTTAGGCATTGGAATAATGTGTTGTGGTGTGTCGAAGACCTAGGTGTGGCCATCGCCTATGCCTTCAATTTTTGGGTATTCCGTTAAAGGAATCTGGCGGTCGTGTATTCTGTCCGATGCCTGCTTGGCGGGAGGCCATGGCACGACCCTCGGTGACATCAGGGGTGAGCCTATAGTTGGATTAGCATCAACAGGCTCCACCTACTGGTGAATAAACCCACTTGTTTTAGAGATCCAATGCCTAAGCCAATACCTTTTCACTGCTGTAATCAATAAAGTTGTGGCCTTTCCTTGCCCATTAACCTTATATCACGTGTCCTTGTGTATTCATTTCACATTGCAGGGGTCGGGTCCTCGAACCACAAACGCTGTTTCTGAGCATGTGTGAATGGCCGCCTCCCACTTTGGCCAACTTCCACCCATACGTTGTTACAGTGGATGCTTGGGTTGCGAACGTGATCTGTGTGGGATGCATGTTCGCAACTCACAGTGTTCACAACCCGCGTCTGCGTGGGTTGCGATCCGGCGCTTCTGCGCATGCGCAAAGCACGATTTAGCACTTCTCCGCATGCACAACCGCCGAAACCCAGAAATAACCCCCATTCTGGTACATCTGGGTTTTGTTGGTCCGTAATCCGAAAAAACGCAACCTGAAGCGGCTGTAACCCAAGCTATGACTGTACAATTAATGTTTCCCAGGTCATAGCATATACTTTGCAGGCAAGCTTGAAAGTGAGGCAACAGAACAAAATAGGCAGCCTAATACTATGAAGAAGATATGGTGTAGGGCTCAGATCTGCACATCTGTGTTGGGGCCCAGAGGTGTCCTACTGGTCTTAATCCATCTGCAATTAGCCGGTATTTGTATCCTGTTATACACTTCATGAAGTTGTTTACCAGGATTGATTCCATTGTTCAGGGACAAATATTCCCAAGAAATTGTGGCAGCGCACACAGACACACTGCATTTGCTCTATCCTTGATAGTGGGAAATAAAACTTTAAACCACAATTGGGGATCCGATATAAATTTTATGAATAGCACCACAAATAGTTTTCATTTTTTTAGAAAGAAAACTGAGCTGCAGTTGAAACTTCTTCACTTGCCTTTCATGCAGTGATAATTAAAAGAGGGAGGGGGATCAAAACAAAATCCCCAACTGGAAAATACACACTCTCTTTATAATTACCTATTTCAAAGCAGTAATTGAGCATTTCATTATAAAGATGGTAATCAATCTGGAACAATACTCCAGGGAGAGCACACACATCAAGAGACTTATCCATTATAATAGAATGTGCAGCAGTAACTTCCTTGGATTAGCATCAGTTGCTCAAGCATTTATTCTTTTGAAAGATGAAACCCCCTCAAAGTACACACTGCAGTGTTCTGTACAGAACTCTCCATTATCGTCTTACAGAGGAAAAAAGAAAATGTTTTGTTTTAAGATAAGGGCAATTTATTAGAGGGTTTTAAATATTAAAATAACCTCTGAAAGAAACATCATTGCTCTCCCCACCTCCCAACTGGTTTTCTGAAATTAAACTGACAGGTGATAGTAAATGAAAAATAAATAAATGTGAGATACCAGATATTTAGAATCACAGAATCATAGCATTGGAAGGGACCCTGAGGATAATCTAGCCCAAACCCCCTGGAATGCAGGAATATAAGCTTCTGGGGGAATGTTGACTTGTTTATAAGAGAATATAAATATCTGAAACATTGAATTGCAAAGAATTCAATGTTTCTTTGTAGTTTATCTGCCAGGTGCTGGTTGTGTGTAACTGAAGTAAAGTCCTTCCAGCATGGGAAAACTATCATGTTGTAAATAGTTCTTGCTGGGTAGCTATAAGGGCAAAGTGATCAGCCATTATGTAACAGATTATTCTTTTATCTCGAACCATTTTTCTAGCTTTACAATCAATTGTAATAATGGATGGAAAGCAAGCTTATGTCCCAACTGTGTTGGCTTCATGCAACTCTTCAACATATCCTTGTAACCTTACAATGCAAGCGCAGTTGGTGTATAATGAAACAGTCAGGATTGATTTGGAAATCAGCTATGCCTCTTCTCCAGTAAACAGTTTTATTTGTACCCAGCTTCTTCTAGAATATGATCAATATCAAAAGTTTAGATAAATAGGAGAACCATTTAACAGAGTCGCACGACCATGAATCAGTGGCTGTTGCAATTACTAGCTGGCAACAGACTGTGTATGGTGGAAAAATTCTGGGGTAGCTTCTCCACTAACTATCTTAAAGCAATACGTAATACCTAGATAGGTTCCATGCGAAGGCCTCTATACACAGATGTCTCATTTCCATAATTGCATGAGCTGGACAGTTGAGGGTTGTTTTTTTGTTGTTGTTGTTTTTTTTGTGTGTGTGTGTATGCATGGTGAAGGGGCACATCAACACCATTCCTCAACCATGAAAAGTCTGTTGACAGTTAATTATCTCTAAATTGGAGCAATGTGTTCCATTGACTAAGGAATGCTGATTTTGGAAGCTGCGTACACACAATCTTAGCCACAGCCCACATCAATCTTGTAGTTTCTTGACAAATGCTAGCGGAGATTACAGATGGTTTGAAGGAATGGCTACAGGTGTGATGGTATTGGCGGCGAGCACGAGGCTCGTGTGGCGGTTAGGCATTGGTTTAGCGCAGCATGGGGAGGGGATGTGTGGCCATCACCTGCCCCTCTGTTTTATAGGGTATTCTGTTAAAGGAATCCAGGGGACTGGATCTTGTCCAAAGCCCAGGGAGGGGCTAGGGTCATGCCAGGACCCCCGGGAACTCCAGGGGTAAGCACCAGTCAATAGCCATTGATGGAGCTCTCCTGTTGGAAGTTTATCCTTTTAGGCTTTCTGTAGGGTGGGCAGGAGCCAGTTATAATCTTTGATACCAATGTCTAAGCCAATACCAGTCACACTTGTGTATTCAATAAAGTTGTGGCCTAAATTTGCCTATTAACCATTAAACTAATTTCTGCGTCCATTGTGTCTTTATTTCCTTGGGGGCGGGTTTCGGGGCTTAACGCGCAAATCTTATTTATTTGTTGAGTTTTATTCTTAAACCATCGTCAGTCCGAGTAAAATACTGGGGATGGAGTCATTGGCAATGTGAACATACCCTAACAGTCGGTGTATATTCGCAGATGAACGTGCATGTGCAGATGAAAGTTTAATGACTAGGAGCGCCGTGGTGCAACTCTTTTCTTTTCTTGTGAACATGCTGCTCTTGCTGAGATTTTACTACAAGGCCACAGGGTGGTTAACAAAAATGGCAAAAAATATATAAATGTATCATCTTCTATATCTTCAGGTTCAGCACGTTTGCATATTAACCTTATGGATATGATTGGCCAGCTCATCTTCTTAACCTCTATAAAGAACAACCAAGTGGCTAACTTGTAAATTGTGTCTTGCAAATTCCTTGACTTCTGAGGAAGACCCCTTGGGGGTCAAAATCTTTGGTCTCCAGCATCATTTTGGATAGATAAGATTCGTACTGTTGCCTTTTAATAATTTTATTCCCGTATTCATGGTACATTTGTGTTTTCTGTGGGATTAAAACCTTATTTTATTATTGTACACATTTTAACAGCACTTTATATGAATTTTTTTCTCTCACCTAATTTTGCATCTAAGCTCATACAGTGGAACCTCAGTTGTCGAGCATAATCTGTTAAGGAAGACCATTCGACTTCCAAAGTGTTCGACAACTGAGGCACAATTGCTGGTTAGCAAATTCCATTTCAAAAATGGAGCAACACGCCTCAGAAGCCATTCGACTTCTGAGGTGTGTTCGAAAACGGAAGCATTCACTTCCGGGTTGTCAGCATTTGGGTTCCTAATTGTTTGGCTTCTGAAGCATTCAACAACTGAGGTTCCACTGTATTATTTTCTGTCACAAATAGCTTTTTGTTTTCGTGTCTAGAGTGAGAAGCATCACCTCATAGACAGAAGATTCTGTAGGTTTTGTTGGCTCTTGATTCCTTGTCAGAGCTAACTTAATAATCTAATAAATAACTAATAAACTACTGTACAGTGGTACCTCGGGTTACATATGCTTCAGGTTACATACGCTTCAGGTTACACACTCCACTAACCCAGAAATAGTGCTTCAGGTTAAGAACAGAAATCGGGCTCCGGCGGCGCAGCGGCAGCAGGAGGCCCCATTAGCTAAAGTGGTGCTTCAAGTTAAGAACAGTTTCAGGTTAAGAACAGACCTCCAGAACGAATTAAGTACTAAACCTGAGGTACCACTGTAATTATATTTCACACATACATACACATTTTCTCATTTTCAATAGTAAATTAATTTAATTTCCAAAAGGTCAGGAAATTTGCAAAATTTTGTGCTACTTTGGCTTATTTTAGTGTGTGGAATTTATTGTGCTACTGTTGCTTCACAAAGTATTTGTATCAAATCATTTTATGCTGCCAATTGCTTTTCAAAAATAACCATTCTAGCTGTCCACCTTTAAATCTAATATGGCTATATTGCCATTAGGAAACTTTATAATAAAAGTGCAGTCAGGCTAAAACTAGTTGAAGCTAGATTACTGTCCTGAGTTCATTTTGTGAATTCACAGTCTCAGTCACTCATGCTTCCATTTGATTAGGCAACAAGTAGAACGGGTAACTTAGAAACCATAAAGCTGAAAATAAAAAGGTAAAGTGAGAAAAAATAATTCACTGTGGAGAAATATGACATTAACATAATGCCTTGTGGTGCTGGAAACTAAGGTTTGTCTATAGGAAGTGGTGGGTGGAACCCACTTTCTGATTTAGCAAGGAATTTTTAAGAGCCATATCATGCAGAAGGACGAAGAGTAATTAATATATGTTATTGCAGTAGCCTTTGGGGAAGCTACCACTCCAAAATTTCCCTTTCTTTTGCACCTTAGTGTAGTGCTACCTAGCATGTTAGAGCCACGGAGAGGGAATTAAGGAGAAAACCTTAGTCCTTCCTTCCTTTGCACCAAGTGAAGAGGAAGTACCGTATTTTTTGTCCCATAGGATGCTCCATCCCATAGGATGCACCTAGGTTTTTTTGGGGGGGGAAATAAAGGGGGGGAAAATTCCCTTTATTTCCCCCCCAAAACCAGGTCGGGGAAACCGAAGCAGGTCGAGGAACAGCGGGATGGCGGCGCTGCGCCTCCCTGCTGTCCCCCAAGCTTGTGGGACTGGCCGATGTCTACCCGGCACACGGGGCGCTCTGCTTCAGCGCGTCCTGCCCGCCGGGCGGCAGGCTGCTATCCGCAGTGTGGGGAACCCTGCGGGGAACTCCTGCAGGGCTCCCCACGCTGCAGATGTCTGCCCAGCACGGCAGGCTGCTATCTGCAGCGTGGGGAGCCCTGTGGGGAACTCCTGCAGGGCTCCCCATGCTGCGGATGTCTGCCCGGCGCAAGGGGCGCTCTGCTTCAGGGCGCCCCTCCCGCTGGGCGGCAGGCTGCTATCCGCAGCCTAGACAGCCCTGCAGGAACTCCCGCAGGACTGCCTAGGCTGCGGATGTCTTCCTGAAGCCTGAAGAGTGCACCGACCCCTCTCACTCTCCAAGCTTCAGCGAAAGCCTGCATTCGCCCCATAGGACGCACCCAGATTTCCCCTTCATTTTTGGAGGGGGAAAAGTGCGTCCTATAGGGTGAAAAATACAGTAAATAGGAAGTAACAGGAGGAGGAATGTGTTTTGTGGGTGGGGCATTGGCCAGGAGGCATTTCAGGAAAAGAGAGGGCTGTCACGAATGGTGGCGTGGTTTTACAACCTCAGATTGCGGGGGAAACATCAGGTCTAGCTTTCTGGAGTATAACTAGGGAAATTTCTGAGTGAATGTACAGTAACAAGAACTATGAGCTCATACATCTTGTGTCCCACCATGTGCTGGAGAGATGGACATGTGAATGTCATACCACATCTTCTCTTTTCATCAAAGCAGTGCTGCTACCTCTTTCCCCCTTTGTGTGCCATCTCTCGTAAATACACAGAAACAGAATGATTTATCACCTTTGAATTTTCTGGTACTAGCTAGTAAGCTAAAGCCACTTCCGCCTTAAGGAGGAGGTGGGGTTGCAGGCTCTCATGACCCTTCCATGTGCGCAGGGTGTGTGGTCAGCCCCACACAATTGAGGGGATTCCTGGCCACATCACTGCCCAGGCGACCAATCCGATTGGTCTGGGGGTGTGGCCTGCTTGATTTAAGCAGAACGCGACAGGGAGCTCTCCCCTTTTCATGCTTCCAGCTGCTCTGGTTTTCGCATCCTTCTGCCCTTTAGGTTTTTCATCTCTTGACCTTGCTATGGACTTCGGTTGGTCGCTGTTGAGGGGTCTGGTAGGACTTTTTCCACTTGGCAAACTGGCACCAGTCACTTGGTTTTTGCCTACCTCATAGCAAATTGTCACAACTTGGTAAGGTTAGGCATTTAGGCATTGGGATATTTATGGAGAAGAGATGAGGGGAGGTAGCGCCATCACCTGGCCCACACATTGAAGGGTATTCTGTTAAGGGAATCCAGGGTCATAGCCCTGTCTGAAGTCTGGTGAGGCTATGGCCTAAGGCACGACCCCTATCGGTGACCCCCGGGGGAGCTCCTATTTGATGTGCATCAGCAGGACTCCCCCTACTGGTGGTTAACCCTTCCAGGACTCCCTGCAGACGGGCAGGAGTCAAATATAGTCTGTTAGGTCCAGTGCCTAAGCCAATACCGCTCACAATCTGTAACCAATAAAGTTGTGGCCTTTTTTAGTCTATTAACCTAAAATACTGGTGTCAAGTGTCTTTATTCAATCTCAGGGGGTGGGGGGCGGGACCTTGCCAGGCAAAGAGAGGCGTGGACATTCCTTGTCTGTAGTCTGCAGGATGTCTGTAGTCTGCCATTTTCCATTTTCTTTTTGCCTCTGCAGCAGAGACACTCTAGTGTAGTGTCCCATGCTGGTAACAGAGAACAATTTTAATTGGGAGAGCACTCTAGCAGTCAATTTGTTGATGAAATTAATTAGTTAACACTGCAAACACGGAGAACCGTGGGATTTCTCTATTGTTCTGCATAATTTAAAGGTAAATTGATATGCCTCTAGTATGTATTTCCTTAGTCATAGAAAGCAGAAAATAATGTGGCCACAAATATCTTACATGCTTTGTTAATGATATTTTCTAACTTTGCACACTACTACCTAAACTATGCCTCTGGTCAATTAGGAAGTAACTGATTGATGGGAACAGTAAGCATTTTATGTAGACAAGATGTAACTAGAAAATTTGAACTGGGATTTTTTTTTTTTTTAACGAACTGATAGTGCTGGTTTGCTAAAGAAACCTGTCGAATACAGACTTCAGGCAGTTGTAGACATTCTAGGAGTGTATTGGTTATCATGTCTATTTTATTTTATTTTAAGCCTTTGAAATGTATCAGTGAAGAAACAATTCAAAATCCTATATTCTTCTTGTAGTAGAAAATAATTCCTTGCTCAACTAATGTGTTCTATCATTTTCTGTCCTGATTGCCTTTCTATTCCTTTCGCCCGGTGGTGTTCCTGAATTAGGGGTGGGCCAAGTCATTTGTGACCACTGGACTGTACAAATTTTCTCTGCCTCTATGACAGGGGCTCGGCAGTTATTGATGTTCCTCCCTGGTCAGCAGTTGAGCATGAAATCTGTTTACAAAACAGCCCCAGAAGTAGATGTGGAATTGCATGCATGAGCTCAACATATTATTGATGCTTCTTCTTAGCTACCTTGAACTGCTTCATCCATACAATAGAAATACTGTTCAAATACAGCCAAAGTTCCTTAATATAATGTAAGAGTTGCTAACTGAGCAACCCCCAACTCTGGCACTTCTGTTTTAGCGGGGCCATTTGTAGATGGCAGAAGACTTCCCCTCCTGCCTCCTTTGTTCTGGACATTTTATTTATTCTCAAAAGTACACATATTTCTGGCTAAGACATTCTTAACACTGAGCGACTATTGTAATGAACAATTAAACAGGGCCATGTAGTAGGTTTCCATGAGACTGCATAAAACCTTTCATTATTTTGCTAAGGGCGATTGTTTGACACGAGTTCATAACTTTGCTATACAGTCGTACATTGGAAGTCCAACAGAATCCATTCCGGAAGTCTATTCGACTTCCAAAATGTTCGGAAACTGAAGCTATGGAAGCCATGTCAGATGTTCGGCTTCCAAAAATAGTTTGCAAACTGGAACACTCACTTCTGGGTTTGCGGCGTTCAGGAGCCAAAATGTTTGAGAACTAAGCTGTTCGAAAACCAAGGTATGACTGTATTTATTATGAGAGACACAAAGAGTACGTTTTCTTAAGATACACTACGTTTTGTAGTTTCGCCTTAAATAGTCAGCAATGCATCTTTCTGTTTGAAATGGTTCCTTTAGTTGAGGACCCAATCCCAGTGAACCCTGCTCCCAGGGAGCAAAGGCCTAGCCTAATATGAGTATAAAAACTGCACAGGACAATGTTCTGGGATTCTAAAATTTGCCACAACTGGAGAGCCAGTGTTGTGTGTTGGTTAAGAGTGGTAGACTCTTAATCTGGTGAACCGGGTTCGTGTCTCCGCTCCTCCACATGCAGCTGCTGGGTGACCTTGGGCTAGTCACCCTTCTCTGAAGTCTCTCAGCCCTGCTCACCACACAGAGTGTTTGTTGTGGGGGAGGAAGGGAAAGGAGAATGTTAGCCGCTTTGAGACTCCTGAAGGGGAGTGATAAAGTGGGATATCAAATCCAAACTCCTCCTCCTCCTCCTTCTCCTCCTTCATGGATTCCAGATGTAGGTAGACTTTGACTGAGGCATTGGGCGTATATTCTTGGGGGAGGGGCACTGACACTTGAGCAGGGTCAAACCTGGAAGGTCTACTCTACGTCAAGACGAGGGTCTAGTATGGCTTGTATGTACAATGCAGTTTTTGACTGTCCCCATTGCCATGAGCTCCCTCTCACATTCATTTATCTCCATTCAGTAAGTTAAAGAAAATACACTCTATTTCTGGATGGAGGCAGAACTTTTGCATTTGTACAGTTTATTTCTCAGATTCAGATTTCTAGGTTGGTTGCCCAGTTGACATGCTAGTATATACTCTTGACTGGGTGATACAATAGCAAGCAATACATTCTGGTTACCTTTTTCTGAAACAGGAAATTTCATGTCTGATTTTAAGGTTTATACAGGAATCATAAACAAATTCTTAGTCAATTAATCCTATAGGTATTCTCAGAAATCCCATTGTAATCCTATCTCCACTTACCTGGCAGTAAGCTTCAGTGAGACCGACTTCTGGGTAGATAGGTATAAGGTTGTCCTGTTAGTGCAATGTGCATGTGGATGTTCAATAAAAAATGTTCATTGCAAGACTGAGGCCTCACTTTTTAAAGGCAGATGTTGGACAAATGCAAACTTTGAATAACTGATAGGCAGATATATATTTCAGTTGGCTACTTCTTTTATAGAATAAAAATATTGATGTGAGATCAGTATCACTATTAGAATATCATAATATACAGCTGTCTTTAAGCAGATGTCATACAAAAATCAGCCTTCTTTATGGTCCAGCTCTTACTTCCATACATCACTACTGGGAAAACCATAGCTTTAATTATACAGACCTATGCTGTAGACCAGTACTCTGTTGAAGGTACAACATACTGTTTCAGCATTCTTTTTAAAAAATCTCTTGCTGTGTCTGTTTCAGTAGCCTTCATTCTCTTTCTTAAACCCCCCCCCACCCTTGTATTGTGCAGATATTGTCATGGATTGGCCTGTGTGCATATATAGAATCCCTGCATGCAAAAATTTCTACATACCAGTGTCCTTAGCAAAGGGAATTCCCATGAATAAAATATTTATGGAGTATTGTGTTTTGCTATTCTTCATGAAAAGAGCATCAGTAATGGCTATATTGAAACATTTCACTGCCTTCGGAGCCTCAGTGCATGAAGTAAGATGCAAACAGTGCCCCAACTCCTGCAAAGTTATCTCTAAAAAGAGGAGTTTGCAATATAGGGCAATATAATTTTACTTTTTGTGCATGTTTCCTTCACAAATCCCAAATGACACTTTTTTCCTAAATTGTATACAATTCCCGTTTCCTTAGTATTGAACTTAATCTTCTTGCTTTCTTATTTTTTCTTTTTGAAATATGCCAGTCTGGATTAGCTTTTTGCTGTTGGATGTTTGGAGCTAGATGTGACTCAGTAGCATACACAATGGACACGAGGATGTTGCTTGGTATTGAAAAGGGTTCTTAGAGTTAGAGATTTAATTTAAAAGCAAGTGTAGTGGAAGAAGAATTCCTGCTACCCTATTCAGTACTATTTGGCACGATTGTTTGTCCATCAATGAGTGAGGTTGAGGGCCGAGGTTAAAGTATGTTGTAGGTCAGCTGCTTGACAGCATTTGCCTATATCCTGCCTTGTTCCTGCCCAGTGTTACCAGCCCTGTCATCCGCATGGCTTCACTAACAGTATTTTAAAATGGCACTTTCCTATTCCAGATGTGTGTGTTTTCACAGCCTGAAATACTAAAAGCCTATCACAGTCATACAAGAAGCTAAATAGTTCTTCCCCCTCCCTTAAAGGGCAAGGGTCACAGGGGAACATATTAGTATGTTTTGTGGTTAGTTAACGTCATGGCACTCTGAAAGTGTGCAAAGGAAAGGATCAGGACAGGGCTCCGGGTTGTGTGATGTGAACGATAATGAGAGCCACTGGGGGCACAGTGCCAAAGACTTTGCTATTGTTAATCACTTTCGTCTGCATGGAGAGGTGAACAGAGCACGGTGTTTATATCTACAAAATGCATCACTTTCTTTTCCGCATGACATTTTGTGACATAGATTCCCATTCACAATCTTTCTGAAAATATTGAGAGGTGCAAGAAGTGTTTTTGGAGCAACACATTGAAATCAGAAATCTTACGTAACACAAGAGGGTGCGGTGTGTGTGTGTGTGTGTGTGTGTGTGTGTGTGTGTGTATGCATCTCAAATGAGATTGCACTTTGTCCTTGACATGTAATTATACATTTTCAAGCATGAGTGTTCTGTATCCCCCTTTCTTTCCTGTTCCATGGGTTAACACTCTGTCTTGTGTTCTGCCCTGGATTCCAGTTTAAATTGTATAATTTCTAATATTTGATGGAGCCCGAGAGGCATGGTTGTTTCACTCTCCTTGCGCCACCCTCCCCAGATCTGAGCCTTGTAAAGGCTCCTCATTTAGGCTGGTGTGGGATGTGTTAGCCTTGCACCTCTCGATACCAGCCTCACCAGCAAAGGTGAGATTGGGATCAAAGAGTGCCTGGCCACCGCGTCCCTCAAATCACCCTCCCTGAGTGCTCACAAAGCAGTACAAGACTGGTTTGGGGAGGGTGGAGGGAGCCATGCTCCCCAGAAACATGTACTGCTCAACATTATGCCTCTGACCCACAGGGTCTCTGAAGAGCCCATGGATTCTTCAAGTAGTAACTTGTAGGACTGGGAGACCACTCCTTCAAAATGTTTGCCTGATCGAAGGAACGGATGCTAAGCCTTTTATGAACAATAGGCCTTGCGCTAGATGGAACCAGTTGTATTTCACAGGCACCAATTTCTCACAAAGAGTAGCCTTTTGAAATAGGGTGTCCTTTCTTGATGAGATGGCTCACCCAGAAAACACCGTTGGACTCTCATCCACAATACTGAAGATCTTTGTCATTGTTGTGGGAGTTTGGATGAGCAAGGAAGGGAGGACTTGCCCGCTGCTAATACATTGCACCATTGCCACCAAACTAACATAGTAGCATGAAGAAAGGGGCTAGCAATTTTATCTACAGTGGCCCACTGGGGGTAGGACTGGTAGTGCCCATACAGTTCCCACCAACTGCAATTCCCTCCATAACTAAGGATTGTTACACCTCCCAGAATAGCATTGTGCACCTTCACCAACCAAGGTGTGACTTCCTCTCTAAAGGTTTTACAGAATTCCCTGCTAAAACCATCTGGTCCCGGGGTTCTTCAGTTCTGGAAAAAAATGTGTGCGCCTTGAAGAAAAACATACTTCTTTTGGGTCCTGTTTGGAGTGCTTCATGTGTCGATCAGATGTTTAATGGTTATTGTATTTGTATCCATTAAAAAACACAATAAAATTTGTTAGTTTTTAAAGAAAATACTTAAGGAAGTTGCCAAGCAGGCCTGGAAAGGGTAGCCCCTTTGGTCTATGGAATGGGAGTGGCCTGGAGAGAGTTATAAGGGCCAGACAGGGAGGACTGGAGGGCAGAATCTGGCCCCTGGGGCTGAGGTTTGCTATCGCTTATGTGGGGCAAAACAAAGCAAATCAACCGAAGGAACTAAAAGCCGCAACAAGCCACATGTGCTGTGTTGTGAGCAGAATTTAGAATAATAAAAATATTTATTATTTGTTTATTTATTAAAACAAGATTTGTTAACAGACTCCAAAATCGGTGAACTAATTTGGCCTAAGAGAATTTCAGAAGCATCTCTTAAGTATATTGCAGGAAGAAAGGAAGTGACCATCACCCTGAAGGCCCATAGTATTGTCTTAAGATTCCTGTGTGTAATCATTTTTATTAGTTTTCAGTTACAGTAACCCAATAAATGCCTCATTTTCAATACCAAATTATAATACAACTAATAATGCCAATTGTTCAGATGCCAAATTGTATTCTTTTGTTGATCCCCTACGTGCTAGAACTGATGATTTGATAATTTACTTTAACTCTGCATTCAAAAAACTTACAAATTCCAATTACTGGTACATACCAGCCAGAATAACAAACCCTTATACTGCAGCTGCAATTTTAACGACTTTCATACACATTAACACCTCAAATAATTTAAAGTCCTACCACAGGCAAAGCCTTCAGACTCTCTCTTTGTTCTTCTTGTGTGTGGCTATTTTTCTGTCCATGGTGTTTCTTCCTGTCCTTGTACTGTATTATGTCCATCTTTTGTCAGTTGTTGCTGTTCTCCATCATACCTTGGGCGGAACAAGTAATCCATTGCATTGTCTAGAGATTCCAAAGGGGTATGTAATTTGCTTGACTGACCACCAGGATTGTCAGCCATGATGAAGATTGTGCTTTCTGACCAGTGCCAGATTTACATATAAGCTAAGCAAGCTATAGCTTAGGGCCTCACACTTGGGGGCCCAAAAAAAATAAAGAGAAAAAATACCTGGATGTATATTTCCAAAATATAAGATAAAAAACAAATAAAATTAAACCTACATACAGCAACAGGATTTTGTGTTGTGTAGGTTTGCTCCTATGATGTAAGTAATGGGGCCCGCCTGCTAGCCTGCTCCCTAAAATATCACTGGTTTGGTCATTTCTATATATAGGGTGCCTACATTCTGCATGTGCACATGGCTTTAGATACCTATTAGGTCCATAAATTACCATATAGCATATATTCAACAAAAAAACCCAGTGACACTTAGTTGTTGACAAAGGACAGCTGGACATATAAAGGGCCCCATTACCTTCAGTAGCTCAGGGCCTCATCAAACCTAAATCTGGCCTTGTTTCTGACCCAATCAAGCAACACATAAGCAAATATGTCTTACGTGAACTAGGAAGGGGTATGTACCCTTCCTCATTTTATCCTCCCAGAAAAACCTGATAGGAACTTCAAAAAAAGGGGGGGGGGAAGGATGTGACCATAACTCCTGAAAAGGGAGAGGCGAAATGGTCTCGCTAATTGGCATTTCAAAATATGAGAAGGCAATATTATCTCTAGAAAATCTTTAAGACCAAGATAAATAAATAAATAGTTGGGAAGCAAGAGAGTGAAAACTGCCAGATGGCTGTATAGAATACACCCCTCTTGTCTTTTTGTTAAAAAACCAATAAAAATTATTATATATAAAAAAAAGAATACACCCCTTTTTAAAAGTTGTATTATAGCCTGTTCAGTTGCTACCAAAAGCTTCATTGTACATTTGAACCGCAGGAGAAAAATCTTCCCCCCTCCCCCAGCGCTACATTAAAGTAATAACTTAGTTGAAAAGGTCTTTGATGCAGCTCACAATTTTCTTCTTCATTACTCCCCTGAACCATTTATTTGCTCATTAATTTATATGTGCCTTCTCTAAAGGCACTGTTAGAAAACTTGTGCACTGCCAATGTTAAGATCCACCTCACCCTCCCGCCCGCCCTCCACAAGGCCATCAGTATCTGGAAATAGTTCGATCCTTTGTCATTACTCCTTCAGATGGGTAGATGCAAAAGCCAAAATCATCTCGTCTTTGAAAATGCATTTGATACACTTTCCCATCTTCTGTGATAGTATGGGAGTCATTATTGCAGCAGTTGGCTCTGACACGCTTGCACAGACACAAATTGAGTCCGACAGGACTGATGTCTCATGGACTTTGCTGTCATTTGAAATGCTGGCACAAAGATGGTAGCAGTGAAAGAAAAGAGCTGGTGCTTTCAGCACGTTGAGGGTTTCTGAGGGTTTTGTGTTTTGTGTTAGGTTTGTGTTTTGTGATAGCAGCAATCAAATCAAGAGTTGGTTTTCCATGAGCTTTATTAAAGCTGAGTTCTAGTGTCTGCTTCTCTTTTTCTTATCTCAAGTAGATTTTTAATATTATTCTGTGATCTAAAACAGGCTCTTCATACCACCCACGGATCTGTATCAATCCTTTCCAGCAGAATAATTATTAGTATTATTTTCTCTCCCCTTTTTCATCTTAATCTTTCCTTCATGCAAGCAATTCTTGCATTATGATATAAATAGTATTTTTTCCCCTATTGTGCTTGTTTCAGACCTGCCAAAGCATATATCTTACCTCTGCTTAGAAAACCACAATTAAATTGTAGAGTTATGTTAGTGGCATAGATCTAATTTTGGATATCTCTAGAATTTCCTGTTGGAGGCGATGCGTTTTGTGTGTGTTATGTTTCTGACATAGCTTGGTTAGAGTGAATAAAGTAGAGTCAAATTGATTTCTTCTTAAAGGCAGATGTTCATGCTGTATTATTCATTAGTTCTTATACAAGATACAAAATTAAACCGACTGAACAGGAATATGTAATCTTTATTCATAATTTATCCATGAATTATATAATTCGCGTTTAGTGATAAATCAGAGAGGAAACAATAACAGTTCTGTGCGGACAGATTTTCAAGATGCCACACCAGATAAGACTTGGTTGGATTAATCCACAAATACCAATATCCTAGCCTTGCATATAGCGCATTAGGAACAGAAGCAGATTTAGCTCTGTCATTCTTACCTGATGCAAGGAAATCAGCTTCCAATATGTTGTTTGTTAGCAGGCTTTTGTCCTGGAGGTTGAATCCTTCTAAACCCTTCTTTAGAGTATCTGTATGGCTTATTCCAGCTGAAGTATTAAAGTAGGACATCATTAGGAATGACAGCTCATTTTCGTGATGTGGTGCTAAGGAAAGGAGACTCTCTGCAGCACATAGGAACTGTTGATCACAACCTGGGTTACAAGGTGCCTTGGAAAAGAACATAGTGGCTGTTAAAATGTGCTGCTCTCGGGTTATTTTACCAGGCTAATCCCAGCCTTCAAGACTGGAATCCAATGCTTTTATCTTGCTCATTAAAAGTGTGCATTGTTTATGTATTTGGAAAGGAAGGAGCAAAAACATTCTAAATATTTTTCTCTCTCTCTCTTGTTCCTCTCAGGCTTTGAAAATTCTTCATCTGGAATTTCAGATTGGAGAGACTCGCAGTGGCTTCTAAGCCAGTGATCGAAGCCGCCAAAGTATGCTGGTGCCAAGCTGTCGGAGGATGCATGTAGCCAGGCCAGTAGTACTGCTCCTCTGCTTCCTGCTCTGTGCTGATGCTGAAAGTAAGCTCTCCCCCGTCTACTTTTTTCACCCTTGCAAATAAAATATTGGCCGTAATGAAGAGTTTTGTTTATGGTCGGCACATTCTGGGGGCTTGTGAATAATCTTGCTTTTGACTCAGTCTTGAGACACTGTGGGATCCACCTTGGCTCTCAGCCAGTGTTTGAAAGGGATTATTTACTGACTTCCTTACTATTTTTTCCTGCCGTTAATACCCCTTTTCTTGAGCATTGGAGGGTTCCTACTGCTCTCTGTTTGCTTGTGATCAGTCATTTCAAAGAGACAATGCAAGCAAAATTGTGTAGCCAAAACAAAACCTAACCTTGCTTGCCAGAAGGCAAACATCACTTAGTCTTACTAGGCATTCTCCCCCCCAGTTCCTTGGATATTTTCTTTTCAAGCTCTGAAAAGACAAACAATGCAATGTGGAGGCCAATTAAAATTCCAGGTCCTTTGTGTCTGTCACAGCAGCTGTTGTAATGCATTATGTCCAACAGCTGTCGTGGAGTACAGTGTTTGAAGAAACCAAGCAGAACTGTCAACTTTGAGGCTGGGCTTTAGAGTGTGGAGACTTTGGTGTACTGCAGGCACCTAGGTTCTAAGTCCAGGACTCATATTGTGGTACTGTAGAGTTTTGGTCAATTAGCTTGCCAATTAATGAGAAGATAATATCTTCTTCTTAATTAGGAAATCATTAGGTTTGCCTTGTTTGCACGTGTTCTTTGTCCCAGCTGTCTTCTGGGTTTCCACATTGAACAAGGAGGGGAAACCCCTCTTGCGTGAACTAGTTGAGGCAGGTTTGTCTGTATTCTGGTGACATCACTTGAACTTGCAGTATTTCCCACTGGTAACTTCTTTGAGCTAATTTTGAGGGAATCTTTAATTTGGAGGGGCTTTGTAAGCACCCAGGGGAATGACTTTAAGAAGTAAACAACCTGAGTGCTAAAATATTACCTTACAATGTAGGTATCGTTAGCAAGCTTTGATGCTACTTACTTGTCTCTTGGGTTCAGCATGGATAATTGTTATTTGAACATCTTCATCAAGAAAGAAGGATGGTATATAGTGTGCTCTTACTGTCACACTTTGATTCAAGTTAATTTATCAATGAGTGTACTAAGCTGCAGATTCTGGTGGCTGTTCCTTGTGGTTTTCTGTTTTCAATCATGTGTACAGAATAGTCTGAAGTTAGGTTTAGAGTGAATGAAATTTAGAAAGCAAACATTGAAAACACACATTTGTAAATTAATGACAGTGGTGAATGTTGGACCTCTTCCAGATAGTTAAATGACCAGCTGGGATGTTTGTGCATAAGGTGAAGCCAAGGACATTTTAACACTTCAGCCAATAAATAATGAACTGGGATATAGCCCAATCTTTTTTCAATTAGGCATTTTAAGAGAGTCACTTTTTTAAAATGTGGAAATTGTTCTTAAAGGACAATACATTAAACATATATATCCTAAAATTTTGCCAATTGTAAAATGATCATGATGATAGAACTGGAGAAAAAATTGTCACAAGTCAGATAAAACTTTGCAAAGATCACAGGTTTTTTTGTTTTTATAAAAAAGTGATACAAAGTTTAAACCTTCCCAGTAGCTCTTGGAAATGAACAAAAGAACAACTGTTTCAACAGTTTGTTTCTTTTTCCTTTGTTAAGCATTTGAACACAGAAAAAATATTTTCCTGAGAATCACTAGCAGATTTAGTTTTTTAAACAGGCAATTTTGTAATAAAGTGCTTTCAGATTTCCTTGCTTTGCAAATCGTTGTTTTCAGCATTCTGTTCCTTATTGCTCAAAACAAAATAAAATTTGGCAATCAGCTATTAAGCACTGTGGGTTTTGACAAGAGGCTTTTGTTTCTCTTAACACATTTGCTTCTTTGGAGTAGTTCGTGAAACTGCCGACTTAAGGATAATAAGTAGGTCTGGTTGGTTAGTTTCCAATTAAGTATTTCCCACTGGAAAACGTTCCTCTGAAATTTCTTGCTGGCAGAAATATCATTAAATGCTCTGTGAGGAAAGGTATCATCCTCCCATGCTAATGTTACATTTTATAGACCCTGAGTATCCAAAGTGCATTATGGGAGTTGAATTTTGCAGAATCCCCCCCCCCCCGTTGCCTCCAGTCATCTGCATGCTTGTCTCATACAGACATAAACATACAGTGGTACCTCGGGTTAAGTACTTAATTCGTTCCGGAGATCTGTTCTTAACCTAAAACTGTTCTTAACCTGAAGCACCACTTTAGCTAATGGGGCCTAATGAGGTACCACTGTATACATATACAGGTGATGTGTTCTACACAAGGCAGAAGCTCTCACTGGTTTAAGAATGGGGTATCTCCTGTTCAAGTCTGCCCAGCAGCTGAGATAACATTCATAGGCCCTGCTGGTTGTATCCTTTTGCCTTCCTTACTGAGATCAGGGAGAATGCTTTATTCGTGACTCTGCCTATGCTTTGAAACTCCCTTCTGAAGGAGGCAGTCTCACCCTTCATTCCTTTAGGAGCCTTCTGAAAGATAGTTTATGCTTTCCTTTAAAAAGGGGGGGGGGAGCTTTTTGTTTCTGAATGCTTGTTTTTATAATATTTTTAATCTGTTGGTGCATTATGATTTAGTGTTAAGTGCTGGTAACTTAGGTGTTAAGTCAGATGTTAAATTGAGGTATTATTATTTTTTATGAAGAAAGGTGGAATGGAAATGTGTTTTAAGTGCATAGTATACATTGGTTGCTCCTGCCAACCTAGCAGTTCGAAAGACAAAGTGCAAGTAGATAAATAGGTACCACTCCAGAGGGAAGGTAAATGGCATTTCCGTGTGCTTCTCTGGTTTGCCAGAAGCAGCTTAGTCATGCTGGCCACATGACCTGGAAGCCTTACGCCAGCTCCCTAGACCAATTAAACGAGTTGAGCGCCGCAACCCCAGAGTCGTCCGTGACTGGACCTAATGGTCAGGGGTCCATTTACCTTTATACGTTAGTTATATGTGTCGCTTTGTGTTTGTGTATAATACTGAGCCTCTTGGGCTTGCTGATCAGAAGGTTGACAGTTTGAATCCCCGCGATGGGGTGGGCTCCTGTTGCTCTGTTCCACCTCCTGCCAACCTAGCAGTTCGAAAGCACAGCAGTGCAAGTAGATAAATAGGTACCACTGCGGTAGGAGGGTAAACGGTGTTTCCGTGCACTCTGGTTTCCGTCACGGTGTTCCGTTGCACCAGAAGAGGTGTAGTACTGCTGGCCACATGACCCGGAAAGCTGTCTGGACAAATGCTGGCTCCCTCAGCCTGAAAGCAAGATGAGTGCCACAACCCCATAGTCGCATTTGACTGGACTTAACTGTCTAGGGGCCATTTAACACACACACACACACACACACACACACACACACACACTGCTGCTTCTGCTCCTGCTGCTCACAAACCTGCCTACCTGCCAATCCCTTCCCTTTATGCTTTGCCCCAAACTCCCTCCTTATTCACTTGCAGCTCACCCCTCAAAACCCTCTGCACTTCACAGTTCACCAACTACCCCCTCCCCAGTCCCACTCAATGCTGTCACTGCTAGGGAAAGCAGAATGAAGGGCAGATTTTTTCCCCCATCCACTCCCCTGATGCTGTGAGAAGCAAGTGTCTATTCTGAAAGGCAGGCTTCCTTCACCTGGAATGCCATCAATGCTTTGTGTGTGTCCCCCTCCATTGACATCGCTTTGGGGGGATGCGAAGGGGAGAAAGACTTCTCCCTCCCCTGATTCAGTCCAGGGAAGGAAGCCTGCGGTTTTTTTTAATGCAGGCTTCTTCCTTCTCACAGTGGTGACAGCAGGGGATTGTGAGAAGGCCAGCCTGGGCCACCCACTTTCTCTGCGCTCCTCACTTCCTTCCCTGCTCTTCCTTTTGAATACGACCTACAAAACATGATTGCATTCCAGCCAGAGTTAAGCACCTTTGTGTCCCATTAATGTAAAGATGGGGAAAATTTAATTAGGTGCTTGAAAGACAAGGTACATATCCCATGGAGTGTAACCCTTAACCTCCTGCTCTTTGCATTGCAAAGGGAAGCAGTCAGGAAAAGGGCATTTAAACCTTTCCAATTTCTCCACCCCAGAGTTTCAGAGCCATATTTACTTACGCAAACACATAGAAACCTGACAGATATAAAAGCAGTTGTGGGAGAGGAGTTGTAGCAAAACAAAGTTGTGGACAGGGGGAAAATCAAGGAATCATTTCTTGTCGATTCTGCACTGAAAATTGCCTTCTCTTTGTGTTGCTATTCTGCAAAGTAGTGGGCACCCATATTTTCTGGTAGCCAGTTGCCTGCAATGTGCACAAGATTTACATCAGATATACCAGAGAAAGAAGGAAACAAACTGCAAAATTTTAGCTGTATCCTAAGAAGAGATAGGTTGCCAGACATAGCTTTTGATTTTTAACTTTCCCACCATTTATTTGGAAGGAAATCAGAGGAAGCTGATTTTGCTTTGAGCCCCAAAACCCATCCCTCATGGAAATAAAGACACAGTGGAGACAGAATTTAGTTTAAATGTTAATGGGCAAATTTTGGTTACAACTTTATTAAAATACACAAATGTGACTGGTATTGGTTTAGGCATTGGCATCAAACTATATCTGGCTCCTGCCCCGCCCTGCAGGAAGCCTGGAAGGGTAAACAACCAGCAGGGGGAGCTCCATCAATGTATATAGACTGGTGCTCACCCCTGGGGTTCCCAGGGTTCCTCTCATGGCCCTAGCCCCTCTCTGGGCTTTGAACGAGATCCAGACCCCCGGACTCCTTTAACGGAATACCCTATTCATTGGAGGGGCAGGTGATGGCCACACCTCCCCTCCTCACATTCCCCTAAACCAATGCCTAACTGCCAAACCTTACAAAGTTGTGACGAATGCTAAGAGGTAGGCAATAACCAAGTGGCCACAGCCAATCTGCCACATTGGGAAAAATTCCTACCTGGCCCCCATTCCAAAACAGGTGACCAACCGAAGTCCAAAGCAAGGCCAAACACGACCTAATTAATGGGTGGGTGGTGGGTATTCGGCAGCGTGAAGCAAAAGGAGGTCCCTATGTCGTGCCAAATAAATACCCCCAACCTTGCCACGCTGCTGATTGGCTAAAGGCCAACTGTGGCATAACTGTGGCACCACCGGCTTGGAGCGGGGCAAGCCCTGCCCACAAGCCAGTTAGGGAAGTGTTTCAGGGCTGAGCACAACATGGACCCTCTGTTAGGAGGATCCAACTTCCCACCATAGGAAAAAGGGGTAGTGATGGAATACCTACCTACTTAAATGAAATCAGATATCCTTAATATGTAAACGGTTAAGAATACATTCAAGCCCTAACCCCCCAGGTTTTCATGCTTAGTACATTGCCTGAGTTCCCGTTGCCTGTGTTGCAAAGGTAAGGTCTAGAGGAAGCTCCTACTCAGTTGTACTTAAGCAGAAGTAGACTCCTTTTTACAATCAGGCATCATGATAAAGCAAAACCCATGAAGAGCATTCCTCTTGTTTTCAACCTCCTCTACACAATACTGGGACAGTTGGGGACTGAGGTATGTGTGTCATATGGTTGAGGACTCTGGGGGCAAGGCTTACCTGCGGGGCCGTCTTTACCCGGGGGTGCAAGGGGTGCACCAAATGTATACTTAGAGTATACCGGTTCCTCTCGATTGGCGACAGTGAAAAGCAATAGAGTGGAAGTCCCTGTCCTCGCTCTGATACTCGTAGCATCTAATAATCCCAATGAGTCAGGAAACAAAAGCAGTTTCCCCCATGCTGTGTTGTTTTGTTGTTACAGGTGAGCGATTTTCCCTCCCAGAAAAAGCTCAACAACTTTGAGTTTGCCCCCCCCAAAGGTCAACAATAAAAGTTGATTTGCGGTTGGCTAAACTAAATTTGGGGGTGCAGGGCAGATCTTTGCACCCTGGCGGTGCATATGCTAAAGACCTGTCTACACCCTGAAGCATTTGTCAGTTCAGGTGAACTCCTGAGCACACCTACTTGTGAGTACACATCTTCCTTTTTTTAGGCCAAAGCATCTGGAGAAGACACGCATCCAAAGCAGAGACTGGTAACAGGCAGGCCACTGTGTTCTTGGCATTTCCTAACCCACTCTCAATGATCCCCTCCTGTAGGTTGTTCAATATTAAACCAAAACTTCAAAAGAACGCTTACAAATTTTCAACAATTTTTGTTTGTTTGTTTTTAAAGGAACTGAGTGACAGTGAGTTACAGAGGAATGGGTGGTCTACGAGAAAGTGACAGGAATGACTAGGCATCATATTTCTCTCTTCTATTTTTTTATTACAAGACATTTCACATAAAGCAACACGAACAAACAAAAAACAATACCTTAGTAACAAATAAACAATAACTAACAACACTTCTACTAACATCACACACATTTTGGACTTCCGATTCACTTCATTGTGCTTTCTACATATTCTTAACCTATATCTGTTACATATCGATTTTTTGATATATATTTTTTACTTATAGTTTCACTTAATAATCAAGATTCAATCTAAACCTGTCAGGAGATATACATTTTCACAGTATTGTTTTAGATGCTCTTAAAATATTATCCATTCTTTACACACTTTCTGATCTGAGCTTGCTCTTATCCTCCCAGTCATTTTTGCAAGTTCCAAGTATTCTTCACCTGCCAGTCAAGCTTCACATTTCTCAATCTTACTTTTAAACCTTCCATTCTTTCCTTCTACTGACCGTAGTGCTTACTATTCCTGATCGCTAAAGTTAGTTAAGAAAATGGTAGCTTAGCTGTACCAAAATGTTATATAAAAGCAAAAGGGTAGCATGGCTGCAAAGCAGTATTTATGTATTTATTTATTGGGGGAACTGAATCCCTGCATTTCTCTATTGAGCATTTGTAAGATTAATAAATGCTGCTAAAACTGTAGCTAGCAACTGTGCTTCCCTGCTGGGCTGATGTAGTCAAGGAGTCTGGCATATAGTGATGACTGAATGGCTTACAATATTTCTGAGAAATGGCCCTAGTTCTATTTTTTATTTTTATTTTTACATTTTATTGCACTTAAGAACTTCAGAAGAGAGAGCAGAGTGTGTTGTGACTGATTACAAAGGCATCTCAGTTTGAAACACATGAGACCTGTTGCTCTGTGTGTTGTAGTGGCAAATTCATTTTGGGGAACGAATGAGGTTTTCCAGCAGAGCGTTTTGAGGATTGCCACTGAAGGACGATTAGATAATAGCACAATGAGTATAGATTGTCATTTCCCTTTTGCTTGTAATTAAACATTCCCCTGGGTTCTCTTCTTTCAGTGCAAAACAATAATCTGGTGAGAGGGCAATATAATACGATACTAGATTTTTGCTGTTAGATGGAAACGTACAAAGGTAGCTCTGCAGATTCACGTATTCCAATATTATCTTTCATTAGTTTAAATAAAATCAAAAAGATATTCAAACTCACAAGACTCCCTAAGACAATTCATCATTGTTCCTGGTTCTTCCTAATTTTTTTGGATGGAACAGTTGTCATTGTTGAAGCTTTTTCAAAGGTTAAGCCATTTTATGAAGTTTTGGTCAAAATTGGCTTTTGACCAAAGGTGACAGTTGTGTTTATAATGAGAACTGTTGTCTGCACAAGCTCTCCTTTCCTCTTCTGTTTCAATACAAAAACCTGATAAGTGATAAAGATGGATTTCCTTGTACATTCCTAAATAGCTCTATCACCGCAAGGGAGATATAGGATTGTAACAGATATATAGTCGATTCCTGTCTTACTTTCTGTGGAAAAAAGTTCATAAAGCTAATAAGTTTCTTCATTCTAATAATATTATTAGAGGAGTTCTAATCCCTTTGTTCCCACAGAGAATTAATTGTCAGGATTTTTTTGTTTTTAACTCTGGAATGGAGATTCTGTGTCATCTGTTCATAATTCACCACTGGCTCATTTCATACATTTGGCAGTCCTCATGCTATCACATTCAGGATTGTGTGTGCTTCTTGAAGCTACTGTTGTAATGGAAATGAAGAAGTCTGTGGTATGTCCTGAAGATGTCTGATTTGGCCACGTGCCTTGGGATTCCTCTGACATGCTCTATGTGGGGCTGCAGCGGAAAAGTTCTCAGAAATGTCAACTGGCCCAGGGAGCTGCAGCCAGACTGCTGACTGGAGCTTATAGGGAACAGTTCCACTCACTACTGGTCTGTTTCCAGACACAATTCAAAGTGCTGGTTATGACTTCTAGTGCCTTTTACAGCTTAGGCCCAGGATATTTGTAAGGGAGTTTCGAATTCTATGAGCAGCCACCAAGAAGGTCCTCTCCAATGTCCCCACCAAACACTCCGGTGAGGGTGATGGGACTGAAAGAAGGGCTACTTCAAAAGATCCCAAAGCCTGGGCTTGTTTGTATGGGAGAATATGGTCCTTCTAGAGACACTAGACTCTTTTAAAAGGTATAGGATGTCAAACAGATCAACCAAAGGCCTGGTTAAAAAGGAACATATTGCCTGGCACCTAAAGGCGTGTAATGAAGGCGCCAAGCAAACTTCCCTGGGGAGAGCATTCCACAGACTGGGAGCCACTGCAGAGAAGGCCCCATTTTCTATAGCATTTCATTCCCTCAATTGCTTCCTTGAAGAAACAGAAATGAGTCTTGTCCTCTCTAGTCCATTCTTATTCATACTAATCTTAAGGGTAAATTGTAGTCTCGCTGCAAAACCCCACAGACAGAAGCACTTTTTACCAGGAGGTGTGTTCCCTTTGAAACACTGATTTTTCTTCTTCTGACTGCTGGGATAACAGGGCATGAAATGGGTGATTTAGTGACTCCTTTACAGTGCTATCTAGAAATGCTCAAGTTTATATAGACTCTTGCTACAGACAGATATAATGATGAGCTATGGTTTATCATGTTAGGAAGGAGCCATGGTGATGCAGCTCTTGGAAATGTCCGTGCTTCCGTGAACCAGTGCACCATAATTATTTTCATGGCTATAATCTTCTGATTTAGTGTTGGAGCATGGACACATTTAGCATATTTGTCCCGAAACAGGATTTATCTCTGGCCATGCACATAACTCATGCATTCTGTTTTGGGTCCTGGATAATGCTTGACATGGTCATTTCTGGTAAAAGCTTTTAGTTCATTAGAATGGAAGGAAAGCTTGTGCCATTGTGTACACATTTCTCCACCTACAGCGTGAAAAAACTGGAATTGGATAGTAGCACAAGCTTCACACACACCCTCCCTGTCCCACACATGCACAAGGCAGCTGCAATAGTGCTTTTATTTTTTCAATTAGGTATAATGTGTAAATATTCTGGTGTATGCTTGTCACTTTCTGGATGAATTGTTCCCCAGCTTAGCACTAACCATATAATATTCTGGAAAAGTAGTCCTTTGATAATACTAAATGTGCACTGTTTGGAAGAGAGCAAAACAGATAGTACTTTGCCAGTTCTTCTTTGGACTGTGAAACATTGTGGCACTGCAAAACATTGTGGCACCAGGTGCTGGTTTTGACCTTTAAAGCCCTTTGTGGCTTAGGGCCCTCGTATTTATGGGACCGCCCCTCCTGGTATGCCCCGCAGAGGACCTTAAGGTCCATGAATAACCATAGTTTAGAGGTCCCAGGTCCTAAGGAAGTCAGACTATCCTCCACCAGGTCCAGGGCCTTTTCAGTGATGGCCAGGAAGAAAAGGCCTTCAGAACTCACAGCCAAGCGATGTCCCTCTATTGGGACTTTAATAGGCGTGGTGTTTAGGTATGCTAGAGAGCAGGCACGTCCAATTCACAAGAGAATGTGATCTACTCCCAGTATATAAACAAATTGGCAGTGAT
Source organism: Podarcis gaigeae (assembly GCF_964106915.1). Lineage (NCBI taxonomy): Eukaryota > Metazoa > Chordata > Lepidosauria > Squamata > Lacertidae > Podarcis > Podarcis gaigeae. The sequence goes on from NC_139694.1 coordinate 20,831,716, forward strand.
CTACCCATTGTCATTGGAGGGAGGAGGAGCATGCAGGTTTTTTTTGGGGGGGTCATAAACTTGTTGAGCTTTTTTGGGAGTGATTTTCTAGAGTTCTTGAGCTTTTTTAGGGGTGTGTGTGTAAAAAATCGCTCACCCAAGAGTACTGCGCTGACAATCGCACACAGCTCTAAAGCCGGAAGCGGGGGCGGTTACATTACTTGCCAGATCTACCAGGATCACCCCAGCAATCTACTTGTAGATTGCAGTCGACCGGTTGGACATGTCTACTGTAGAACAACTCTACAGAAACAAAATGAATCAGGGTTTGGTCAATGCCTGGATAGAAAACTGTGTGGGAACCCCATGCAAGCCATCCTTCCTTGTAGACCATCACTAGAAGAAAGGCAAAATATAATACAATAAAGATATGCACATGGATGGTGCTCCCTTATTTGTTTTTACATCTATCTCTTTAGTCATCTTACACCCATATCAGTTTCATGCCACCAAGTGCCTCTTGCAGTTTTCTGCTCATCGAGTGACATTTTGTGTGTTGTAATTTCATCCCCCCTCTCTTTTTTTTTAAAAAAATGTTTTTATTAAATATTTTCTTGTTTTACAGAAGTAAGTGTAATGTCTCTCATATTTTTTCCATGTAACATTTTTACAAATCCGTTTCATTGGTTGAGACATTAGGGGGAGGAAGAAAAAAAAAAGAAGGGGTGGAAGGAGGGAAGATGGGTGGGGGTAGGGTCGGGTGGCAATGTTTCTGTTATGCTTAATGTATGTAGGGTTTGGTGTCAGCGTTGCTATGCTGTTAGGTTGGGGTTGGCCTAGGGTGTGGTTGTTTGTCTTTCATTCAACTGTGTGGTGGAATTCAACATAGTGCTAAGGAGATCTTTGTTCACCTCAAGCATTTATGTTTGTCTGAAGGAACAAACCCCACCCAACCCCGTAGGCTGTTATGACGATTGTTCCAACCCTCATAAAGCGAGATGAGCTCCGCAACCCCAGAGTCGGTCATGACTGGACCTAATGGTCAGGAGTCCCTTTAACTTTTAAGGATATTTGGGGAAGGAGCAGGGAAGCCTGTTGCTCTGGCTTCTGCAAAGAGAATTGAGTTCTTGAATCTGGTCCTGTATGTTCCATTTTAAGGATTTAAATTTTATTTGCATGGTAGTAAGTATATCCATACAGTCCGAATGTCACGGCCCTTGCCCTAGTGAATGGAAAGGGAACCAAAGAACAAGAGAGCATATGCTCCAAACACATGGATTACTCTACATTTTTATATCTTCTTGGATAATCGTCCTGTTTTCCTGGCTTGATTCATTTTGCTGTGTAATGAGCATGCTAATGTTCACTGTCACTGAATAGCTTTTAAAGAGACCTAGTCACAAGGAATTGGATATATATATATATATATATATATGCTCCCATAATGGTCTTTTCTCTACAATCAAGTGGTACATGAATTTTATGAAATAAATAAATAATGAAATTCGGTCTAGGGGGAAAAAATCGGTGATGGCTGTGATAAACCTTTTGATTTTATTCTAGAGGAAATATTTTATTTCCTTTTGAATATTCACACCAACTCACACAAGCATAGCATGACCGTAGAGCTATGTTTTTATTTTCTGAAAGCCTTTTTTTAGCTCTCCTTGATAGATTTCATTACTTACTCAGTTTTTAACCTTGCATAAATGTCAATGGAGCCTCACAATACAGTGGAGAAACAAGACTTGCGTTTCACAACAAAACTCACCTGGCTTCCCCTTCACTCTCTAGGAGAGGCAGCCAGCTGTACTTGTGGAGATTCTTCAATGAGTGTGAATAGGGCTCTACTAACCTTTTAGTGTAGAGCTTTTTCATGTGGAATAATGAAGACGGTTATTTTTTGATGCTATCTGTCTTCATTTGTGTGTGTGTGGTGCTCTTTCACACTCGATGTCAAATGTACCTGTTTCCAGTGCTGTTTCATGTAGTCTCAGTTGGAAATAAGTTTGAAAATGGAGTGTTGTCTGCATTCCCACCCCCCTTGCAAAAACCAGAGTTATTATATTTGCTTTCACCCTTTAAAAAAGTTATTTCAGTCGCACGTTACAATACAGCCCTAGGAATTCTTTTTGAGTTGATTTTACGAAAATTGCTATGTAGTATTGTGACAGTAATTTTACACTGCACTTGCTAAATTTGACATTAAAATGTGTCTCGTAAGGCACTTATATTATCAGTTTTCAAAAAGTTTTCTGAGACAGAAGTGGAAAAAGCCTATTACACAAAAATACCCAATTGAAGTTACTTTTTCACTTCTCTAATGTTATGTTATGCTTATCGTTCCTGAGGCAGTGACTCAATCACTGAAATGACCGCGAGTATTTCTAACCGGGGCTTTCCATTCTGTGCTTTATCCTGCATTTCAAAGTGCTTTTTAAATATGTAGCTTAATTATTTGCATGAGATTGATTATAGAGTCTACAGAAGTGTCGATGCCAGAAAAAAACCTGTCGTATAATGGTAGACTTCTCACAAGTGCAACACATCCATGAATATCTGTGCAGAAGAAAAATACACTGAATTTAACAGGACTTACTGCGACTTGTGTGTGCATATGATTGCAACACTAGACACCTTTACCAATGCTGCAACTAACAATGAATATTTACTTTGTAGCTGCACAGTGCAGTAGGCATAATAATAATAATAATAATAATAATAATAATAATAATAATAATTTTATTTATACCCCGCTCTTCCCGATTTAAAAACCGGGCTCAGGGTGGCTAGCAGCATATATAAAACATTGATTAAAATGTGACTTAAAAACAGCATAAAATACAATATAAAATGCAGCAATATCAATAAAATTCTAAAATTCGGGGGTCATTTTTTTTGGGGGGGGGGAACCCAGTCAGTAGACATCAAATGATCACCAGGGCTAACTGGTCAAGTTGGTCCTACTTGGGCCAGCAAGGTAACCAGGGAAGAATTTAAATGTGGGGTCCCAGAAAGGGTTTCTTCATAGAAGAGGAAAGGGAAAAGGGACTAGAGGTTCAGGCTAATTCAAACTGAAGGCCAGGTGGAATAGTTCTGTCTTACAGGCCCTGTGGAAGGAGATCAAGTCCTGCAGGGCCCCAGTCTCGTGGGACAGAGCATTCCACCAGGTCGGAGCCATCACTGAAAAAGCCCTGGCCCTGGTGGAAGATAGTCTGGCTTCCTTAGGGCATGTGCTCAGTATGGTCTTATGTAGGGGTGCCATGTTTCAAACAGTGAAAATCCTGACAGAAAAGTTGCTGAGCTTTTTTTAGCTCTGACCAAAGTTGTTTGAGCTGTTTTGGCAAAAATGCCGGTTTTGAGCCATTTTTACGGAATATTGGAAAAACGGCACTGCCAACACAGGCTGCCATGCGTCCAGATTTTCCCAGACATTTTTTTTAACGATTTCTGCCTGGACACTGCTGCCGACTGCAGTATTCTATATATTTCCAGGAAATGGCTATCCTAGTCTTATGTAGTTGTGTGTCCAACTTTCAAAAGCAAAATATTAGCTAGTGCAACTTTAACCATGTATAGTACAGCATGATTCACTTTCCCACTGCGCCTTGTGGTGGTTAGCCTCCAACCTGTTGAATGCAGACATCAGCACAGTGTTTAGAAAGGCAAGTGCTTAGGAAATATTTCCATGAATGTATTGATAAACAGTCTCATAGTTCTTCCCGTGGAGGAGGTGCTATTTGGGCCACACGGGTCACAGTTTGGCTACATCTGTATAGTTTGGCCTGAAGAACCAATCCTCCTTGTCCCGAGAAAATGACATGTTGGATGGTAGCAAGATGCTACACCTCACAGGAAACATCATCCACCTGCTGGCCAACCCAACTGCTGGCTAACCCCAACAGTCGGAAAATACATTGAGGTAGTCTTCGGAAGGCGCTCAGAGAAGGCTTGGATATATGAGCAGGTTGAGGCAGATTGCTCAGGTCCTGAGGAGAAGGAGCCCAAGAAGAAAATGAGCCAGGGAAATAAAGCATCTTAATGGCTCTTCTAACACAGGAAGAAAACCAGGCTGGGGTGACCAAGCTCCCTGATACTATCTTTGTAGTTGAGCATTTGTTCATGTTGGGGGTGGAGTGGGAAATATATATCTCATTTGCCCGGCCTGCCTTTCTTCTTATTGGCAAAAGAGATGCCAGACTTCTGTGTCTTATGACCCTCCTCCTCCTCCTCCTCCTCCTCCTCCTCCTTTCAATTTATATCCTGCCATTTTTCAAGTCTCAAAGTTTAGTTTGCCTCATTTCCGCATCAGTTTGCACTTAAGAAGAAAGTACATAAAGGTTGTTGGCATTTTTGTGCATATTTCTTTTAATTTACACATTTTTGTACATATTTTTGCACACATTTTTATGCACTTTTTTTTTTGGTTGGCCAGTCACATGAGAAAATTTGGAGAAGTAGGAATTTTGAAAGGTAGCTGTGCTTCGGTTATCCTATTGGTTCGGGAAGTGTGTATTTGACCGTCTCACACTGAGATGTGAACCATAATGAATTTTTGCTCTATGCTTGCAGACAACAGTGAAAGCAAATTGTTATGATAAGGAGGTCATCACTTGGGCTACCACAGAAAAAGTGTAGAAGGAATACGTAGAGAGGACTCTAGCTCAGTATCTGTGGTCTAAAGCACTGAGCCTCTTGGGCTTGCTGACCCAAAGGTCAGCAGTTCAAATCCTTGCGACGGGGTGAGCTCCCGTTGCTCTGTCCCAGATTCTGCCTAGCAGTTTGAAAACATACCAGTGCAAGTAGATAAATCGGTACCGCTGCAGCAGGAAGGTAAACAGCATCTCTGTGTGCTCTGGTTACCATCACAGTGTTCTGTTGCACCAGAAGCAGTTTAGCCACACTGGCCACATGACCTGGAAAGCTGTCTGTGGACAAATGCTGGCTCCCTTGACCTGAAGTGCCTCACCCTATAGTTACCTTTGACTGGACCTACCATCCAGGGTTCATTTACCTTTACCTTTTTCCTAGTATCAGAGCACCTCTTATAAACAAAATAACTCAGAATTTGTATCCCTGGCACATTTTGTTAAGAGTCTGCATGATGAAACCCCCTCAAAAGCAGAGAACTGTATTGTGCATCTTATACTTTATTTTGAAAGTAATTTTTTTGAATATAAATTACATGTAAATAAGTATAACATGCCATGAATTAATCTTTACATTATAAAAATAATTCAGACACATTTTCAAATGATTTTTACATACAGAAAATCTCTTACCATGTTAAGTGTTTGTATTCTAATTATATGCTTAATAATTTTACTGCTGCAGTAAAAAATACTGTGTTTTACTGCTAATTTGCTACTGCTCAAAATAGGATTGTGCAAGGAAAGTTGTGGGAGACTTTTAACTATAATTATGGGAATAAATCTTGGTATATAAAAATCAGCATTTAGCTCCATTTGTAATGCTGTGTAAGGATTTCCCAAGATACAAAGTTGTTGAAAAGTTCTTGACTGTAGAGTGTCATTGACAGATTAACTCGTTTGTTCAGTAATTTATCTGCATTATTACATGTGCCATAGAGTTGGGGTGCATATATATTTATAGTGCTCAGTGTTCATAATACTTGTATGTACATGAATGCAGTGACCATCGCCATGTAATGGCTTGTACTACAATATTTTTATAAGCAGAGTTAAGATTCAGACCTACTGTTTTATGAAGATACTTGTATCCATTGAAGACTCACACTGGAGAAAGGCAATTTTTGTTAATTTAGCCAGCCATCTATAGACCCCAACACCACACCCCAAGCTTTTCTTGAGAGTTCCAAGCAGATTTTAGGGGAAAGGAGGATGAAAAGTCAAGTTAGTGGAGTTCTGCTCCAGGCAAATCAGACCCCAACCTATGATATTGTGGCAGTGCTTTCATTATTGAATCCAATAACTCTGATAATGTGTTGTTAATGGAATCATATAGGAAGGTAGACATATTTTACATCAGTACTATGAGATTTTACATCAGTACTATGAGGGACGCGGGTGGCGCTGTGGGTAAAACCTCAGCGCCTAGGACTTGCTGATCGCATGGTCGGCGTTTCGAATCCCTGCGGCGGAGTGAGCTCCTGTCGTTCGGTCCCAGCTCCTGCCCACCTAGCAGTTCGAAAGCACCCTCAAGTGCAAGTAGATAAATAGGTACCGCTTTATAGCGTGAAGGTAAATGACGATCCGTGTGCTGCTCTGGTGCCGGTTCGCCAGAGCAGCTTCGTCACGCTGGCCACATGACCCGGAAGTGTCTGCGTATAGCGCTGGCTCCCGGCCTCTAGAGTGAGATGAGCGCACAACCCTAGAGTCTGTCAAGACTGGCCCGTACGGGCAGGGGTACCTTTACCTTTATCTTACTATGAGATTCCAGGTATGTGCAATCATGATATTGTATCACCCTAGTCAAGTCTAACTGTAAATACAGTGTTAACCTTAGATGCTAAAATGAAAAATACTAAAAAATTAAACAAGGAGAGTATGTAGCTTTCGAGTTCGTTGAGTGTATGTGTATTGTAATTGCATATGTTCTTGCAGTTCTTGAAGTGCTTGTTTGACTTTATTCTTTGTTTTTAAAAAGTGTACCAGTTACAATTCATTGAGAGCGAAAAAATGCAAATCCTCAATTCTATGTAATCATGTATTGGTCCAATGTGCTACTGAGTTGTCCTCATCTACAAGGCTCTATGAGGTTATAGCCTTCACACACAAACTATAAAAGAGTTTTCTAGATTCGAGTCTAAGTTTAGAAAATATGTATAAATCTCATTGGTTATAGTTTTGCTTTTGTTCATTATCTTGATCAGTATAGCTAATTAAATCATCAATGGATTGGACTGATTCCCTTACTTACAGGACTCACGCCTGGTCTCCCAGTGACATTTGGTTCATTTTAGTTCTTTGTGCAGCTCGACATTATAAATTTGGACTCCCATCAAGAAACGAAATCATGGCCAAGGATTGCAAGTCCCTGGCGTTCACCAAAGCAGAAGTTGGATTATGGTAACCCATGGATGTGCACTCTCCTGAAAACTGCTGCTTGTGAGATATGCTTCAGTAAAGTAGAAACAATAGCAACTAGACTGTGGCTAATTAGCACTTCCCCGTAACAGGGACCTTGCTATAGCAACATGACATTGGGGGGCATATTACCATTTAATTGGGATTACTTTTGTATTGTTTTTGTTTCTTGTTTCTTAAGGAGGATCACAGAATGTTCATATTTTTTACAGATATATACAGTGGTACCTCGTGTTGCATAACCTCCAGGTTACGGAATCTTTGGGTAACGGCCACGGCAAACCCAGAAGTTTATACTTCCAGGTTTTGCCGCTCACGTATGTGCAGAAGCGCTCTATCGCGCCGCATGTATCCACAGAAGCAGCGCCTCTAGTTACAGATTTATCAGGGTGCGCATGGCACCCCAAAACGAATTAAACCTGTAACCAGAGGTACCACTGTATTTGGATATCTATACATCCATCAGCTTAGGGTTTTGCAAAAGGCATTGCCTGGAAGCAAACCAAACCTGAACTGTACCATGCATTGCCATATAAACAAAGGGTTTTCGTTGGCAATCCTTCTGTCTTGGGAGACAATGGAGGATTGCACCTTTGGGGGTGAAGACAAGCTGTTGGAGAGTTGTGATTCAAGGACCCGCCACCCGCTTGAGGATAAGAAAGACACATGGACACGGTATATTAGGTTAATGGGCTAAAAAAGGCCACAACTTTATTGATTACAGCATGTGAGAGGTATTGGTTTAGGCATTGGATAGGTCATAGTTATTGGATGTATCAGAACGAACACGTTTTATTCCAAAATTGTGTTTCAGAGTGGGTGCTGTTGTATTATTAATTTAATATATGGTATTTATTTATTTTAGATAACCTATACTTTCCTTTCCCAAAATGAAGTGGATTTTCCACAATCACATTGAAATTAACAATTTTATATACAGTAATTCTTTCCTGTAAAAGATCTTTGGACTTTTTAAGCTATTCACTGATCGATGAAGTGCCAGCCTCTTTTCCCAAGTGAATTAGAAATTTGATTGTGACTGAGACTCTATAATACAATCTGCTATCTCTCTCAATAGTAAGAAATAATAAAAGCAAAATCACAATATGGAGTTGCCATTAACAGCTGACCTATGTTCAGTAGAGCCATGTAATTGAATAATACAGTTTATGAAGAGAGTGAATTATTAGAAGAAATGGAATTTAAGAGTAGCAAAATGATAAGGCTGCTCTGGATGAGTGTAAAAATAATTCTACAATCCAGGTGTGGATGGAGGGTGAGAGAGAATTCTGTCTTTGATCCCCGTGGGCTAGTTACATCCCTTAGCAATAACGACTTTGAAGGTCCATTACGACAAATATAAGTAACTGCAAAGCATTTCTTTGTTGATGGTGACACAATTTCACAGGTAAAAGGCAATCAGGATGAAATTATATTCTTCACATTTAAGTTACACATCAGCAAAATGCGACAGACACAGATAAAAGTAAGATATGGGCGCAGATAGGGTGCGCATCAGAATAGCAATTTTGATTTTCAAAATGGAGATTTTGAAAGTCTCCATTCTACTTTTTATGCAGACTAGTAATCTTTGAAGTATAGTAACCAGAGTGCACACACATACCTCTCTTTTTACAGTAGTCATAAAAATACACACATTGGTTGGTGAATATAATAGTGTTACAAAAGTCCCATACCTGCCTGCCCCCCTGCCAAGCAGTGGCCAGAGAGCATGGGGTCACAGGCGCACACACAGGGTCTGTGTCCCTTTGGAGAATAGAAGGCACTGTGGAGACTGTCATGCTTTAAGAAATAGGGTTTATTCGCCTATTTACACCCTCGTTCTGCATGGAGGGGCCCAGATCTTACAGCATGGCCCAAAGCATTGCAGACAGTCATTCTTTCCTCCTCACCAAGATGGATCTCCCCCTTCTTCTTCCTCCTCCTCCTTCTCAGAAGTCCATTGCTCTCCCCCAGAGCAGTTACCCTGGCAAACTTCCAAATCTCCAGTCTTTGGTCATATCAGGGGCAAGGAGTTGTTGACCATCCTCAATGGTTTTCTATTGTAATGCAAACCGCTCTGCTCTTCCCTTGGCCAGCCAGACTGGTTTGCCCAGGAATCTCTTGTCTGGCACAGCCCCACAGTTTTACGTTTTTTAAATCTATATCCCAATCAAAATCCTAGAATTTAGGGGGATCCCTCCTACTTCTAGAACGATAGTAAGGCTAACACTGTTCAAACTTCCATTCTCAACACCAGAATCTTAGAAAAACCTAAAGGAAACAAAAGAGGAATAAGAAAAACCAATGGGCAGACTTTACAGCTAAACAGACATTTGGCAAAACTGATTGTCATCCAAAGAACAGAAGATTGTGTTCTTCTAAAACCTGCTTGGCTTTTAGAAAGCTCCCCAAACTAGGAAGGTTTCTTGGGCTTGAATCAAAACTACACCATAGAAGAAAATTAAATTAAAGCCTTTACAGAAAACTATCTCATACCCAGGGGATGTGGGTGGCGCTGTGGTCTAAACCACTGATGGGAAGCTTGCCGATGGGAAGGTCGGTCGTTCGAATCCCCGTGATGGGGTGAGCTCCCGTTGCTCAGTCCCAGCTCCTGCCAACCTAGCAGTTCAAAAGCATGTCAGTGCAAGTAGATAAATAGGTACCACTCCAGTGGGAAGGTAAACAGTGTTTCCGTGTTCTGCACTGGTTTCGCCAGAAGCGGCTTAGTCATGCTGGCCACATGACCCAGAAAACTGTATGCGGACAAACGTTGGCTCCCTTGGCCAGTAAAGCGAGATGAGCGCCGCAACCCCAGAGTCGTTCACTACTGGACTAAACAGTCAGGGGCCCTTTACCATTTATCTCATACCCAAAGCTGGACTCCAAATGCACACTTGTGGTTCGAGGACCCGACCCCCGCGAAGTGAAATGAAGACACAGGGACACGTGATAAAAGGTTAATGGGCTAGAAAAGGCCACAACTTTATTGATTACAGCAATGAAAAGGTATTGGCTTAGGCATTGGATCGCGAAACAAGTGGGTTTATTCACCAGGGGTTCATCACCTGTTGATGCTAATCCAACTATAGGCTCACCCCTGATGTCACCGAGGGTCGTGCCATGGCCTCCCACCAAGCAGGCTTCGGACGGAATACACGACCGCCAGATTCCTTTAATGGAATACCCCTAGAGATTGAAGGCATAGGCGATGGCCACACCTAGCACTTCGACACACCACAACACATTATTCCAATACTCTCAAAGCTGCAACCAATCCCAGACGCTTCTGCTGACACTAGCTAACCAAATGTCGTTCCCCAGATCCGATAGGTGAACACCGTCATTCCGGTACAAAGCTTGGTCGCCGATCCGGATACGGTCATGATAAATGACTCGGCCATACATAAAGCGCACCCAACGGGCTACCGCCCGATTTACAAGTTTCCTGGTTCTTTCAGTGGCCATACAGCTTTGCGCACCACGCCAAACAGTTCTTTTCAAGAAGGAGGACCAGAACACCGTTGTTCTGGGACACAAGGCTGCAAATGCATTCAAGTCTCTTTTTATGCACCACAACAAGTCCACACTCCTTCTGTTAGCAAGGTCATTCTCCCCCAATTGAATGACAAGGATGTCGGGAGGGCCGAACATGGCTACTTTCTCCCACAGCAATGGCATAAGCTCCTCCCAACGCATGCCTCTTCTCGAAAACCAGGAAACTAGAACTCCAGGTGGAAAACCAAGATTAGGCGCGAGGCCGCAGCTGACCGCCCATACACGGGCCCAATGGACTATACTGTGGCCGCAAATCCACACACTTCTCCGGAACACAGCTGAGAATGAAAGGAAAGAAAAGTACCCTGGTGAATTGGTGCCTCATCAATCGGGATCCATCCTCATGAATGAAGAGCGGGCCAAGGCCAGGAGGTCTGAGGTAAAGGTATCGCCTGGTGTCCTTTACTGGGCATGGGCCCTTCTGACCGGAGGCCGTGAGTTGTACTACGGTGCCCTTACCGCCGTGGTCCATCTTAGACTGATGCACCTGCACCATCACGCCTGAACTGGACACCTGCACATCCTCCAGGAGGAAGCTGCGCGTTGTTCCACTTGAGGTAGCTTCTGCTACCACCTCGCCAACCCACAAGGCACCAAAGAAGGCTATAGCGTATGCCGCAGAAAACAGCCGGGCCTCAAACTTGGACCAGTAAATTGACCTAAGTTTCATACGATAGGGGAAAGGGGCGATACTTTGGACCTGAAACCTGTGAAGTCACACCATACTTTCTTATAAGACCTGAGGGTAGAGGGTGCAACAGACGCTAATACTCCCCTTGATCACTTCGCGTCTCCAAGGTTCCGTAGGTGATCTGGAAAGGGTTCTGGCAGCAGCTGAGCCCAAGGTGCTAACGACCGGAAGCAAGGCATCGGAGCACAAATGATCGAAGAAGGCGAGACTCCTCTCAGAACGCAATGACTGCTAGCCAGTATGTTAACCACGGCCTGGTTATCAATTCTGAAGCACACCCGACGATTCTGGAACTCCTCGGTCCATATGTGAACCACCACAACTATGAGAGGAAAGAAAGAAAGAAAGAAAGAAAGAAAGAAAGAAAGAAAGAAAGAAAGAAAGAAAGAAAAGTAAGATCACGCATGATGGCATCCCCTTGCCACTCTGCTGGCCATTGTTGCGCACACCAACGCATTGGAGTGGACCTGGAAATCAGAGGCCGAATTAAGGATTTCCTGCCATAGGGAGACTCCGTTGTAGTGTTCCAGAAATCTGATCCACATCTCAAAATCCACCTTGACCGACTTGGGGAGTCTTACTCTATGGTGCGGATGCTTGAGGCCCACTGACAAGCTGTCTAAGCGGGAGCGAAATGGGTGGCCTGGTGAAACTACTCTACATGTGAAGTTGAAATGATCTAACAAGGACTGGACCTGTCTAAGAGCGTCTTTATTATTATTATTATTATTATTAGCAACTCAAGCATCTTTGTGATTGTTTCTGTGTGCAAAATACAGGCTAGGTGGGCAAGGACTTATTTTTCTCCCTCTAACCCAGGTATAATGGTTTTCCTGTTTGAAAACATCTAGATTCAGTGCCATATTCTGCAGAGAGCTGCAGCTTAGTTATAGGCTGAAACCCTGGCATCTCCAGGTAGGATCAGGAAAGATCCATTTCTAAGATGCTAGACAGCTGTCTGCAGTCAGTGTAGACTAGAGGTATTCATTGCAGTGCCCCCAGATGCTGTTGGACTCCCATCAACCCCACCTACCATGGCCAGTGATCAAGGATGAAGGGAATTTACAGTCAAACAATCTAGAGGGCACCATGTTGGTTACCCTGGGTGTTGAACAGGAATGGGGAAGTTCAAGTGGAGGAAGGCTTTTCACCTTGTCTATCCATCCTTTGGGACTCTCCCAAGGCCACAGCTTCTCCTCAGGCCACATTCCTCACTCCTGCTTGGCGTCATCCTTGTGTAGCTTTGCCTGGCTGGAGTTGAGATTCTGTCTCTTGGTTCCTTGCATGTGTTTGTGTGCAGAAGCCCCATCTTTTGTGGAGCTAGAATGTAACCTACTGAACAAAGGTAAGATCCAGTGATTCTTTTCTACAAAAGGAGGTGCTGGAACTCACCATGGACACCTCCCTTGTTCTCTTACAATGGCAATGGTGCCCACCTGAGAGGTGCCAGAACTGAATTCCGGCAAGTTTCACCTGAAAAAAAGTCCCGGTAAGCTCCATTTGCTTAGGACACTGTCAACATCACTTTGCCTTGAGCTCCATCCAGCCCCAGCATGCAGCTCCTGGAAGGAATGTGTCCTTGAGATGACAAAAGTCCCCTCACCAGTAAAGACAATAAATAGTTAGGGAAACTTCCAAACTTCCAAACTGCTGCTTATGGTTCTTTTAAAAATTACCCAGAAATCCATCCAGCTAAGAGGGGAAGATTATGTTCTTCCTCTCCCTCTCACTACCAGAGATGAGGACAGGGATGTTTCACCATGGCTGTAATGACATGGATATGACATGGATTCCTGGAGTCAGATAATGGCACCCGCCATCACCAGAGGCCTTAAGGGATGTAATATGTTAATTAAACAATCTTGCCATTTTGTTCTTAAAGCACAAGGGAAATCTTTTCATAAATTAAAAAGGTGCCATCATATTTCATCTGCCTTTGGATTACATGATATAAGTTAATTCTGTGCTTTGTATTTAATTGCAAAAATCAACAAAACACGAGGGCCATATGTTTTCTAACTTAGCTTAAATGTCATACACATGAAACTTCTTGCCTGCTGAGTTTTTATTAACAGTTTTTTAACTTCCTGATTGTTCAGTGTGAAGACTGAAGAACCATTTAAAAGAACAAAAAATAATAATGCGGAACTGTATTATTTTCTTTTCACTGGGTTACCAAAATCAAACGCTTTTTTACTAGATAACCTTTGACAAGTAAAAAATGTTACCCTTGGACCATGTTCCCTGGAAGGAGAACAGCAGTAGTTTACAATTCCAGTATAATGTAACCCATCAAATTGTCCAAAATATATACTGACTGACCACTCAGATCAATTGTGAAGCCTGGCTGAAGTACCGTATTGGCTCGAATATAAGCTGCACCCGCAAATAAGCCGCACCTTTAAAATTTGGCGGGTTGGAGGAGGCTTGGGAGCTGCGGATGGGATGGGTGCCATTGCCCTGAGCTTCTGGGCTGCTCCCGGGGGGGGGGGGGAGCCATGCTGCTTTGCTGGTGGCACAAGGTCATGAATATAAGCCACACTTTAACTTTTCACTATAGGAATTTGGAAAAAAAAGTGTGGCTTATATTCGGGCCAATATGGTGTATATAAATACTACAACACTGGGAAGAATCACACTTGGAATGTTCTATAGCCTTCCATAGAATTTGGAACAGTAGAATAGTGAGCAATAGCAGCTGCTGTCATGGGGGTCTCTGCACTCTCCCCTGGTCTCCCAGAACACAGAGAGACGTGAAGAAGACGGAGCAATGAGAGACAAGGTGATGTAGCCTTAGACTGCTGGGGAAGGAACCAGGGAAGAACCTTATAGAGCCGTGGGAAGGTAGGGACCGTCAGTCCTCTCAACTGCCTCATTGGGCAGGACCTACTGTCATCACTAGGCCTGCACTGGGTTTCTTTGGATAACAAATTAACTTTGCAGACAGTGGTGCTTTATTTATTTATTTATTGCTGACCTACTCCTGAGTCCAGCTCCTGACAGGTAGGCAGGAACTAGTTCAGGTTTAGAACCACAGTCCTCTGGTTTATTTTGTATTCCGTTCTGCCTTTATGTCTGCTTTTCATCTACATTTTATTTCTCATAAAGTGCTGACCACTGAAATGTGTGTACTTAATCTCAAACTTAATCTGTTCCGGAAGTCCGTTTGATTCCCGAAATGTTCGAAAACCAAGGCACGGCTTCCGATTGGCGCAGGCGCCCCGGAAACAATAGCCGACAGCCGCATCGGATGTTCGGCTTCCGAAAAATGTTTGGAAACCAGAACACTTACTTCTGGGTTTTTGCCGTTTGGGAGCCAATTTGTTCGTCAACTAAGCCATTCGAGAACCAAGGTTCCACTGTATTTGCCAAACTTAGGATTCTAGAATCCCCACATGTGTATAGAATCCAGGCTACTGAAACCAGCACATTCTTCTGAGCTCTGGGAGAGACCTGGGGAGCATGGCCTGCCTTTACACTCTGAGTAACTTATAAGGGAATCATCTGGGAAATGCAGGGTGAGTTGGTCTCAGAACTGCTGGTCTTTAGGAAGTTGGGAGTAGTCTGCCAGGGCAATGAACATGCTGCTTTGATCTCTGCAGTGGGATAAGGCAGCTGGAAGTTAGCTCTTCTTTCCCCAGCAGTTGCATGCAAGATTTAACCAAGGGCTGCCGGGTGCATTGGCCTTTTGAAAATGGTAACTGCTTTGGCAGCACCCCCAACCCCCCATCCTTGTTTCTGGAGCTGTAGCTGACCAAAAAGGAGATGGGGTGGCAACAACTACCGTATAGTAAAGCAGAGAGCCAGTGTGGTGTAGTGGTTAAGAGTGGTGGACTCGTAATCTGGTGAACCGGGTTTGCTTCCCCGCTCCTCCACATGCAGCTGCTGGGTGACCTTGGGCCAGTCACACTTCTCTGAAGTCTCTCAGCCTCACTCACCTCGCAGAGTGTTTGTTGTGGGGGAGGAAGGGAAAGGAGATTGTTAGCTGCTTTGACTTCTGGTAGTGATAAAGCGGGATATCAAATCCAAACTCTTCTTCTTCTTCTTGCAGTTTGACAAGGAAAGCTCTCCCCAACATCGCAACAAAACCTAGATGTGGAAGTTCACTTTTCACCTAAGTACAGCCAGAGCAAATTGTGCACTAATTAGGGCAGCTATGATAAGACAAACAGAGGTGTCTTTCCCCCCCTCTTTCAAACCTTGCTAAGTTATAGCTGATATATTTTCTTGCTGATCTTGGATAACTTTATCTGGTGGGTGGTCTCGTATGTGACACAGAGAGGGAAGTTCCATCCAAAAAAATAAGCTATAATAATAACCGTTTGGGATTAGCCTTGGAGACCTATAAATCTTTCATAGCTCAACAGCTCTAGAGAGAGTGATTTCTTTTAAGTAGCCTCATGATTAATAGCAACTTTGTTCTGCTATGAGAACAGGGAAACACATTTTTAAAAGGCTTAATGCTACGACAAACTAAAAGAACTTAATCTAATATAATGGTTACAATTTGGCACAGTCACACAACTTAGCAGTGGGCATGGAAATGCACATATAGGCCAGGATCCAAGCAAGCTCCGGAGGGGTTTGGTTGCCCCCCACCCCCGCCCAAACAGCAACTCCATATGCCTCATGCCAAATTGCAAACGGAGTTTGACACCAAATGTTGAAAGCAGTTTGAGATATGGCAAGAAGATCAGCTGTTTCAAGGGGGAGGAGGGTGTCAGGAATCTCACTGGGTATGCCGAAGCCTTTGGGCATACCCTAAGTAGCTCTTTGGATCAAAGCCACGAATTGCATGGAATGGAAAGATGTCAGGCTTGAACTCTTGAACTTTATTAAATATAGCACATTTATATGAAATTGCCTAAAGGGATAATATCCTTTTACTCAGCATGCTTTTAATTCCCTACAAGTATTTATTTATTTATGCTAGGGAGTATATTTCCAGTAGCCTCAAGATAACATATATTGTGCAGACCATCTTTCCTTAAATCAACGTATTTTGATAGTCAAGACTGTAAAAGCATTATTTCTTTGTAGATTTGAATCCATTACCAGTTTCATGTAATCAGCACTTATGATTGAGGCTGATCTGACCAGTCTCTTACTGAGATTTGGACTGTGCTTGACCTTCTAAGCATTCTGTATTTTTACAGAATTATTGTGGTATCAGTTGCTAAGCTTAACTTTTGATGTGAACGAACACAAAATTTTGTATCCATTGTAGCTAATGATAGTTGAATAATAATAATAATAATAATAATAATAATAATAATAATAATAGACATATATTGGGGTTGTAGAAGCAGAACTAACAAAACAAAACATCCTTCACAGTTTGCTAACGTTGCATTTTAAGTTGTCGTAACCTTCCCTGGGACCTTGGGGTGAAAGGCAAGTAATTGATGATGATGATGATGATGATGATGATGATGATGGTATTACATAGAGTGTATCATCATTAATCTCTGAGTGGCTGCAAAACTAACTCTTGTCTGCTTCCTATAGACAACCTGGATAGAGATAAATAAAAAGGCAATTACTTGAACAAAATGCTGGTGGGGGGGATGTTTATTTTAATTGGCCATGTTGTTTCAATTTCAGATATTAATAAAGGCTGGGACATGCAACAAGCCTGTCTGAGCAGAACATTAAGTCTGGCTTCAAGAGGTTCACAGACTGGATAAAGTGTTGCTCATATATGTGGCTTGAGAACGTAATGTTAATTATTTAAATACAAGGTTCCTTCATTCAATCTCTGGGTGGCCCCTGTTGGGTTTTGGCTGTCAATTTCATTAAAAGAATTTGTAGCATTGCAGGAATAGGATTTTTCAATGAAAAGCCTTAATAATTAAATAAACGCTACATGTTCGAAACACACTTTTCTGATGTTAATGCTGTATTCATTTATTCCCTAATGCTTAAAAAAATATTGCTGCATACTGCATTTCTTTGAGTGGGTTTATCCAACATAGATTTACATCGTGCCTAGGCTAAATGACAAATAACCAAGCAACATTAGCATTAATCATTTCCATTCCTGAATTTACTTTCAAGGCATTGTTGCTGGATAAGTGACTTTTGCAATAAGCCAAGCATTTTTTTTTGCTTCTGTGAATATCTGTTTATTTAAGCCATTTATAGAGTGTTTTGCTTCTGAATGTGACTTTTTGATAATTTTTTTTTGAGCTGCTGCATATGATATATATTTAAAAATATATTCAAGCACATTTTCAAACACCAAAGTAAGTTACTTTAAAAAAAAAAGTGTATAAGCTGTGAATCAAGGGCATTTAAAAGTTAAAGGAATGAAGCTTTATTCAGGAACTAATTATATAAATCGCATTGGAAACTAGCGCAGCTCATCTAGTCATGCAGGGCAGGCAGATTATTATTATTATTATTACTGTTACTACTACTACTACTATTAGATGGGGACTGCTGGTTATTAGAAATTATTACTATTACTATTATTGTTGTTGTTATTAGATGGGGACTGCTGGTTATTAGAGACTTTGCTTGCACTATATTCCATGGCTAACCTCTGAGAATAATTATAGATACAGTGATACCTTGGGTTACATATGCTTCAGGTTACAGACTCCTCTAACTCAGAAATAGTAACTTGGGTTAAGAACTTTGCTTCAGGATGAGAACAGAAATCGTGCTCCAGTGGCGTGGCGGCAGCAGGAGGCCCCATTAGCTAAAGTGGTGCTTCAGGTTAAGAACAGTTTCAGGTTAAGAACAGATGTCTGGAATGAATTAAGTACTTAACCAGAGGTACTACTGTAATCTAACAGTATCAGAGCACAGGCGATAGAAATTAGGCTATCCCTGTCCACATACCCTTTTTTTCAGTCAGGTACTCAGAATTGTGCAACTATAGACAGTGCAACTGAGACTCCTGGGTATAGGGGGGTATGTAAATTTAAATAACAATGATAATGATAATGATGACGACAGCACACAGGGGAAGAAGACAGGGAATGTTCTATCTGAGAATCTGAAACGCTTGCCCTGACGAAACAGCCACCTGTGCTCAACATTCAATTCCCTACTTACTTTGAAATATTTTCCATTTTTAAATCATTGGAGCCTACATATGAAACAAATGGAAGGTTGAGGTTCAAAAGTATAAACATAGAAAGTTCATGAATAGTTTTAAATGGCACTCAGTTTTAGGATGAATTCTCTTTATTTCTAGTATAAAAACATTTCTGATATAGCACAGCATATCTGGGTTTGTTTTATTTTAATTGATCACATTTGAACAGGAGGATTATGCAAATTTGCAATCATTTAAGAATAGCTTTCAGTATGCTATAGTGAATATTTTTAAATGGTAAAAACCACGATATAGTAAATAATTCCAGAAAGACATGCAAATAAGACTTGATTTTTAATTTTTAATTTGAAAACCCACAAGCTCTTCCTTGCATGTGAATTAAGTATGAAAATATTTGAAACAGCCAGGACTTTTGAATGAAGATTGATTCCTTATACGCTGATGAAATGCTTACTATTCACTTGGGCCTTCAGGAACTTAGTGTCCCAGGGACGGAATAACTGTAAATATGATAATGTACTGTAGATTTTAGGAATAGTAGTGCTTTTATTTATTTTATATTATTGTGAAACATTTTGTAATGGTATTTTATGTTGTACACCACCCTGGGCCCATTTGGTATGAAAAGTTATTTAGAAATAATACTAATTATAATAGTAATAAAGGTAAAGGTAAAGGGACCCCTGACCATTAGGGTCCAGTTGTGGCCGACTCTGGGGTTGTGGCGCTCATCTCGCTTTATTGGCCAAGGAAGCCAGTGTACAGCTTCTGGGTCATGTAGCCAGCATGACTAAGCCACTTCTGGTGAACCAGAGCTGCGCATGGAAACGCTGGTTACCTTCCCACCAGAGCGGTACCTATTTATCTACTTGCACTTTGATGTGCTTTCGAACTGCTAGGTTGGCAGGAGCAGGGACCGAGCAATGGGAGCTCACCCCATCATGGGGATTCGAATTGCCGACCTTCTGATCGGCAAGTCCTAGGCTCTGTGGTTTAACCCACAGCACCACCCGCATCCCTTAATAACAGTAATTGTAGTTATTATTATAATGATAGCAGCATTGGCTTTATCAAATGGATGTTAGTGTTAACCTGATGGAATTGGCAGCCTCTGTGAAAGAGCTATGGCAAACTGGCACCACTGTTTTGCCTTAAGTTGAGATCCTGTTAAAGGAGCTTCCTAAGATATTTTATAATGCCTTACTATTACACATCCTACAATAATATCACACATATGGGATTGTGCCCTTTTGTATCTTGTGGATACAAAAATTACCAAGGATGGTGAAGTAAGTGTTTAATCCTCACTTGCCTTCTGTTTTGTCTATTTTATAATGCCTCACTATTACACCTACAGTAGATGCAAAACTGGCAACAGCAGTTTCCAGCATGAGCTAATGACTGGTCCAAGGTCACATTGTGACCATCATGGTAAACTGAGGGTTTGAATCTGGTTCTCCATGTCTAGTGTGAGATTCCAACTACAGTGGTACCTCGGTTTTCAAACGTAATCCGTTCTGGAAGACTGTTCGACTTCCGAAACGCTCGAAAACTGAGGTGCAAAGGGTGGTCTGCAAATTCAGTGGAGAAAATTGAAAAATGTGCTGTAATGGTTATATGGGGTTGCTCGTGCGTAAGTTGCCACCACTCCTGGCTAGGTAGCCGGGTTAAACCTTTCTTGTCTAGACAGCCCTTCACTTCGTGGCTGTTTCAGTCGCTAGCAGAATCCGTCAGTGGGCATTTCTTGAACTTCTTCCAGCAAAGAAGTTCTTTGACGCCAAGTCTACGCCTACTTTCCCTGCGCGGAAGTCTTCTGCGCAGGGTGGGTGTGGGTAGCGGAGGACCTGTGCTCTCCCCGCTGGTCTCCAGCGAAGAGTCCTGGAGCCTTCTCTCCGATTCCCCCATCTGCCCCCCTTTATCCCTGGTGTTACGCTGATTTCCTTCCCCAGCTGCTGAGTCCCCTCTGTTCCTGCTTGGCCCTTCTCCGGCATCGCTTGGGAGCCCTGCCTCCACTTCTGGCTCCGATCTCAGTTCCCTGACACGTGCAGTGGAAGCCTTCCAAGGTGTTCGACTTCCAAGGTGCATTCAAAAATGGAAGAATTTACTTCTGGGTTTTTGGTGTTCAAAAACCGAAACATTCAGCTTCCAAGATGCTCGAAAACTAGGATACCACTGTATTACATTGCACTGGTTCTCATGACATGACTGCAGCGTCACAGCTCTTGGCTTTTGCTGCTTATAGTAACTACTTTTTTTATTCTAAATTTTAATACCTTGTTGCAATACTTCTTGGGTTGGTCCAAAATAAACAAAAAAGGAGCACTGCTTTTTAAAATTTAATCTGAAAAGTATGAACAAATACATATTTATTCCAGCTTTACCTGTAAAAAGTGTAGTCACTGTTACTGCACATTCTGTATAATCTAGAGTCACCTTTCTTAACCTTCGTTCTCCAGATGGTTTTGAACTACAACAACCATCATCCATGACCACTGGCCATGCTGGCTAAGAATGATGGGAGTTGTAGTCCAACAACATATGGGAACCCAAAGTTGAGAAAATGTGATCTAGATTAATTCTGGTGAAACGCTAGAGAGAAATTGCTAAATAAAGGAGGAAATCTTGTTCCCTCAAAATAAAAGAGGACATAGGATGTGTGTGTGTGTCACAACACACAATTATGCACAATAGCAATCTATTGAACTAAATGTGTCTGTCAAATTTATAAGTGCACATTTGTTTTTATTCTGAGATATTTGAAATTTAAACTCCTATAAAACCATTTAAAAACTGTTCATTGCAAGTATGTGCAATGTTCAGTCCTTTGGGGAAAATTAGTGTCCAATTCAGATTAATTTTTGCTTTAATTGTGCCTTTGGTGACAGATGATGAAAAGTCAATTACATAAACTACTTGAGTCTCATGCAGTTCAATTATAAAACTCACATTTACACAATTAAGTAAAACTATCTACTAACAATAATAAAGATGCTACTTCAAAGCTTTTCTTAGTGCTGAATTTTCCAGCTTAATGGATTTCCGTGTGTTCAGGAGAATGAAAAACTTGTGATGTCATACCTGTAATAAGAGACAAATTAAGCCAAATTTCATAATAGTATCCCTTCTTCAGATGGTGGGAACTATTTTTTCTTTAATTGTATATTCCACCCTAAATGGTTAGATTTGGTATTCTTCAAGGAACATAAAAAGCAAAGGTAATAATGTTTTATATATTTTTATTTCTGTAGATTACCTTGAGTCGTTTTGAGAGAGGCAACTAATGATTCAATCCTAATCACACTTACTTGGGAGTAAGCCCCATTGAATGTAATAGGATTTACCTTTGAGCAGATGAGGTTAGGATGGGCCTGCAAGAAATTCAAATGACAACAATAAGCAGTTGGGCAAACCAAAATGTCACAACATTGTGACAAGCTTTCAAGTATAAAAACCAGGGCAGAACTGACAATTGGAGAACAACAATTATTCTTTCATTCATTGAATTATATACTGCCTTACTACCAAGGCACCCAAGGTGGTATACAATTTTAAAGTACTAACACAAATTACCGTATTTTTCGCCCTATAGGATGCACCGTCCCATAAGGCGCACCTAATTTTGGGGGGGGGGGGAATAAAGGGGGGGATTATTTTTACCCAGGCGCGGGGCTGGGGGAGGCCCGCCCGAGCTTCCCCCGACCCCAGTCCCCAAACAGGCAGCTCTCTGCAAGCCGTGGGAGCCCAGCGCTGGCTCCCGCTGCTTGCGGAGAGGTCCGCGAAGCCTGGACGCGCTGATCTCAGCGCGCGCAGGCTTCAGCATGCAGCCAACTCTCCACAAGCAGCGGGAGCACTCCCGCTGCTTGCAGAGAGGTCTGCAAAGCCTGGAGAGCGAGAGGGGTCGGTGTGCACCGACCCCTCTCGCTCTCCAGGCTTCACCGAAAGCCTGCATTTGCCCCATAGGACACAAATACATTTGCCTTTCATTTTTGGAGGGGAAAAAGTGTGTCCTATAGGGCGAAAAATACGGTATATAAGATGTAAAATTGAGGATGGGGGAGAGTGTGAATCTTAAATTGTCCTCTTAAACAATAGTTTCAAAGAGGCACAGCTTCCATCCCCACAAAAAAACAAAAAAAACTTCCAGGCTTGCAGATGAATTCCAGGATTGCATAAAAGTGGCTTTTATATCATGTGAAAACACAATGACAGTGTAGAAATTAAGAGTTAGGAAAACATCTTCAGCATTTCATATTATTTACATTTTGGGTCCAAAACCTAAGAAAACCTATGAAACCTAAGTGGGCTGTGAATTACACAGTCTGGAAATCGCAGCTCTATGCAATGCTTGTATTATTCAAAAACATACATTGCATTGTAATTTGAGTTTTTCATAAATGTAGAAAATCCCCATGTTTGTTTAATGGGAAGCAGGAAGTGATTGGCTTAGGAAAGGCGACAGCAAGGACAGATCTGTAATTGACTCTGTTATGTGTTCATCTGCAGAACGCTTAAATAAAACAGCTTGATTCTGAATATAGACTGAAACAAAGAGAAATAATGTTGAAGACGGGCAGTTGCTCATTCAGCAAAAGCTACTTAGAAAATGCTTGTGCAATAATAATTAGGGGAAATAATTGTTCTTTTACGTGGTTACTACATTTTATTTTAATGGAACATTTTGAATTAATAAACCCACCCATACTCTTCTTCTGTGTATCTTATCAGATAATTAACGACCATAAACATAACAGAACTACTCCAAACCAGTAGCACATTTATTTCTTTGCCTATTGCTTAAGAAATTAAAAAAGAAGTTTTAATAAAGTAATAGAAATTCCAATTTTCTCATTTGCATTTTATATTTTATTGTATCAGTGCAACTCCACTGACATCAATAGAGATGCTGTCAGGAAATGAAATGATTTGTCAGGCCAGACTGCATAATATATATATTTTTTTTTTGCAAGAGCCAGACTTTATGAGACTTGAAGAGGAATCTGAGGAGTCTGCTTCAAGCTGGGCAATTAGAATGCCAATAGGAAACAGAGTAGAGTTCAAGTCTGGATGAAATTCAGGCAGTGAAGAAAATGAATAAGAATCCAATTTAGGGGACAAGGTGTAAGGTAGCAAGTTTCGTAGCAACTTGCTACAAAACACAGATCATGCATATAGCCATTTTTTATCATCAGCCCTCCCTGAATATTACTCAGCTGTTGATGTAAACCTGTTCCATCTAGATCTGGGGTGCCCAAACTTTATTCAAAGAGGGCCAGATTTCATGAAGTAAACATGCGTGAGGGCTGACCAAAGTTGTTGGGCTTTTTTTAGGATTGAAGTTGTTGAGCTTTGACCTCAATAAATAAACTGCCACAGGGCCCGAATAATAATAATAATAATAATAATAATAATAATAATAATAATAATAATAATAATAATAATAATATTTGTACCCCGCCCATTTGGCTGGGTTTCCCCAGCCACTCTGGGCGGCTTCCATAGAAACCAAAAATACACTAAAATATCACACATTAAAAACTTCCCTGAACAGGGCTGTCTTAAGATGTCTTCTGAATGTCAGGTAGTTGTTTATCTCTTTGACATCTGATGGGAGGGTGTTCCACAGGGCAGGCGCCACTACCGAGAAGACCCTCTGCCTGGTTCCCTGTAGCTTTGCTTCTCGCAATGAGGGAACCGCCAGAAGGCCCTTGGCGCTGGACCTCAGCGTCCGGGCAGAATGATGGGGGTGGAGATGCTCCTTCAGGTATACTGGGCCGAGGCCGTTTAGGGCTTTAAAGGTCAACACCAGCACTTTGAATTGTGCTCAGAAACGTACTGGGTGCCAATGTAGGTCTTTCAAGACCGGTGTTATGTGGTCCCGGCGGCCGCCCCCAGTCTAGCTGCTGCATTCTGGATTAGTTGTAGTTTCCGAGTCACCTTCAAAGGTAGCCCCACGTAAACCAGCTGGGGGATAAAACCAGCTGGGGGATCAGATTAGGCCCCCCAAATGGACCTTGAACATGCCTTATGTAGATTCAGGTAGGTAGCCGTGTTGGTCTGATGCAGTCGAAGTCCCGTATTTTTCGCTCCATAAGACGCACCCTTTTCTTCCTAAAAAGTAAGGGGAAATGTCTGTGTGTCTTATGGAGTGAATGCACGGTCCCTGGAGCCGAATTGCCCAGGGGCAAAAAGCAGGTCATGCTTCCCCCCCCCTTTTTTTTTTTTGAAAGAGGGAAGTGGGTGTTGAAACAAAGCTGCTGATTGGGGAGCAAGATAAGGGATGCTAGCAATAAAGGAGGCTGCCTGGGAGGGGGGAGGTAAAGACAGCAAACTTGCAAGGAGAGGAGACAGGAAGAATAAAGCAATGAGGATAGAAATTAGAAGAAAAGGAGCAAAAAACTGCTCCAGCTAAGGAAAAGACCCTAAGGCAAACAAGAGGGAAGGGAGTGTTGAAAGGAAGCAGCTGATGGGTAAGCGATCGGTGAAAGAGATAAGGGATGCTAGCAATAAAGGAGGCTGCCTGGGAGGGGGGGAGGTAAAAGCCCATGGATCCTCAGGATTTTTACATTTGGTCAACCCAAATTCACCATCAGATCACATAGCATGTCTATGGCTACAGCCTGCACCCAAAAAATTATGCATCCACTGTTTCGTTCAGAATATTTTTTTTTCTTGTTTTCCTTCTCTAAAAACTAGGTGTGTCTTATGGTCATGTGTGTCTTATGGAGCGAAAAATACGATATATATAAAAGAATTGTCCAGTAGCACCTTAGAGACCAACTAAGTTTGTTCTGGGTATAAGCTTTTGTGTGCATGCACACTTCTTCAGATACACTGAAACAAAAGTCATCAGACCCTTATATATAGTGTGTGGGGGGGGTCTCAAGAGGGTAGTAGGAGATGGGTGTTTGACTCAATGGGTGTGGTAAACCTGTTGACTACTGATAACGACTGCAATTAGTCCCACAGGAAAAAGCAAGGGATAGTATGCAGATGATTACCATATGTAAGGAGACAGGAATCCAATATCTCTATTCAGACCAGGTTTCTCCATAGTTTTCAGTTAATGATAAGTTGTAATTCAGCAACTTCTCTTTCAAGTCTGTTTCTGAAATTCTTTTGTAACAAGACAGCTGTTTTGAGATCCTGTATTGGATGTCCTGGGAAACTGAAATATTCTCCTACTGGCTTCTCTGCCTTGTGATTCCTGATGTCAGATTTATGTCCCTTTATCCTTTGGCATAGGGTTTGGCCTGTTCGTCCAATATAGAGAGCTGAAGGGCACTGCTGGCATTTGATGGCATACACAATGTTAGAAGATGAGCAATTCCAGCTAGGTGCATTACAGAGAGGGAAGCAGCATTCTGGCGCAAAACTGAGCTAGATTGAGAATCACATGAACAAGTAGCAATTCTGTGTGTGGCCCTTTTCTCCAGTCAAGCAGCTGGATGCTGTGCACAGGGCCGGATATAGATTTGATGAGGCCCTAAGCTACTGAAGGTAATGGGGCCCTTTCTATGTCCAGCTGTCCTTTGTCAACAACAAATTGTCGCTGTTTTTCGTGTTGAATATATGCTATATGGTAATTTATGGACCTAATAGGTATCTAAAGCCATTTGGACATGCAGAATGTAGGCACCCTATATATAAAAATGAGCAAACCAGTGATATTTTAGGTAGCAGGTACTGTAGCAGGCAGGGCCCATTACATACATCATAGGAACCTACACAACACAAAACACTGTTGCTGTATGTAGGTTTTATTTTATTTGTTTTTTATCTTATATTTTCGAAATGTACATCCAGTGTTTTTTTTGTTTTTTTGGGGGGGGGGGCAAGATAGTGGGGCCCTAAGCTATAGCTTGTTTAACTTATACGTAAATCTGGCGCTGGCTGTACACATGAAGAGTAGCTTTTTAAAGGCAAAAATCCCAGAGCAAGTTCTGGATTCACTTCCTTTAGAAACCCACATCAAGCCGCTGATTGACAGGATTGTACTCATGTGTGTGTGTGTGTGTGTTCCATGTACATAGCCCTGGTAATGCCATGCACACTGTATTAATTTGTGCGAATCAGTCTCTAGAAAGAATAATGTCCGCCAACTTTCACTGGTGCCCAGATAAAATGTGTGGCCAGCATTGCAACATTCGTTCTTTCCACCTTGGTCCTTATAACGAAGGGCTGTAGCCAACCCTGCAGGTCCCCTCACACAACAGACTTTGGTGGATGCAAAGACGTGCCTAGGCCTCTATTTCCTTAGTTGTCTGGTGTTGCGCCACCATGTGCACCAATGTTTTGTTGTTCTGTTATGCCATATGTCACAACATATGTGCAGGCACTATTTCTGGACAAAGCTTCTGCCCTGTATGTTTCAAAGGTGGAATTGGTGGAATTGAGGGTCTCACAGCATAGAAATGTGTGGAGAAATGCGACACCTTTTAATGGAAGAGCGCGGAATGGTAAATAGTCCATTTAATTTCACAAAAGTGCTTCTGGGAACAACTTTGTATGACAAATACTACTTAAGAATTTCTATATTTAACGGCAAGGCATAAGTACAGCATGTCATTTTATATGAAATGTGGGTTTGTTGCTGTCTGATGTGAAGCTTAAGTGCAGGTATTTTAAAGACAGCCATCTATTTAGTGAGCCTACCATTTTCGTGCCATATTGTTTGACTGACTGACTTGCCTGCCAAGCCATTTATTACACTTCCTAGGGGGAAAAGGCAAATGTCCTTCTAAACATTCTTTGTGATAATCACTAGCAGACTTAATGAAACTTAGTTACAGCTACTTGGTGTCTTATAGTACTCTGGTGGGGAAGGTAGGAAGTGTGTCAGATTATACCTATTCAATCAACTTGTGCAGCCAGGGGTAATTTTCCAGGCTGCTGCATGACGAATTATGCATGCAACTTCAGTTATTGTTGGTAGCTCTACAATTAATCCTTGATTGTCATATTGCATATGTACTCCTGCAAGTACTGTGCTTTAACAATGGAATCTAAAAATAATTGGTCAAGTCTTCAGTGCCTGCAAATTGGTTTTGCTTCGTTAGCATCTATGGAGCTCAGGCAGTTTTCACCAGCTGAGAATCCATCTCAAGGTGGCTGACTAAAATAATTAATGGAACTGGCCTTCTAATACAGGTGAATTAAAAAGGGTCTCAGCGGCATGGTTTGTGCCAGCTTGTTAAGACGGGGATGCTACCCAGTATATGCATATGTTTTCAAAATTATGAGCAGGAATTAATGTCTTTGTGGCTTTGAAATGCGTACCTGGCATGCACATCTCTGTAGATGTTCCATCCCTATAAATATGGTTGGGAGAATATAAAAAGAAGGGAGTGAATAAACATGCCATTTTCCTGTGGTGCTTGTGAGTTTACTCTGTGGCCCAGAAAGCTCAGATTGAGTTGAGACATAAAGCTTAGGGATCCAGACAATGCTGAGCAGAATCTCTTCTTATTTGGCTTATTCCCATCCTACAATATTTCTGAAGAAAAAATTCTTCCCATTTTACTACCCGAAATAGTTGGTGTTAGTTTTAATTTTAAGCCAATGAAATGGAGGATGAAAGGCAGTATCTGTACATATTGAAATAGCTGTCTCTGTCTTGCAGCAGGATGAAGTGAGCTGTTTAACGTAGCACATGAGAGCACAATAGAAGAAGGCAGGAATTGTGGACCTAATGGTTCAGCAGCACTTTTTAGTATTGGCACTTGCAAGGTGGCAGGCAACCTGGGCCTCTGAGAGCAAAATGTCTTTGGCCAGCCCTGCATATTACCATATTTTTCGCTCTATAACACGCACCTGACCATAACACGCACATCGTTTTTAGAGGAGGAAAACAAGGGGAAAAAACATTCTGAATGAAACAGTGGATGTATCATTTTTGTGCTTCATGCTGTGGCCACAGACATGTGATCTGATGGTGAATTTGGGGTGACCCAATGCAAAAATCCTGAGAATCCCTGTGGATCCATGCTTTGTAACCACGTTTTTGCACCATTGCAGCCCCAGGCAACAGTGGGTGTGTGATTTTGGGGGGGCAGGCTGTAGCCATGGACATGCTATGTGCTCTAATGGTGAATTTGGGCTGACCCAATGCAAAGATCCTGAGGATCCATGTGGATCCATGCTTTGTAACCACATTTTTGCACCATTGCAGCCCCAGGCAACAGTGGGTGCATGATTTTTGGGGGGCAGGCTGTAGCCATGGACATGCTATGTGCTCTGATGGTGAATTTGGGCTGACCCAATGCAAAGATCCTGAGGATCCATGTGGATCCATGCTTTGTAACCACGTTTTTGCACCATTGCAGCCCCAGGCAACAGTGGGTACGTGATTTTTGGGGGGCAGGCTGTAGCCATCGACATGCTATGTGACCTGATGGTGAATTTGAGGTGACCCAATGCAAAGATCCTGAGGATCCATGTGGATCCATGCTTTGTAACCATGTTTTTGCACCATTGCAGCCCCAGGCAACAGTGGGTGTGTGATTTTGGGGGGGCAGGCTGTAGCCATGGACATGCTATGTGCTCTGATGGTGAATTTGGGCTGACCCAATGCAAAGATCCTGAGGATCCATGTGGATCCATGCTTTGTAACCACGTTTTTGCACCATTGCAGCCCTGTTTTTGCATCAGATCATTGCTATGTGCTCTGATGGTGAATTTGGGATGACCGAATGCAAAGATCCTGAGGATCCATGTGGATCCGTGCTTTGTAACCACGTTTTAAGTGGGGAGGGAAGGAAAAATATAGAAGGGACAGGAAGCACGAGAGGGGTGTGCGGAGAAGCAGCTGGCTAAGAATGCAGGAGAGGGGTTTAAGGGGGGGGGAAGGAAGGCAAAAGTCCACCCACCCACTCAAGCCAGCCCCCCCCCTCTCTCTCATCTGCATGTTTTCCGCTGCCTGCCGAGTCCCCAGACGCAGCAGCAGCAGCAGCACCGGAGCAGGGACGCTCTGCTTTCCTCTCTACTTGCCCAGAGGGGAGGGGTTGCCTGGAGGGGAGGGGATTTCACTGCTCTTTGTTCCGTCTGAGCAAACAGCAACCGAAACAGAACAGGGTGGGCAGTAAGACCCAGAGGCAAAATGCAGGAAAGCAGCAGCCTTCTCTCCTCCATGACGGCACAATATGATTTTTGCCTGATTTTTGCCATGCACTTGGGACAAACGGCTCCAGGGACCACAGATTCGCTCTATAACACGCACAGACATTTCCCCTTACTTTTTAGGAGAAAAAATCTGCGTGTTATAGAGGGGAAAATACGGTAATTCCATGACAATCTAGTGTAGATCGGATGCCGCAGCTGATCAGAACTTTGGAGCTAGAAGCTAACTTAGATACAATTTCATCCCATGCCGCTGAGATTTGATTTCCCCAGTATGAAGACCCCAGATTGTGATTAATGGATCCCATATTTATGTAATTGTTAGCCAGTGATTTGTTGTTTTGTGTTTTTAAAGGATTGTACTATTTTTATGGAGTTTATGTATCTGTTTGCCTTGTTGTGGCCTTATGTAAAGGGCAGCAAATATTATTATTTAAATAAATAGATTTGTAGAAGTTGGCATCTGCATTACTAGTTTTGCGGATTCCAAGATTCTGGCTTCTTGAGAGGCGGGCTGAACAGGCAGACATGTCTTGTGGCAACTTGGGGGCAGGCCTTTTCAGTTGTGCCCAACCCTGAGAGTCACCTTTCCACTGTTGTCACCACTTATTCACCCACATATTTGCTGATATTTTGTTATTAGGCAATTTGTTCTTGCAGATTTTGTATCGTTGAACCTAGGTTCAACCTAAATTAGTCATGTTCATTAACTTTCATTGGGTCTACTCTGAGTAGGACTCTAATGTAATTATGGGATTTAGTGTGTTTTTGTATTGATATTTGCTTGGTATGCTCTGCTCTGAGAATTTTTTAAAAAATGAAGGTTGGTACAGGATATAAATGCTTATAACCACCATCATTATTAACAAGAACTTTTGCAGACTTGATGTT
This sequence comes from Podarcis gaigeae, assembly GCF_964106915.1. Taxonomy (NCBI): domain Eukaryota; kingdom Metazoa; phylum Chordata; class Lepidosauria; order Squamata; family Lacertidae; genus Podarcis; species Podarcis gaigeae. Next base: position 20,862,083 of record NC_139694.1, read on the forward strand.
GTCTGAGTGCATATGGAGGGAAAGTGCAGTGTGGTCCTTGCTGTATTATTGTCCCAAGGTTCACTGCAAAAATAAAATCTACATATATCTTCAAAGTGCTCTTTCATTTGAGTGCCTGCATTGAAACAGAGGTTTGGTATTAAAGTGAAACATCAAAGTGTAGCTTCTAAATATTTATTGCAATGCCTGATTACATTATTTTCAATTTTTACAGTTCCAGCTTTGATAGAGTGATATACAAAATTATTGAACCTCTCAAAGTTGCTTCTCTGAAGCCACTCAGTTGGAAAAAGAAAAAAGAATGATTGAATTGAGTGAATTCTGTGCAGTGCAATAATTATTTCAGGTTATTCGGTCGTTATTACAGATGATGCATTTCATGTTAGGAATATAAAAAATATAATTATTATTTTCTAGGGATCATCAAGGAACTGCAAATTTTCATATGCCATGTAACCCAAACTTATAAACATTTTTAGTTGAGGATAAAATGCCTGGCTGCATTTATTGACTGATCTACACAAATAAATGACTGCAAAAATTTACAACAACAAATGTTTGTATTAATTGCATGTTGTTATCAGGTTAAAAAAAAATCTGTAGTACTATATAACCAAAAATGAAGTTAAATGTTTTGACTTTACAACCAACATTGATTGTCGTTTAGCGGTTTTTGCTTGGATAAGGATAAATCAGTGACAGAACCTATTTGGTTATTTGTAATAGTCCATATTCATCTACATTTTGCTTGTGTCTTTAGAACACACTTGATGATTGTTCTGATTTCTTGGAGGGGCAACACTGGTGTTCAGAAGAGTTGCATCATGAGCTTAGCATGCTCTCTCAGACTTCTCATGTTATCTGATGGAACAAGAAAGAGTTGCACTAAAGCAGCTCTCATGCCTCAAGTAATGTGAAAATTGGTGGGTGGGATTGGGCTGACAGGAAAGAATGACTTTGTGCCTTCTCATTAGCCCATTGAGTGGCAGACCTGGGTACTATGGTGCCCTGTGTGAGGCCAAAATTTGCACCCCTTCCTGAATCCTCGTGTTGCCTCACTATGGAGGAAATGTTGTACAGCTCTTACCACCAGAAAGTTCTTCCTGATTTTTAGGCAGAATCTCCTTTCTTGTAACTTGAATCCATGGGTTGGGTCCTAGCCTCCAAGGCATGAGAAAACAACTCTGCTCCATCTTCCATGTGGCAGCCCTTTAGATATTTGAAGATTGCCTCTTATACAGGCTAAACATTCCCAACTCGCTCAACCATTCCTCATAAGGCTTGGTTTCCAGACCCTTGGTTGTCTGGCTCATTCTCTGTCACACACATTCCAGCTTGTCAATACCCTTCTTGAATTGTGTCACCCAGAACAGGACACAGTATTCCAGGTGAGGTCTGACCAAGCCAGAACAGAGTGGTATTATGAAGTCCCTTGATCTGGACACTGTACTTCTGTTGATGCAGTCGAGTATTGCATTAACTTTTTCTTTCTGCTTCATCACATTGTTGACCCATGTTAAGCTTTTGGTCCACTAAAACCCCTAGATCCTTTTCACATGTACTACTGGCAAGCCAGGAGTCCCACATTTTATATATGTGAAGCTGGGAAGTGTATGTCATAGGCATCCTCAGCCAAAGAAAGCAGACATCTTATAGTTAATTCTTTATTGACTGAAGTACGCACTCACAGCAACTCCCATGGTGCCCCAGAAACCCATGCACACTCACTTCTAGCCTCTTTGCCTTGTGGACCAGGTGCAGCAGCAGAGGAACCAGGCTCCCTCCCCCCCCCCCAACTTATGTACCATTATCTGACAGGGTGTGTGTGTGCAACCTGAGGTTTCTCCTACATGGAGACTGTTGCTACTCTTCCCTCTTGTTCTAGGAGACAGAAGAATGGGGGATGACAGGGATTTGACTGGCCTGTCCCTCTTCAGAGCAGCCTCTTCCTCCGACACATCCTACATGTCCATCTCCATCTCTGATGGTCTTACCATCCCTCTTTCCCCTGCTCTCCTGGGTGGTCTAGACCCCATAAATCACTGCCCCCCTGTCCTTGGTCAATCCCCATGCCACCTGCCTCTGCCACATCACTAAGGAGAGCCCCGCCAGACCTCGCCAGTGTAGGACGTTACATTTGTCCCTATTGAAATTCATTTTGTTAGTTTGGGCCTCAGTCCAATCTCCAATCTGTTAAACTAAATCTGTCTTCTGCAGCATTAGCTACCCCTTCCTGTTTGGTGTCATTTGCCGATTTGATTATCATCCCCTCAGTTCCTTCATCCAAGTTGTTTATAAAGATGTTGAACAACAACAGGCCCAGGACAGAACCCTGGAGCACCCCACTTGCCACTTCAGCTATGAAATGAGGTGTGAGGATATTTCTTTGAGTTAAAGGAAGCAACCTGTCTCTTTCCCTTAAACCAGAGGTAGCCAACATGCATATACTTTAGACTACAACTTGCTTCAGCCCCAGCTAGCATGACACTGGTGTGGGGGGGTGATAGGACCTGTTGTCCACGACATCTAGAGGGCACCATTTTGTCCACCCATGCCTTGAACATACAATTACCCCTTGGCCCAGGACATGTGTTGCTTGTTTTCACCTTTAGCATTTGGAAAAGATAGGAAAGGTTATTTCAATGCCATCATTTTATTTTATTTTTGCAAGAGACTCTAATCCTCTATTACCCTGATTAATGTCTCTTCCACCTACATCTTGGGCCTGAAGGGTGACAAACAGATTATGCTTGGTATTGGACCAAGTATGTAATTTCTAATCATTGTTAAAATGATGTATTTGCATATGAAGGGCCTCACTAGATCAGATCAGAGAACATAGAGTTATGTTTGGTGACCATTCAGATCCTTGGAGAACCTTGCAAGGAGAGTACGAAAGTTGACGCCCTACCTGTTGTGATCTTAACATTGGAAGCCTTCAATCTTGAAGGTTCCATGCAGGGATAGTGAATACTTACCTATCTTCCGTGAATTTGCATGACACTTATTAAAGTCACCTGTGCTAATTGCCTTCATCAGCACATTTTGAGGGCATGAATTCCATGCTCATCATTTGTTGCTTGCTATTTGCCTACTAGTTTGTTTCTATGTCATAATTCGTGTTTAACATAAATCACGCTAACACCCTCCCGACTGCTTACATCGAATAGAAACATTATGCGATTTAAAGGATTAGTTTTCATAGTTCTATGCCATAATGTTCATGGGGATATAAATATCTACCACTTCAGAAGATAACTTCATATGTAGTGTGGATAAACTACTGCACATCTGAGGGCAAATTGGGGCATCAGCCATTTGGTTTGCCAGCTCAACTGTGGATTTTACTAAGTCTTAGCCAACTAGGGCATGTCAATCTTTCTGTCACTAAACTTCAATTTGAATGCTAGCTATGAAATTTAATCTCCTCAAAATCATTGGAGAAATTCTGTTACTCCACTAAGCATCTTGATTCATAACAAGAGTTGTCATAAGCAGCAGAATAACCACGATAAACCAGCGGTTGTGGAGTTGACTGCCTTGACATGGTCTCTACTGTAAAAATAAACCTAGCAAAATACTAAGTCATCACCTCCTATTAATTTAACTACATCAGGATATGAAACACATGATACATAATTCTGATACTTTAATATTAAGACTTTTCTGAATGATATGTGCAAAGGTAGTCAGTGAACAATTTCAGCTGGATTTTTAAAAAGGTATGTAACCACAATATATCTTGTCTCTTCTCTCTCTCCTATTCTGGCTCATGAAGAATCAATAATCAAGAGCATTTCTGCCATATGAGCCTGTTAATGCCTTATCTCAAGTATCTTCAAGTCAGATATTAGGTGGGTGGTTGCTAGAGAGGGCCTTTTTTGTGGTGTTGCCCTTGCCTTTCAGGAATGTTTGCTCAATGTCTTCACTTTTATCATGTAGTTGCCAGGTGGAAACTGTTTTATTTTCTTAGGCTCTCGGTTAGTGGCGCCATGTTATCTTACATTAATGATGGCTAGTACCATTTTTGGTTTTAAGTTTGTTATTCATTTTATATTTGTGTTGAATTAAATTATATTGCTGTTTAATAGATTGTTGCACACTTTCGGTGCAGTATGTGGAAGTGAGCAGTGCAAGTGTTTTGTCTAAAACAAATAAAATTGTTTCTATATGAGTAATCCAGTTCTGAGTGTGAGACATATTGTCTATTGTCTCAATCTGAGACATGGGTGTGACTGAGGGCCTCCTTTCCCCTCTCCCCTCTCCAATTTTATATTTGGCAGGATACGGACTTCCAGTAATATGATGCAGATTGCTAAAAAAAACAAAAAACAGTTAGATAAGCAGCAATCCTGAAATGGTTTTAAAGGTGGTTGTTTTTTAACTGAAATATAAATACTTTAGTGGTGTTTTTGGTGAAGATGGTCCCTCCACACAACCGCCCCCCAAGAAAGAATTGTATAAATTGTTTGATTCATATTGGGTTCCTTATCTAGCAACAACACTAGGCCTCATCCTAGCTCATAAAAAATGCTCAGAAGATGCTAGTCTCTTTTCTCTGAATCATGAAAAGCAGGGAAGAAATTGCTTCCCTTTCATATTTTCCTATCAGAAATACACCCCACATGAATGGAAAAAATCAGCATCATGGTGCATTTAGATAACTAGAAATTGATTTAGTTAACACTAGTCACCTTTACATGGTAGCTGAAATTTTGTAACAGCTACCTGGATTTTAGTTTTGAAATAAGATTAGTTAAACACAGGTATTTTATTTTATTTTATTTTATTTTTAAGCCACATCAGCAAAGGCGTCACTAATAGGCAAAATAGTTCATAAATGTTCAAAGACTAATTGAAACTTAACCCTGTGTGCCCTCCCTTTCCTCTTAGTGGGAAAATTCCACTGAAAAAGAAAAAGAGCTTGTTTGGTATTTTAAGACCCATTGCTTCTATCTCACAGCAGCTTCAGATCTCTGTTACCAAATAATTCATATGCAGTCAGCACACATTAAAATTTGAAAAAAGGAGTGGCAGAGGAAAAGAGAGGGAAAGAGAAAGCTTTGAAGCAGAATTTTCTTTCATTAAATTAGTGAATATGACAAGGTTATGTAATGTTCCAGAGGGATGAAGAGCTGCACGTCACTAACCTTTTAGATTCAAGAGGCTTTATCCTTTTCATTTGCTACTGGATGAAGGCTTAACACTGGATTAACTGGCAAGTTCCTTTTTTAATTCAGGTAGATAAAGCCCCTATCCAGATTTTATATATAATTATTTATCATATGCAATATAAAAATAAGCACTACACATGTACGGATAACCATATTTCTACTTCTGCTTGTGTGTCATATGTGTATGCGTGTAGAGACTTACATACTGATTTTGTACATTTGCATATTGACCTGTCAAGATGATTCCTATTATCTTCTGTGACTGAGATACAGAAGAAGCACTACAGCTGGTCAAAGAATGGACCATTGTTAAAAGGGTCCCTTGCCTTTAGTACAATATTGCTGCTGAATGGCATTTCCTTGACAATATGCAACTCACCGTTTGAAAGCAATTATTAGAAATAAATGTGGATTTATTGCCAACTTTAGATCTGAACTTTGTACCTTTACACAGCCAGTTAGCATGTGATGATGTTGGTCTTTGGGAGGTAAAAAGTTTGACTTGCAAATCCAACTATTACAAGCATAACAGCAGGCCAGTCAACTTTTTTTCTGGCCAGATGGCAACCGTATGTTTCAAATAAAGGTAGCTCTGCTTTCTGAGATCCTTTTAGCTGGATATACCCCCTGTTTGCAAAGCTCCATCGCAGAGTTATGCTCCTTCCACAAAGGAAGGTCACCATGGGCCTCAAACTGGTGAAAGGATCCATGTCTTTTCCTGCATTTTCAGGGACTTACATTCCAAGTGAGACGCTTCAGAACCAGTTTAAGAGATAATTCACCAACTCCTTACACTAATACAGCCACAGTGGTGCTAATGGGATTATGCCAGGCATCCCCAAACTTGGCCCTCCAGATGTTTTGGGACTACAACTCCCATCATGCCTAGCTAACAGGACCAGTGGTCAGAGATGATGGGAATTGTAGTCCCAAAACATCTGGAGGGCCGAGTTTGGGCATACCTGGATTATGCCATTGTACATATCCATCAAAACCCAAAAAATTTTATCTCAACTACTTAAAATGGGGGCAGGGAGAGATCTCTTTTAGCTCAAGGGCATCATTGCCTAATAAGCAACATCGTGTGGGATGTACTGCAACAGCAGGTGGGGCCAGATGTGAGAGTGGGCGGAGCCACAAATGTGACTTTTACCTTTGTATAGTTGGCTATATTCCAGTCACACAAAAGTCAAAGGCTCCATCTCACCATCCTGACAAGCAAGACGCATTGTCAGAACGGAGGAAGGCCAAGTGCAGGCTGGTGAGAGATGTGGCCTGGGATATAGGGATGTTTCATGGGGAGAGTCCAGAGGACTCCAGGCCCCCCTGGGCCTGAGGTATCTCTCCCTTGACAAAGTTCAATGGCCATGGAAGGACTTAAGTTGTTGTTCTTGATTTGCAATAGCCTGTATATCCAAATAGGTCATTATATAAGCAACATAAATTACAGTGGTACCTTGGTTCTCAAATTTAATCCATTCTGGAAGTTGGTTCCAAAACCAAAGTGTTCCACAACCAAGGTGTGCTTTACCATAGAAAGTAATGCAAAATGAATTGATGCATTCAAAACTTCTAAAATCAACCCCTAAAACAGCAATTTAAGACAAATTTTACTATCTACTGAGACCATTGATCCAGAAAATGAAAAAAATAAACAATGTACTGCAGTCACACAATCAGTAGCTGAACTGGGTTCCACATAGTCACAAAAGCAAAACAAAAAAGCAGCAAAAAACAGAAACGAAAAATAAATAGCAAAACCAGACAGACCTCATTGTAACACTCAGATCAGAAGCGTAACATTCAAATGCTTCTGAAAAATGTTCGCAAAACACTTCCAGGTTTGCAGTGTTTGGGTTCCAAGTTGTTTGAGTACCAAGGCGTTTGAGAACCAAGGTACCACTGTATTTTAATGTTGTGATACAAATTTCTACAGGAAACAAAACACAGTAAAAAATAATAATACTCTGTTGCATTTTCTATACATCCTACACCAGGAGCTCTTGGGGGAACCCAATTTTCTAGATCCATTTTAATCAGAATTTACGTTCAATTGTTTTGGTTCAGGACCGCAATACATGAAGGATTATTTCTACCCATACGAACTGCCCCAGACCCTGCAGTTGTCATCTGAGGCCCTTCTTCAACACTCCATGAGAGGGTGGGACCAAAAGAGTGGGCCTTTTCTGCAGTGATTTGTTTTATTTTATTTATTTCATTTCTGTACCGTTTTACACCTAAATGAATCTCAAAGCGTTTGCAAACAATCATTATCAACAGCACCATCAAACATAATAGAACACCACAAATACAGCACAAATCATATAAAATAATTAACAAATCATTAATAAAATTCAATTACAATGTGTAAAACACTATTAAAAGGTAAAGGGACCCCTGACCATTAGGTCCAGTAGTGACCGACTCTGGGGTTGCCGCGCTCACCTCACTTTATTGGCCAAGGAAGCCGGTGTACAGCTTCCGGGTCATGTGGCCAGCATGACTAAGCCGCTTCTGGTGAACCAGAGCAGCGCATGGAAACACTGTTTACCTTCCCGCCGGAGTGGTACCTATTTATCTACTTGCACTTTATCGTGCTTTCGATCTGCTAGGTTGGCAGGAGCAGGGACCGAGCAACAGGAGCTCACCCCGTTGCAGGGATTCGAACTGCCAACCTTCTAATCGGCAAGTCCTAGGCTCTGTGGTTTAACCCACAGCGCCACCCGTGTCCCTTATTAAAACACTATTAGGAAAACTAAAAAAAGAGCTAAGCAGCACAATTACAGCAAAAGACATATGATTAATGAATCAATACAGCATTTATAATCTATAAATCAACATTAACAACATTAACAAAATATCAACAACAACAACATGCGCTATTAAGCACTATTAAGTTCATACATACTCTTCATCCCCATGACTCATACACATTTGTCCAGTTCTTTAAAAGACACACGTTATATTGCCCGGACAATATAAAACGACTAACAAATTCAATAAATAATCATCATGAAAATACTATTGAAAAACATTAATTAGAAGATGCATTAATTAGAGGCTCTTTTACATGTTTTCACAAAAGGTCTTTGTATGTGAGAGATCCTTTGTTTCCCAATTAAGCTATATAAACTGTAAATTAGTATGTGGGTGCAGGAATGCTAGTTGGCAAATGAATGCCTGCTGCTGCCTGGCTTAGTTTGGAATTTTTCCCATGTCCCTGGGTCAGAGATAACATGTGTCCCATTTTACTAATATGCACAACCTCCAGCGAAATAAGTGTTTGTAATCTCTACAGAATGCTGTGTTGCACATCATGTCTTGTTGCTTGAACAAGATTTATGCAGTTGGGAAATGTAACACACCTATCCTGCTTTCAGTTACTTATCAGGCTGTTTGTCACCAAATTGCAATTTCCGGAACAAAATATTCTACATTATCATTATCACCCATGTATCACACTACATTTCTGAATACTAGAACAGAAGGGCTTTACAAAGTTTGGCTCACTTTATTAAGACTGAGGGAAGCATCTGATTTTAGCTGGCTGGTAACATAAATGTCTTGTGTGAGAATATCTTGGTTTGCACAAGACAAGGCAAATAGGAATTGGAGATTTTCTTTGCAGCTTTAATTTGTTTCTGTGGAAACAGTGACATTGACACAGGACTGTTGAACAGTGTGACAGTCTACTCAAGGCTTATTTTATGAAAATCCCCTTTAGGAGTTGTTGATTTTTTTTTTTCAAAGAGCCATGCCTCAGCCATGCCTATATATTTGAGTTTGCAAATTTGTATAGCTGTATTTTTTTCTAGACATTTGGATTTGATGAAATCCTTGTCAAGCGTAAATGAATATAGTTGCTTTGAAGTTGGTGGAGTAAAGCTGATTTATACCAGCTAACATGATGAACTACAGTGTAATTCTCTTGTGTGTTCATAGAATGGCATAGGTACTATGATATCCCTTTTTTAAAAAAAAGCCCTATATGTACTGAAGGCAGGAACACAGTTAAACATCTTGGGCAATCTGTATGGATAATTTAGAGCTGGTAATTACTTCATGTGGATAGGGATGCGTAGAATATGCCAGCATAATTTCACACTCTCCAATATTTCTCCAACGAAAATAGAATACAATAAGAATAGAATAGAATAGAATAGAATAGAATAGAATAGAATAGAATAGAATAGAATAGAGCAGTAGTGGCCAACTTCCAAGAGACTGTGATCTACTCACAGAATTAAATACTGCCAGTGATCTACCCCCATTTTTTAGGGGTTCATTTTTTAGAGCTTTTTTTAGGGAGGGCAAAAGACACGTTTTTAGAGGGTTTGGGAGGCATAAATTGCTTAGCTTTTCGGGGGGGGGAGGGCAGTAGTGGAAATGCGGAAGACAATTGTATTTTGAGGAGTTAGGTGGCATGTCCCTTTCCCTTTAACATCCCCAGTTTGATTCTTGTGTTTCGCACACCTGTCAGGGTTTTTTTTGGTTCTTCTGTGTTGCAAGTGCTGGCTGGAAGCCCGGCTGCAGGTAGTGGGAGACTCTCAGCCGCTCTGTATTAGTTCCATCTCAGGGTCCTGGGCTAATCATAAGTAATGCCAGGTGCACTTGATTACATCAAGGCAGGCTATAAAAGCCATAGGTGTGTGTGGGGGGGCTGAAGAGCTTCTACCCAGATCAAAGGACCTGATGCTGGAGACCGACGGTCAGAGGTCTTTTTCCTGCTGCTCTACCTGGGGCTCCGGGCAGCTGAAGGGGAGATTGGGTAGCCCCTGTTGGGTGTGTTTTATTTTATGCTTTGCATGTCCAATGTTTATTGGTTAATAAAACTGTTTTGGTTCCCCTTCCACCTCCTCATTCTATTTGTCCTGATACCCTTGGAAAGAACTGCTGTATTTGGCAGCACAAGGGTTGTGCAACGTTTCTGCATTATTTTGGGGTCAGAGAAACAGCAGCTCACCTAAGGATTGCTGGGGGGGAAACAGCCTTGGTTTGTAAACTCCATCTTCCATTCTCCAACAATGGAGGGTGGGGCGGGATGAGGGGGCGGAGCCAGAAGGGGGCCAGACCAAAACATCACAGGGATCAACCAGTAGATCGTGATCGACCTGTTGAACATCGCTGGAATACAGTAACAACAATTTTATTATTTATATTCCGCCTATCTGACAGGGTTGCCCCAGCCACTATGGGCAGCTTCTCATACACACACACACACACACACACACACACACACAATAAAACATTAAGCATTGAAAACTTCCCTATACAGGGCTGCCTTCAGATTGTCTTCTAAAGGTTGTATAGTTACTTATCTCCTTGGCTTGGGGGTCACATAACTCCATACCCTTTTGATATTGGTCCATAAAATAGGGACATTCTGGGATCAAGTCAGTAGCCGGGATGGCTTCTGTAAATCCAGGACTGTCTCTGGAAAATAGAGGCATTTGGAGGGTTTGTAATTTGAGGCCCACCAAGACTAGCAGAGCTGACCAGCCAAGAATACTTTGTAAGGTGCTGGACAAGGAAAGTAATTATGTACACTTATTTTTGTAGCACTCTACTAATGGATATCCCAGTAAAGAAAATATTTTGAAGAATATGCTTAAGGGCCTTTAACATCCTAAGCATGTATTTATTTGCATAGCAAGTCTTGGGATCAAAGTAAGGGTTTGTTGGTAGAATTATCGTAATGCCATCCCACATGGAGTATACCATTGTATGCAACAATTTCTTAACTTTGAAATACTATGACTGACAGTTTATAACCCTCAGGAAAAGACCAGAAGCTTTGTTTGGGAGTTTGCTTAAAAGATTTCATGAAATCATAGCTCACTTGCATGCCCTTTTAGAAATAAAAGCTAATTAACTTCTTGCACAAGCCAATTTGCAGGTACATTGTAAGCACAGGTTAGAATTAAGGAGCAGTAATTGCTTATAATGATGATCAGCATAACTGATGTGATAAATTATGATTAATGAGTAAATTAGCAGTGAATGCTGTAAATGAGTCTGCTATGAAAATTATTTTAAAAAGAAACGAAGGGCAACCAGATCCATCAAGTGAGCTGCATATGTTTAATAGTTTGTCTTGGAGAAAATATAAAAACTAGGATAATTGATAATGATTTTATGTAATACTGTATGCATGTGACAATCAAACGGTCGTTGTTGCTGTTAACAATATAGGTATGGCTATTATTTACTTACAACACAATAAAAATGCACAAAAATAATAAGGTCTGTCAACATATAGGCATATCAATGACTTTAAAAACACCAATTATTCATGATCTAAGTTTTATTGATGCTTATCCCGCCTTCATAACGGGGCTGATACAATCATGTCCTACTCTGAACCACTAGTTCAGCAAGTCTGTGCCCACAATCTTCTTGGTTCTGTGTGCAGGATATATTTACCTCCACATCTTCCTTCAGAGTGCATTTGTCTGGGGAACAAGAACAAATTCAAATTCAAATCAAATTTATTTATTTACGGCTATTAGCCCATAAAATATGTACAAACCTAAAAGCACAGAAACATAAAAACCAATACATCTAACAACAGAAGGGGAACACCACGATGCAAGGGTGGGTCATTGAGCAGTGACAAATAACAGCTTGGGGCCCGGTAAAATCCAAGGGACGGTTCACAGAAAAAGGAGAACTGGAGACGAGATCCGTCATGCACTCTCATCATAACTGTCCGATTAGTTTTTGTTGTTGATGTTGTTTTTTGGTGGTTTTTGTGTGTGAGATAACCGCATTCAGGAATCTCGCCACCTGCAGAGTTACAGAAGGATCTGTATCCTGCAAAAGCAGTGCGGCATGTGACTCAACAGGCCTGCCAACCAAGCGCAGTAAAGCAGGACCCAGGAATTTAGTCCTGGCTATGCTATGTAAGGGACAGTTGAACATTATATGTGGAAGAGATTCAACTGTTTTCCCGTCACACTCGCATAGCGGAGACACCAAACCCTTGGAAAATCTGTGGCTCAGCAGGTTCGATGGAAAAACATTGAACCTTGCACGAATAAATGCAAGTCGGTGTGGTACAGATGAAAGAGATGACATATATGATGGAAGGCCAAGTGGTGGGGTTATTCCATGATACCTGGGGGAGCAGACACCCCCACCCCTGGAGAGGTTGTGTTGATTTTCAATGTCTGCTAATCTTTGCTCGATAAGGCTTTTGGCTGAGCGTAGGTTCATCTTTAAGGAGTCTGCTGGGGAAATTCCGATGCTCAGAAGTTTGGCATGGATTTTTCCTACCCACGGATTAACAAAGTCATCCCGCCAGAGGCACTGAAAGAGGTAATGGTCGGGAAGCCTATGCCAGCTGGACAGCCAGTAGCCAAAGACTCGCTTCCAGATGACAGTCTCCAATGATGCAAGAACTGATATTGTAGGATAGAACTAAAAGCATGACCCTCCTCCAAGGGTTATGGACCACGATACCTCAAGGACAGACTCTTCCCATACATGCACCAACCCAGACTCTGTGTTCATCAACTGAGGCCCTTATTCATGTTCTTTTTGTTTTAACTATTCATTTGTGCTTTTATCTTGTATTTTTTATCTTGTGAACCACCCTGAGATCTTGTGATGAAAGGCGATATAGAAATCTAATAACAACACAACAAATACAATAGTGTCATGTATGTGAGTAATGCATTAACAGTGCTCACACTTTTCAGTTACCCCTGGGCTGGTTCTAAGTACTTGTGATGAACTCCTACAGTACCAAACATTACAAAGCAACTCAGTCTTGCCCTTTCCATAATACACAACTCACTAAATGTGTTTCTGTAGATTGAATGTATTGCCCTCGGCTGTACTTAAGGGATGATTCCAACAGATTCCACACAAAAAACGCTTATGTCCCCGTGGAGATGGCAGTACCGAATTGGTGGGGCATGCCCTTCTGGCTTGCACTCTTTATAAAGGCTTGAGGAATGAGATTATCACTCCTCTTTTATTGTCCATTCTGGGTCACCCAACCACTGCCACAGTGTCCTTTCTCTTGGCAGATCAAGATGAGCAGGTGACAGCAAAGGTTGCAAGGTTTTTAGCTGGGGCAATCAGAATAAGATCCACTATTTGACTATTGATTCAAAACCCTAAAATGTATTTTATATGATGGACTTTTTATTTATATTCTTTGTATATTATATTGTTCTTTTATTGCTATGGCCGATGCAAATAAAGATTCCTTTTAAAAAAATGTGTTTCTGAATAAAATTATCTGTGGGTTGCCTTCTATTAGTCCAAAAACTGGTGCAGTCCATTAGTTAGTATGAAGTGTCAGTTGGGAAGAGACTAAATCAAGTGATGATTCTGCTATGTGGCCTAGATAGGTCATTGTGTGTCAGCCTCCAACCTTAGCTCTGCATGATGGGAATAGTAATAACCTACCTTTCAATTTTTAAAAAAATAATAATATATGTCATATTGACTGATGTTATATGTTAAATGAATGAATGGATTTAAAAATGCCTTTGTTGTGTGTTTGCTAGTAGACGTGCATATTATGACATCCACAAATCTGTATTAAATCAGACAAACAAGGACAGTGTTTGCCATTTTCACTGAACTTTACTTGTTCATTATCTCTCCCAGCTGGATGTTCAACCTGGTCAACTCAGGGGCATATGCTGTGTGACTAATTTACTGGAAGCAACTTCTGTCTCGTTTTGTTCGGCGGAATATATTGTATTGGAATTTTCCCACGCAGATATGAAACTTTGCTTAATGAACTATGCCAATGAGAGATTTTGTTGGACTTTGCACTTCAGTATTCAAAGAAGGTTAAAAATGTGTGCCAATTTTTCAGCTGGTGTTGCTCTCATGCTAATCAGCAGAATGGTGCTATAGAGTGCCATTAATAGTCTTGGTAGCTGAATGTCCAGAAATTATCACTATTCCCTACCACAATAATCTGTATTCGACATGATTAACAATCTCCATAAATAAGAGGGTGATGCATTAATATGTGAGTTGGAGACTATTGAGTTGATAGTAATGTGATAGCTTTTATTAGACCATTCGGTTTGTGAAGGAATGTGCATACCTTAACTTACAAAGAATTCTGACAAGCCAATTTGGAAGGTAGCTCATTAATCCTTATATGAATGAAAGAAAATGATAATCTGACAGTATAAACTAGTTGCATTTTCTATCAATAATAGATCATGCAAATGGTTTGTTGGTGTTAATGGTAAAAGGAATATGAATAAAGGAAGTTTTACTTTGTCTGCTTCGTCCGTTGTCCTTGGTAATTTATTTTCACCAACAGTTGAATAGCAACATTTAGAAACAAACTAATAAACATTGGGTGATTCTAAACACTAGGTGGGTAGCACCTATTAAGGCCAACAGTTTTCAGCAACTCAGTCATCCCTGTAGTTTTTGTTCATTCTTTTTTGCAGTTTTCTTTAAGGAGAACGAATATTAATTTGTTAATGGAAGTCTTAGGAATGTGTATGTTTCTAAAGCATGTAGATTCTTGATAGCCACGAATCTTTTGGACCATTGTGGAAGCTAACCCAGAAGACTTCAAAGGCTCTGTACTGGGTTCATTGAACCTTTCACTGCCTCTCTCTCTCTCTTGGGGAGAAAAAGGGATTTTGAAAGGCTGACCAGTTCTGCAACAGAAAAGACTGCAGCAGTTGTCTTCAAGGACTCGTCAGCACATACATCTGCATGCCCTAGTTAGATATCAGTGCATCAGTCTTTTTGTCAGAGGGCATATTTGGCCTCAGGGTTAACCAAGAGCTTCAGTTAACTCAGGTTCCAATCACTGGATTTTTTACTCATAGATCTCATTAAATTATTAAACATCTCAGATGATTTCCTGCTCATAGCCTTCCACGAAACTGTATATTCAGTCACAGGAACAAAATATTTTTTAGTGCTCAGAGTAAGGGGGAATGATCCCCCTTCTTGCTATTTCTCAAAGATAATGGATTGTACTGTTTTCTATTTCTTTCTTGCTCCCTCTGCCAGCTTTTGTTTGATTGACGGCGGGGTGTCTATCCCTCTCTCCTCGTCTCTTGTACTCTCTATGGTAGCTAGTGGGGGGGAGTGAGAGAGCGAGAGCGAGAGAGAGAGAGAGCAGGTGTGTTAAATCACATTTTGGAGCCATACCAATGAATAAGCATTTTACCTTTTAATCCTGTATGAAGGCAGGTCTTCGTGAGAGTTTCCATTTGGAACATCAACCTTCTTGGCATATTAGATGTAATGAAACAGAAGGCTGTAACAGAGAACAAAATACATGGGAATCCTAGAGCCACTACTTTTGAGCTGCCCAAGGATTGCCCATCATTTACATTGCAGATGCTGTAGATCTTAGGCACATGCATCTGAAACCATCAGGGAAGGCAGTTTTGGCAAGTGGTCTTTATTATGAATTTTCAGGACCATCAGACACCTGCTAGATGCAAGCATGCATAATGGCTAGGCCTTGGGTTGGATATCATATGGATTCTACTGCCTCTTACATGCTTTGTTCTGTTCTTCATCTGTAAACACTCTTATCAGTACTTCCACCTTGACTCCCAGTTTTCTTTTTTCACTATGTTTGGTCAGTCATGGGCGAAACTATTGAGAATTATATTCATTGAACAGTTCTGTTCTTACCTGGTTGGGCGGCTTGTGACCGTAGAGACATATGTGAGCCTCCAACTGTTTTCAAAAGCTCCCTGCAAGTGATTGCTTCAGACCACTGACAAGAATTATAGGTGGAGGTGAGAGATATGGGTGTGTCCAGTGCCAGATTTACGTATAAGCTAAACAAGCTATAGCTTAATGCCCCACTCTCTTGGGGCCCCAATTTTTTTAAAAGGAAAAATAATAATAATATTAATATACTTCTTCCTAATTATATTTCAGTTCAACAATTACTTTGATAAAATACATAATTTGGTATGTGCAAATGGATTTATATACCTATTAAGTCCATAAATTACCATATAGCAGATATTCAACACAAAAAACAGTGACAATTTGTTGTTGACAGCTGGCCATATAAAGGGCCCCATTACCTTCAGTAGCTTAGGGCCTCATCAAACCTAAATTTTGCCCTGGTGTGTCAGGGAGTAGGGAATGGCAGTGCAATGCAACTCCTAACAGATACCCTTAAGAAAATGTGGCCCTAGACAGAAAAACATGTCCTCTGCTTCAGCAATACATGTGTAAGTGCATACTTATTTTAAAGAGGAAGATATAACCTTTAGGCTTTGTACTCTGTTTATGAACACATATTCTTTTCATAATAGCTTCTACTGGTGTCTTTGTGCATGCAAAAGCATGCTGTAATTTGGATATGAGAAGGCTTTGGTGATTAAAATTGCTAGCTGTACAGTCTATTTTGTACAGAAAAGACATTTGAATTCTTCTAAAATTTAAAATGTTACAATGGAGAAATAAATACATCTTATATATTTGTTCTTTTCCTTGTTAATATAGATATGTGTTAAAATCTCTTAGGGGCAGCTTCACACTGCTGAATAGTTTAGTCAGTAGAGCAAAAGATTCCTGTATTGCAGGGGGTTGGACGAGATCGTTCTCGTGGTCCCTTCCTGCTCTAGATTTCTGTGGTTCTATGTAAGAATTCCTGCATAGAAGAAACTCAAGTGTAGGAATGCTTTACATCTGTAAAAATCACACGGTGTGCTAATTTTAAAGGTAAAGGGACCCCTGACCATTAGGTCCAGTCGTGACCGACTCTGGGGTTGCGGTGCTCATCTCGCTTTACTGGCCAAGGGAGCCAGCGTACAGCTTCCAGGTCATGTGGCCAGCATGACTAAGCTGCTTCTGGCGAACCAGAGCAGCGCACAGAAATGTCATTTACCTTCCCGCCGGAGCAGTACCTATTCATCTACTTGCACTTTTTGTGTTTTTGAACTGCTAGGTGGGCAGGAGCAGGGACCGAGCAACGGGAGCTCACTCCGTCGCGGGGATTCAAACTGCCGACCTTCTGATCAGCAAGTCCTAGGCTCTGTGGTTTAACCCACAGCACCACCCATGTCCCTCTGCTGATTTTACATTTGTGTAAATTTTCAACTATACATGCACAATTGGACACAGTATCCTAGTTCATGTACATTAAGCAAGGGGAACCCATGGTATATAAACCCTATAAATGTTGTTAGATTCTGTCTCCCTTTCGGCATGGCTAAAGGGAGGGTTTATGGTCAGGGTTAATGGGAGATGTAGTCCAACAACATCTGCAGGACACCCGATTCCCACCCTAATGCACACTGTATATGAGATGATCACATGCACACAGCATGTTAATTCCTACCTGGAAGTGCCTTCTGTGCTGGAATATTTTAATGTATCCAGCTACATGCCAGCTTTAATTTCCCTTGCTTTAAGGGTTAATATTGTTTTTAGAGAAACAACAGATTTCTATTTTAGTTCTTTTGACAGCTTGACACGCTCTTTTGGATATTTCTTGCATAGATTTATTTTGCTGTTTTTTCTTTTTCTTTTTTAGCACCACCAAAGTTTACAAGAACACCCGTTGACCAGATAGGAGTTTCTGGGGGAGTCGCATCATTCATCTGCCAAGCTACGGGAGACCCGAGACCTAAGATTGTCTGGAACAAAAAGGGCAAGAAAGTCAGCAATCAGAGATTTGAGGTATTAGGTCCATTGTTCTGTTCCTCTGAAAAACATTTACTTTAATATCGCCTGATTATTCCCTGTTGCTTTTGAACAGTTATCGTATTAGAACTGCGGCATTGATGCTTACATTGGTGTACCGGAAGAAAACAAAAACAACCTCACTACACACATTTTTGGATCTCTCCCTAAAGAGAAATTCCAGTTCAGTTTATAACAGTTCTCCACATAACCTCTGACCAGACTGAGAGTGAGATGTGTTATGAATTTATTTATTTTTTAATCCCTACTCTGCATTCTTCTTTTGTTTTCTGCTTACTTGGGTTGGCTATGCTGTTCTTCTCAATGACCTGTGCAGTGGAAGGCAGAAATCCAGTTCCCAATGTCATCTGTGGTGGTTTTTGCTGAAGAGTTAGAAGTATGATTTTGGGAAAACACTGGAAAGAATATTCAAGCTAGGTTAAAAACTCATAAGGGTAGTGGATAATGTAATGGGTTTATGAACAGCAGTGGGCATCAGCATTACAGAAGCAATACAATCACAATGTTAGTAATAGTGTGCCAATTTGGTGTTGGCATTGTGGTTCTCTTCTTCAGCCTTGCTTCCCCCCCCCATGCATGGTACACTGTGCCCCAAAGCCCCTTGCTGCTGCTGATCCCCTTCCATCGTATGTGAGATGGCACGGCTGCATGTATGCTAATGGCCTGCATACTGGTCCAGCATACTCAGATTTTATGTTTAGTATCAGTATTTGGGAAGTTCTTTGTTGTTTACAGGTTGATGGGAGGAAATGAATACAGTGGTACCTTGGGTTAAGTACTTAATTCATTCTGGAGGTCCGTACTTAACCTGAAATTGTTCTTAACCTGAAGCACCACTTTAGCTAATGGGGCCTCCTGCTGCTGCCACACCACCGGAGCACAATTTCTGTTCTCATCCTGAAGCAAAGTTCTTAACCTGAAGCACTATTTCTGGGTTAACGGAGTCTGTAACCTGAAGTGTTTGTAACCTGAAGCGTATGTAATCCGAGGTACCACTGTACACAAACAATGTGGACAAAAGCAATCATAAATAGAAGCATGGTAGATAGTAGGTTATAGCATCTTAAGAACATAGTGAGATCCTGCTGAGATCAGGTGAGTGGCTTATTTAGTCCAGCATCTTGTTCTCACAGCCAACTGGATGCCTATTGGAAACGTGAAAACAGGACCACCACAACACCCTTGCTCCTGTTGTTTCCACCATCCAGAATTCAGAAGTATACTGCCTCTGCCATTAAGAGGAGGACCATTTTCATTACTGGTAGTCATTGATAGGATTCGAAAACCCACAGAGGATAAGGCTTTTATCCTCTCTAAGCCATCAAAGTTGGTGGCCATCATGGCCTCTTGTGGGGTTGAATCATATTGTTAAAATTATATGATATGGTTTATCATATTCCTGGTCAATATGGCAGCCTAATGCTGCATAAGAAACAAGTGAGGGATTATTGAATTATTGCTCCACATTGCTATAATTCTCTGCTTCCCTTTCTTCTCCCTCTTTGCTGACTTTAATGACGTCATCCCAAAGGACGCTCTTGCTGCAAATTTTCTTACATACATTGCTGAGAGGCACTCATTTCCCTCTCCTTGCACCCAAGCATTAGATTCATCTGTAAATCACAAGTTTGGGTTTTAGTCCTGATTATTACTACTTTAAAGGAACAGAAAATACATTTCTTTCTTTTCTTTTCTTTTAAATATATTTTTTATGGAAGTGTATATGATATATCTGAATAAGTATTCTCCACTGCCTTTCTTCTTAAGTGTTTCTTTTAATTAGTTTCCTGAGATGAAAAAGAACTGAATCCCAACATTGACAGCTGTGTGAAAGCTAGATGCTATCCGCTTCACACACTTTAATACTTGGTGGTTGTTGTTTCTGATACTTGTGTTGTTGGAACTTCTGTAAGCAAACCAGGTTAGGAACAAATATGTTTGCTATATCATTTTAGTTTGCATTCATAACTGTTTTGGGCCAGTGTGTGTGGCAAAGAACTGCAGTTGGCCTTCAGCCCTTCCCACTCCTCTGTTCATAGACATGATGAATGTTCTATATACATGTTAACCTCAAATAATAATCTGGAGTTTTCTCTGGTTGTTACAAGGCTCAAATGGTATAGAATTGTTGAGGCAAAGCACATGAACTTATGTGTTGTTGGTTTTGGGGTCCCATCATTCCTGGTAACTAGAGGTTCTGGATGGGGCTAATGGAAGTTGTAGTTGTGGTCCAACAACAGATGGAGGACATCACACTGACTACCTTGGATATGTGTGCTTCACAATATCAGCAGATTCTGAATGTGATAATACATATTCAATAGGAGTGGTTAAGCAAGAACTTAATTACTCACTTCTGTGTCAGGAGTCCTACTCACACCAACCAAATTGTTGGGTTCCAGAGCTTGTTGGAGCAAATTGCATGTTTGGAGCTATGCAAGGTGCTGTAATTGCACTATGATCATGCCTCCCTTACTAAGCATTTGTTGTGCCATGGGCAGCATATAATGCTTTATTATATGGCAGCATATAATGCTTTATTAGTCCTAGTTGATATATAGCACAACATTAGTCTAGGGAAATATAGATCTAGAAGTATAACTCTGCAAAATATTTAAGTTTGTTTATATTGCTTTTGCTATGTTTTTATTACAACCCCAAAGCAGAATAAGAGGCGTACGGTGAAGAAGAGGTTTCTCTCCTTCCTTACCTCCCATCTTGAAACCCACAATCTACTTATGCTTCCTTGCCTATTCCAGAAAATGATATCTGAACATTTTAGCTGCTTTGTGGGAGGCTGCACGTTCCCCAAGATTAATTGACATACACCAAAGACATATAAACTATGCAGGGATTGTGTGAAACAAGGAACTAGACAAGCATTATATGAAGAAGAGAAGTGTACATGATCTGTAAGTCAAACGCTTTCCTTCCCATGATCCTTTAAGTATTGAAGTGCCTCTTGTATTAGGCTTCAGCGGCTGTTCAATTTCTAATTTCCAATTTTTACAAATGCAGATCAAAGTCTAGGGAAGAATGCATTTTCCCCCCAGTAAACTGAAACTTATATGAAAGGCTAAAAAAGATATCATCCATTATTTATTACCCCAGGAGAGTTTGAATTGACTCTTTTGAACAGGCTTTTAGCACACATTTGTTTAAGTTTGGATGGATTCCCCTTCCATCTTGAGTGAATTTCAGGGCAGGGGCAAACTTGCCATTTATCCTAGTTTTCTAGAAGTTAGGAACAGGGAATATGGCTCTATCTGTGTTTGTTTAAAAGGTGGCAAGAGAAGCCAGCAAATTCCCTGAAATCTCCATGGAGTTAAACTATCCTTATTCAACCACTGCGGTTGCAGTTAGGGGATTCCTGCCTCCCATCCACCAGTGCTTGCAAATTTCAACAGGTGTTAGTGAACTGAGCTAGGTTTGTGGTCCTTATATAAATTTACAAAACTCTGAACGCCGTATGTCTAGGATGCCTTAGGGACCACCTTGGCTCTTATATCCCAGCTCAGTCACTGAGATCATTGGTTGGAGCATTGCTGGTTGTCTCCTGAGTTGGTGAGCACATTTGACTTCAACATAAAACCAAGCTTTCAGTGTTAGCTCACTCCCATTGAAAAGGCTTTGGAGCATTGGATACAGGCACTTTCTGTATGGACTTAAAAGCATTTGCTGAGGCCTCTCTTTTCTCCCCACCAGGCTTATGCAGAAAATTAAGAAAACATGCTACTTAATAGACACCTGGTGATCTGTGTGTTGTTTTGCATTGTTCTTACTACATTTTACTTTTTCTAAACTTTTTTGACTTTTTTATGAAATTGAAGTATACAGTTATTTTACAAACTAAACAAGCACTTTTAAAAGCACCGGACAATTATTGCACGGCCAATAAGGCTGAGGTCATGAAAGAGCTTGTCGATGTGGTCTTAGCTGAGCATTTGTTTCCCAGATTCAATTTTTCATCTGCCATGTGGTTGTAGTCAGTCACAGACCCAAAATACACCAGCATGCTCACAGTTTCACACCCTTTCAGTGTCCCTGGGTGAGGATGATCTGTAAAGGCATCCATTAATTCCTGCTTACCATTTTAAACATGAAATATATGTCTTCTGAGTGTTGGAGGCCTGGAATAGACTGTGGATCCTTTGCCACAAAAACAAACTCTCTGGGGAAGATGGCTGAGCTGGCCTTGGAGGTTGTCCTTTTTTTGTATTATAGCTGCTAGCCAACCCCATATGCATGTGAGTGACACAGATTTTTTTCCCTGCAGTCATTTGGTCATGGTAACTATGCATGCCATGGCCATGGCTAGGTGATCCTCACATGGCTCACATCACTGCTCTTTTATGTCTCTTTCAAATTAATGACAATTTGGCCAGCCCGCCACTAAAGAGTTTTATAGTGAGTTAAAATTTGAGAACTGCATTACCTTTTGTATTTTAGCCCCCTTACTTAGGGCCAAGAAATATGAGTGACTCTTAAATTTGCTCCTTTCCACTCGTATGAAATCAATCATTGATGTCCATGTTAGAGGAATTTAGACCAGTGAGATTATGTATTAAATACCCAGGCTTAGTGGAGAGGCAGGTATTTGTAACAACACCTGTGACAGCTCCTGTTTCCTTCAATAGGTAATAGAGTTTGATGATGGATCTGGATCCGTTCTCAGAATACAACCGCTACGGACTCCACGAGATGAAGCTATTTATGAATGTGTTGCTTCCAACAGTGTTGGAGAAATAAGTGTGTCCACAAGACTCACTGTGTTACGTGGTAAGTGGCTTCCATATATTTATTATTTTAAAGATATTTGTTTGCTTTTGTTTGTTTTTTACAGATTGTAGGGAAATGTTTTGCAGAGTTACAGTATTTATACTTGAAAATGGAAAAACCCTGATGTGTTTTTCACCTAGAAATTGTTCTCTTTCAAACTGAGTTGACATAATGATTACATCACAATCAGTTGTGCCGTGTGCAGTTGCATGTAGTGAGTGCATTTGGTGATATCTTCCTTCCCAGTGCCTGGGATTTGTCCCTACAATAGCTGTTGGTTTGTCTCTTCATGTTTATGGTGGACAGGTTGCTTTGTGTAATCTGGAGAGAAGCTATATTTGATGTACATTCGGTTGCTACTTTCATTTGATGTACTTTTGGTTGCTATTAATGTATAAATTGTTCTTTCTTCTCTCAGAAGAAATACTGAAGTTCAGACATAAAAAATAGGAGAATTTAAAATGAAGAAGGGAGCTATAGCTAAATTCACTCAACGGTTTTTGGATGAATTGGGTTTTCAAAGTGCTGCCCTTGGCATTTTATGCTGTGTGATAGGCATTTATATCAAACGTAACCTAAGCAAGTTGACACTGACCTTGGCAAAACTATAGAAACAGAATTTATTTACATAATGATGAGCTGTAGGTAGTTAAGCACTTTGGTGAACACAAACAATCTTTCTTTCAGCAATAGGAATGCTTGTCATCTTGTTCTGACTCTTTGTATTTCTTGGTCAATCAGAGCTATCAATGATGACTTTGAAATAACATTTTGTGCTCCGACCATATACTGTATGTGTTTTGCTTCATGATTCACAGGTGTCACTTATGTGAAGCCACTAGTGACAGCTTTCTTGTGGTAAATGCCAGAAATCAGATGACCTTTTATATCTGATTTCCAGCCTTTAAAAATAAGGATATATATGTTGTTACTTGTGTGTCCATCTGACATAATAGATACTCAGTGATAACCTAGGAAGAATACATTTGTGGGGGGGGGGTTGGTTCCCTCCTCCTTTCAATTTAGAAACAGATTTGGTTATATAGGTATTTATATTTCCTTTCCCTTGAAGTATGAATGGCTAATTTGCTCTTCATCACTATGAGACATTGTCCAAGCTGTGTATGAACACATAGTTCCCTACTTCTGCCTTTTTGCCATGGTTCATACTTGTGATGGAAATGAACTCTGACATCATCCACGTGCTCTGTGTAGGTTGGACAATGAGGATTGAAAGTGGAAATCAATGGAACACAAGTAACAATAGGGAGAGCACTTTAAGGTTCCTGTTTTTTCCTATATAGCCATATGGTGACTCATATGACCCATATGGTGTCAGGTGTGAATCAGGTGACTGTGCTTTGGGAGAAATAGCATTGTATGACAAACCGTACGATCTTTGCTGGGCTGATTTGGTTCACAGACTGGGGTGTTCCCCACTGCTGTGAGATTAATAGATTTGATTAGGTGTTGTTGCCGACTTGTTTATGCTTTCACCCTGTGAGATCAAATGTGAATATAGTGTGAATATAGTGAGATAATTTTAACAGTCCATGCAACCACTCTGTATTGTCATTTGCTTTGCACAAGTAGTGAACATTTATACTAGACAGCTCTCAAAAGTGTCTCCATAGGTGAAGTAAGAATATAGGGTACTCTCTGCCCCACTTCTAACTAATCATGATAAACAACAATATATTTGTTGTGCTAGCCACTGGCCTTGACAACTGTAAAATAAAGTTCCAATATAAAGTTTCTAATACATAAACAAGTAAATAAAGATAAATAATAAGATAAAATACAGCACAACTAATCTATGTCTCCATGATATATTCTCAGTTGCCATCTTCCGACTTGGACGTGTATTTCTAATTACGTATGAAATAAAAGATACGTTAGTCTGCCTGAACAGAGAGTAGGGGGAGCTGGACTGTTGTTGCACTTGAGTGGGGCAGACTGCATTTGCCAAATTTCCAGAGGCTAACCAAGAATACCATCTAAACACACGATTTGGGTGCCTGTAACCATCTGAATAACAGAAGAGTTTCATTATTCTCCTGCAATGCATCATTTGTCAGTTGCTGATCTGATGAGCCAGATGCATGAAGATAATTTGGACAGAAAGTGGGAACACAACAAAAAGGGTGTTTTCATTTTTGTAAAAGCAGATGTCTATCTCAAAAGCAGAACACACACTGGCTGTGTTTACATATCACAGTAAACCATAGTTAATAGTTCATTGTGAATTTGCAGTTGGCTCCCATTATGCTCCTAGCCTAGTGTGAGTGGAAGCAACAAACCATGGTACCTGCCTTGGCATTATGTCTGTACCGGGGATTTTGGTTTGTTTCACTCCAAGGAAAACATGGTGTGAAACAAAGATTTTATTTGATTTCCTGGCTGTGTTTGAGTAATGCAAACCACTATCCTGAATTGAGATCTATGGCTAATTAAGCATCATGTTTTGGTGCTCCCATTTGTGCTAGAGGAGGTGGGAAGTCAGAGCTAATTCTGTATTCCCAACAGCATTACATACGGTTTACTATGACTTGCAAACACAGCCACACACAAAACAAAAAGCTTGTGAAGAGAGACTGGTTGGGGGATGGGAAAAGGCTTTAACACCCCCAAGTGACAAATAAGTATACCAGCAACTGTGTAGTGCTTTGTGACCATAATTAGATTGTTCATTATGATAACATTTTATTAATACCCCATTTTTGAAGATGAACATTCTTTTCCCTGCTGTGAAAATGGTACTTATTACTGCTTTTATTATAAAGTGTTTCTGCTGGAGAGCTCTGCAAGCAACATTAAAGAACAAAGCATAACTTCTTGACAGTTAGTCAAACAGTAGTCTCCCCCTCCCTCTTAAAAATGAATGATTGAAATAAAAACAACTGGTCAATCACAACAATTATGATAAAGTGTGGATTACTTGATTTTTTTTTAAAAAAAGTAATTGTAATAAGGGACTAGAAATAAATGCATCATTATGAACTAGTTCTGTGGGCATAAAGATTTGTACAGAGAAATTTCTCTCCCAAACAGCATATAATTAGAAATGATTAATGAGTTGTCAGTTTTGTTAGGCTTGAGAGAAAATATGGAACTTTCTAGGGAATGAGATAAAGGAAGCTCATAAATGTAGGCATGGAAATTCCCAAATCTGCAAAACACACTTTGCTCACTGTTGCTCAGTTTTTGAATCACTGTGGATCAAATATGTATTCTAAATTCAGTAGTGGGATACTCACTGGAGCAGTATCTACCATGGGATGCCAAATTCAGAAGAACATTCCAGGCTGTGTTGTGGAGGGAATAGGAGAAAGTGTAATGGAACTAATAATTCTCACAAATATGCCATTACCCAGAAAATATTATTATCCTTGCAAAATTAATTCTACAACAAAGCAGAACAGAGTCAAATGCACCTTCCTGTGTGAGGACTCCTCACATCTCTTATTGCTGCTAATTGTGCCTCTGCAATACATATAAAAAGGTAAAGGTAAAGGTCCCCTGACAGTTAAGTCCAGTTACAAACGGCTGTGGGATTGCGGCACTCAGTTCGCTTTACTGGCCGAGGGAGCCGATGTTTGTCCGCAGACAGTTTCTACAGCCAGCTATCTAAATAAATGTTGGTACAGGCATCCCCCCAACTCATGTGAGGTTTACATTCTGGGCCTCCACACACATATTTGAAATCATGTAAAGTGAGGAGGACCCTTTAAATGCCGTATCCAAAATACTGTATCCAAAAATATCCACAGCCAGAATTCAAGCTCTGGGGCCGGCAGAAAAACACATGGGAAGGTGGCTGCTGCTGCTGTGCTACCCCACACATCAGCTGTTAGGCGGGGAGGCTGAGCAGCCTAAACAAAGCCCTGCTGTTCCTCAGGTCTCTGAGGCTTCCTTCACCCTCACTGACATCCTCTTTGGGCTCTGGGAAGGTTCTCCTCATGAACCACAAGGACTCTCCAGTTCTCTCTCGCCATTTCTGGGTTTGGATTGAATTATTGTATTTTTTCCTGGCACCTCACATGTACTCAGCTGCGGGCGAGTAGAAGATGCCTAAATGGGGAGAAAATTAAGGGACAAAGTCAATGAAAATATGTGGCTGAGGGATTCTTGATGATCCCTTTGAAGACCAAGCAAGTTCTTTTCATTGCACAATATGAAACAGCATTTTAGTGTACATCATGTACAGATTTGGTGTACAATTATGTAATTATCGTGATATACAAAGTAGTATTCATGTGAAAATTAGGAGTGCGATGTCTATATATATTTTTTTTTAAAAAAAAAGAAAGAAAGAAAAACCGCTGGTCTTGTTTGCTGGTCTCTAGAAGAAGAGTTAGTAGTTTTTTAACACGTGTATGAGTGTGTTTTGCAATGTCTGTTGTTTCCCCAGTTTTCTCCGATTTTATTTAGCTTGCACTAGAATACGGTCCCAAATGACTCCATGCCTCATCAGAGTTATTACTATGCAAACAGAATAAATAACACAGAGCAGGAAAACAGCTGAACAGCAAGTCATTTGGAGAGCACCCAAGTTGCAAGCGGAAGAACTGGAGCCTTTTGGTGTCAGTGAGCTTATATGTAGGGATGAATTTGTGTGACCCACTGGCAATTTGTGCATAGGGTGAATAATGTGAAAAAGCGTTAAGAAGGCTCGTCTCTATTGATGCCTAACTCCTTGAAAAGCCTAGGAAGAAGAGAGCAAGAGCATAACACTAGCTTCAAAACTGCAACAACTCTTGGCTTGGCAAGAAGCAGGATGCAAGTGGAAACTGTCCTTTCAATGCAAGCTTTATTCCGATACGGAATGGATAGTGTAGCTGAGTTAAAGCGAGATCATTCTATGTTATGGTCCTATGGTGTAATAAGTCTTGTCTGTTTCAGTCTGCATACAATAAATTGGATCTCTCTCGCTCTCATACACATGCACACTCACGCGGTCACTCCTGTAATGTCAATTTTGTGTATGTTTGCAAGTCTGCTTTTGCGTAGCATTGGGGATGGGCCTGCAGGGTCAGTGAATCTGAAGAGCTAAATTGTGCAACACAGCAACATAGTATGGTAACAGAGACTCCTTGCAACATCCAGCAGCGCTGCTCTTTCCTTTGTTTGAATCATGGGGACGTTTTAGCAGCAACAAGAGTACAGCCAGAGGCAGGACTGTGTGGAGGTAGCATAGCTGCATCCCATGGCATGAAAAGTGTGTTGAAGTTCTGACCAAGGGCTTGTTCCTCTTCTGCTGCAATAGATGTGAAACCGGTGTGCCACTGCACAACTACATTTCTGGACGTGTAAAACAGAAAAGCTACCCTGAGCTCCCTTTAGGAGGAAGGGCATATTATAAATAACAACAACAACAACTGGGTTGTTTCAGTGCACTTTACACTAAGCACTTTTATTCACTGCATAGGAGTTTGATAATGGATAAAAAGTGAACTGTAGAAATACTGTACCTTGATAAAGTGACTGCAGAATTCAGTTCCTAAATAGTCAATTTCTAAAGTTCTAAAAGGCATTCATATGCTAGATCAGTCTGCTGGTTTATCAAGTACACCATTATGATGACAGAAAGTTTGTTGAAATGAAAAGTGTGTTTGCTTTAGAGTACTGAAGTGTTCGCAAAATTAAATGCATATGAATGTCAGAACAACTCATCATGAGAGCAATAACATTTTCCAAACACATCCAATAAAGTTAGGAAAATACTTCCCCAACAAAGTATACATTAGATTTTTTTTTATATATATCCCCTCTTACTTTCCCCCTTCCTCTTTGTGATTCCACAAATGAGGGTATCTGCCCAAGGCCAAAAATAATGGGTGGAATTCAAAACAGCGCTAAGAACACTCTGTAAGTGCAAGAATATCTGTTTGCCTGATTGAGTAATCTAAACTTTCTTCCCCTGTGCACTGTACTGGAGGTTCTCCTCCTGAGAGGAAGGTGAAATCCCACTGTGTGACTGGACATTCACTCATGCAACATTCGATTCTGCAAGGAATTCCTTTAAAGAAAGGAAACACTTTAGCACTTGTATGTAAAGGTAAAGGGACCCCTGACCATTAGGTCCAGTTGTGGCCGACTCTGGGGTTGCGGCGCTCATCTTGCTTTATTGGCCGAGGGAGCTGGTGTACAGCTTCCGGGTCATGTGGCCAGCATGACTAAGCTGCTTCTGGCGAACCACAGTGTTTACCTTCCTGCTGGAGCGGTACCTATTTATCTACTTGCACTTTGACATGCTTTTGAACTGCTAGGGTGGCAGAAGCAGGGACCGAGCAAAGGGAGCCCACCCCATCACAGCGATTCGAACCGCCGACCTTCTGATCGGCAAGTCCTAGGCTCTGTGGTTTAACCCACAGCACCACCCGCATCCTCTGCACTTGTATGTAGCAAACTCCAATTAGCCAGTGGTCCATTATCACTTGGTTGGTAATATTTTAAAACAGGGTACTGTGGACAACACTCTCCCATCCTAACACTTTTTGAAAACCATGGTTTTCATAGCTACAGAGAGGAAGGAATGCACCAAACAAAAAATCTCCTGTCCCTGGAATCTTTTCTTATACATGCAGTGTTCTGCATGTTGTGTTGGTGCTCATTTTCGGAATGTGAACAACATGCACTTTTCAGTGATAACCAGTTGACAGAATTAAATAGTTTTCCACAGGCATTACAATAAGTGCATTTCTTAGCACATCACAGTTTGCACATGTGGACTGAGGTCCAAATGTGGCCAATTATTTTTAGAAATATGACTTTCAGACTCAAAGGATGTGCATTAATGCATACACCAAGGCGAAAGATTTATTTGCCGTGCCATGGTAAGAGAATCAAACAGCTAAGATTAAAGCAGCCTATCAAAAACTCCTTTTTAATGGATAGTGTGGGATTTTATGCATGGCATTAGATCTTATTAAGATAGATTTTATTTTAGGTAATGCAATGTCTGTTCTAAACTGACATCGAATGGTGAAGCTGACTTACCATTCTTCCATTAATCTTTGTTGCAAAAAAATACATTAATAAAGCCACTATTCACCAGCTCAATCATAAATGGAATTTCCTCACCTTCCCTTACAAACAGATAAATCATCTTGTGCATAGGTTTCACTGTGACTTAAAATATTCCATTAAAATGATTTACTATCAAACTACTATAGCGGGCCTGCAAGGATATATAGTGTTGCCAGGTAATGGTAGCATGCCATCACATTTTTATTTCCTGAGCTACTTGTGAAATGTAGCAGTGGTGAAAGCATGAAGTCAACATGGATAGAATAATGAAGACTCATGTCAAGTCAATGTGCTTCATTTTTCATACTTAAACATAAATGAAGGGCAACTGTTGTTAGATGCACCAAGTTCTGCATTGGGACAGCCATTTCACATACTTTCAAAATTTCATGCCCCCCCCCTCTCTACCCCAACTTAAACATGTTAGGAATAGGTGTTTCTAATTTTGTTGAATGGAATTTGATTATAAGCAATTGTAACAGTGGACTGGTTTGCACATGACAGTAAGTCTAACTATGCCTTGCTAGGACCATGTGAACAGGACATTGCAGGTGTTTTGTTCCTCTGTGGTCTTTTTTGCTGCTGTGATGGGCTAAACCAATGTTTGGCTTAGCAAAATATCAAAAACTGGTCTTGTGAGTAAGTTCTCTCCTCACTAACAGCGAGCCATGGCCAGGAACAAACCCTTGCTATACTTTGTCCTGTCTGAGGACATAGGACAATTTATGGTAGTTACAAACAAAAAAAGCTGTTCTGTGACCTTTTTCAATTCTAAGTTCCAGTACTTTGTTCTGTTTGGCCCAGGTAAAGCCCACACCTTTTGAAGAAGCTTGACTTCTCTTAAAAAAGAAATCACCAAAGGCCAAATAAATCCTAGCAATTCTTCCACCAACAACTTAGTCACATATTGAGATCCTACTGTCTGATCTGTTTAGGTGTCGCTGAATAGAACAGGTGTTATTTCTGAAAATTCTTACTTCAATTTGGCTTCCATGAATTTCTGAATATATCTTCCAATACAGTGGAACCTCGGTTTTTGAATGTAATCAATTCTGGAAGACTGTTCAACTTCCGAAATGTTCGAAAACCGAGGATCAGTGGGCGGTCGGCAAAATCCATTGAAAAAATGGAAAATCATGCAGCAGAAGCCATTCGACTTCCTAGGTGCATTAAAAAATGGAAGCAATTACTTCTGGGTTTTCGGCGTTTGGCTTCTGAGACGCTTGAAAATCGAGGTTCCACTGTATTTGGTGACAGTAGCATGTATCATGACTTCTGAGTCCTCTCATGTACTATTTATATGTGCATATAAAGTAAAAGTCTATTCCGGCATTAATTGGCATATTAATTAAACATGTGTAATAATAGCCATGTGATGTCTGCAATTTTCTCATTAGGCAGGTGTCAACATGCAGACCACTAATAAGCCCTTGAGGTTTGTTTTACAATCAAGAGGAATATAAATTATATTAAATAAACATTTTATTTATTAGAAACCTGTTTCTCGATGGCACTTTTCATAGGCTACATTCAGGCATCTGTATGCTAATTTATTGCTACATGCAGATATATATATATGTTTGTAAGATCCCTGCATGTTCAGCTCTTCATGTATATTTGAGAAACTTGGAAATAGATTCACCACGATGCCATTTTCTCTATGTACATTTATTTCTGTGCACATTTAATGTGTGGAGATGTTGTGCAATCCTCAACCAAGCTGCTACAGATTTATTTTTAGTTTCACTAGAACTAAATAGATATTTGATTAGGTACACTCATTCATCCCCCCCCCCCCGAGTGTTTTGTTATGCTGCTGCTGAACTATCAACCATTCCTGTATTAGGTGAATTGCTGTTTAATAGCCCAGAATGGTCTGCTGACTGAGGCTAATGCTTAGGAGCTTTCTGCTTTATAGAATATCTAATGAAAATTAGGTACGCTTGAGGAATTTGGTCTTTGCGAATTCCAATACGCATTGACATGATCCACATCTCCCAGACTAATGTGCTGATCGCAACTTAGTTATCTACTCTCAAATGTTCTAACACACTTCTTGGTTCAAAGGACATCAAAATGATCTGGAAATTCTGATAAGAAGTGCAGGCAATCCACCACAGTGGTGAGCCGCTCCGTTGATCCGCACTATGAAACGTAGGAGGGGAGGATGAACAGATGAATCGATATTAATTTTTATATATTAGTAACTTTGCATTAATGTAACATTTTTACATGTCACTGTGTATTTTTGTAATATTTTTGTTTAAGCTGTATGTTGTTGCTTCAGTTTTCTTTACTCCGCTTAAAGATATTTAAAATACATTAAGCGATATAGAAATTAAATAACGATAATCGTCACTCTCTTGACTTAGCTTATTAGCATGCGCTGCTGGTATGCTGTCATTCTCCATTGTGGAGCTTCTTGTTCAAACATGGGTTTCTCATGGATAATCACATCTATATCTGTATTTATTCTGTGTTCACCTGTAGCCAACATGTAATGAAATCTAAATCAAGCGTAGCGTATTTAGGAAGGAAGGCAAAAATGTAAGTAAGGTAAAGGTAAAGGGACCCCTGACCATTAGGTCCAGTCGTGACCGACACTGGGGTTGTGGCGCTCATCTCGCTTTATTGGCCGAGGGAGTCGGCATACAGCTTCTGGGTCATGTGGCCAGCATGACTAAGCCGCTTCTGGCGAACCAGAGCAGCGCACGTAAACGCTGTTTACCTTTGACGTGCTTTCAAACTGCTAGGTGGGCAGGAGATGGGACTGAGCAACGGGAGCTCATCCTGTCGCGGGGATTCGAACCACTGACCTTCTGATCGGCAAGTCCTAGGCTCTGTGGTTTAACCCACAGCGCCACCCATGTCCCAAAATGTACGTAGCAAAATTTAAAAACTGAAGGTAAATGGTCTATTATGAATTGAGTCTACCATGGTTGGATTTCTTCTTTCAAAACCATGTATTAATATTAATATAAATATATAAAATAAGAGTTGTAGTCAACAAAGTTCTACTCAAAGTTGAAATTTATGGACCTAAACTGGCAGTGTCCATTGATTTCCATGGGTCTAGAGTTAAAAAAGGTTGAAGGGCTGGAGATTTAGAATAGCTGAATTTTAAGAGATACCATAGACTTAATTTCATCTACACTTTTAAATTAGAAGTTAACCTAAGAAAGAAGTAGGTCTAGATGTAGCAGGTGAATCATCTGTTTTGACTGAATAGCCTCAGGAATGCAAACTCACATATGATTTTTAGAATCAAAATTCAATTCATTACATGTACATGGATAAAAGATTCCCATGGTGGTTCTCCTCTAGTCCTGCTGCTACTGTGGATGAAACAAACCAGAGTTCTGCTTGTATTGTCTGGCTCATGGTTTGCTTTTCCAAATGAAACATGAGTGGTAAACTCAAAACAAACCTTGGTATCTGATTGCGGCTGGTCAGCAACAGAAATGGGGAAGGAACATCATGGGAGCTCTTTTGCATTAAACTACAGTTTGTTTTAAGCTATGGTTTATCATGATGTGTGAACCAGGCCAATGCATTGCGCCAAACTCTGTTCCTTCTGTTCGTGAGAGACATTTGTTCGCGTACTTCCTCTTTTCTCTGCATGTTCCCCACACCATCTGCAGAAGAAGATTGGGGAACCCTTTGGAGCAGTGTGGTAGGTAGCACAAGGACTGCTGGATATCAGATCTTTCCATCAGTAGACAGACATAACATAATAAAAACAGTTCAAATTACAATTTCATATGTTGAAGAGCACAATAAAGCAATTCAGGGTTAAAATACGGAGACAGAATTTTAATTCACAATAACCACTCAGCAAAAATAATTTAAGTGAACCAACTGACTCCTAGTCACTGTTAACAATGCAAGTTACCAGCTTCACATAGCCTCACATTAGCTTCAAAGAAGAAGGAAATTCATCTCCCCATTTAAGCATTTTACTGAGCCTTCTATCTGTTGCGCTAATGTTTCTCATCGAACAAATCATAATTTGAAGCATCTGCCCAGGATTGATTCTTATTTTGTATAAAAGTGATATGAATAAATAATAAGAAGCAAGGTTAAAAGTATTCCTTTTTTGGCACCTTCAAGTTGGCACTAGTCCCATTCCCTTCTATTTTGCATTAGGAGGAAAAATCCTTATTTGGCGCTTTTCAATTTTTAGTAACTGCATGAATAACTTTGACAAAAGTCTTCTAAGTGCCTTATCGATTTTCTTTACATCAGTCCCTTCCATCCTGCCAAAACCAAACAGGGGAGTGATTATAATTCATTAAAGATCTTGGCTTAACTGAATCTGTGTGTACAGCCTTTGTACAAAGCATTCACTAGAAATGTAGACAGTTGTATGTCAGTTCGTAGATTCTGAGCATCAAGAAGGATGGCTGATGAAATCTTCGTAACTGATGGAAAAAAGCCCTTAGCATCTCCATTTGCCATAAATGTACAATTACATAAATGCATACATCAAGTGACATTTTACCATATTTATCTTACCAATGATTGCTGAAGAAGGAAAACTTATTTATCTCTTAGTATGGACTGAGACAGCTATCTGTGTCAATTGCCTTCAAGAGTAGCTGGGGGAAGGTTTGGGAGATATTACTGGTTCTTGTTTACATCCTGTTGTAACTGTGCTAGTAACAGATAGTGTGACTCCCAGTGATTCCAATCACTTTTCATATGCAAGACTAGTTTCCTCTGGATCGGCGCCATTTTATTGAGTAAAAATTGAGCAAAAAACATAAAAGAGAAATCAAGAATAGCAAACACAACAGAACATACCTGTCCACGACCCCTAGTGGTCCTGTTCCATGTTCTCCTCAATCACTTTTGCTTGGAGTGAATCCTTTGACCATGATTTTGCTCAAAGGAGTCTTGGTGTTCAAACCTCTGTTTTTCATGTGGCTGGAATGTAGGCTACTGGAGAAAGATACAGTCCATCTCCATTCCTCCACCAATTTTTGCTTCTGTTCTGTTTTCTAACAGCTTTTACCTCTGGCCGTGTCTGCCCCTGGAACACAGTCCTTGGAAGGTTCTTCTTACAAGAATACAACTCTTGGGCTGAAAAAGTTTCCCAACCCCTGAAATTATGTTTTTTTTAAAATTATTATTTCCTCCCTCCCCCAGTGTCTGTGGGGGAAGCCCTTGTCTGAATTCTTACCATTGTATTCTTGACATTGAAAAGAGGTCTTCCAGTGCAATAGGGTTTGCATACTTACTAGGGCTGGGTGATACCTGGTTTTCAACATTGTGATATATCACCACCTAAACATTGTGCTATACCATTATCTCACCCTGAAATGGTGATCAAGAGGTGTTAGCTGGCTTTACAGTTTTTCCCACATCATGATTTTTGCTTAGCACACAGATCATTATTTGTGATATATTGCCAGGGCGAAAATTATGAAACCAATACCAAGGTACCAGATTTGGACGATATATTGATATATTGCTCAGTCCTAATACTTGACAAGTTTTAGTTCTCTTAACGATTAATGGCTCAGTTGCAGTTGGAAATGCATTTTAGATTTAAAACAGATTTTATATGCCCCTCATGTGGTCTGGCTAGTAAACTTTGTATTTGCCAAATGTTTAATTGGGTCCTTAATTGAGGAGTCAGATATAGTTATTGCCAATGCCTAAGCCAATACCACTCTCATTGCTGTAATCGGTAAAGTTGTGGCCTAAATTTTGCCCACTAACCTTTAAACTAAAATTCTGTCTCAATGTGTTTTTATTATTCTTGGGGGTGCGCCGAGGCCTTGATGTGCAAACCAGATGGTTGGTGCTATCAGTCCTCTGCCTTTCTTTCATGCATCAAAGCATGGCCTGTTAAACTGGCCACTGAATTTACAAGGTTTAAGAAGGGCTAAGAGGTAGTTGCCTTTTCCAGTTGTGCAGAATGATCATATAGGCATGTTTGTTGATGGTAGAATCATTTCACCTTTGGAATATGGCCAGACTCATACTTCTAATGTGTAGTATAGTATGAGTTGTGGCATGTTGAGGTGGATGGCTCCCAGTTGCTTCATTTTGCTTAAAAGTCATTTGGGCAAAATACTGGGTTTCCTCCTTTCCCCCTTCTCTCTTTCCTTCCATCTGTGAGCATCTGAAAGCTAACACATTTGTCTTTCCATTACACAAAGCCTTACGGTAATAGCTCTTAAAACAGAATTCTAAATACTCTTGTTCATGTTAACCTCTGATGCTGAAAATTACTATAGGAAGCACCCCAATTAGCAATTCAAACATCAAAGGGTACAAAATACTACTTTCTACTCCCTGTGCCCACATCTAACTCCCACTCATTTTAAGAGGAGCAAAGAACATTCCTTTGAGTCTTTTAGCTGATAAATGAGCCGTTAAATATGATCAGCCACATTTTCAGAGTGTGCCCACCAGGACCTTCTTTAGCATGGGAATCTGGCAACTTGAGTTCCCGGCTTTGTTGGATACATTGGCAGCTATAAAACACAGCTGATATTAATTGATGTGGAATACAGAGTTTTTGTAGACTTGCAAATGCATTTTGCATTCAGCTGCTAAGATAGTTGCTGTTGTCTCCATCCTAGCAAGGGATATGCTTGAATCTTTGCTGCACATGGTTGAAGAAGCTGTGTTTTGAGGGCATGCATTGAATATTATCGAGCAGCAGATGTCGAGATGGCAGATGTAGCAGATGGCAGATGCAGAGGCACAATTCACAAGCATTAGTCGAACAGAACCTGTGACCAGGTTTTGTGCAAAAGGAGTAACAACAGTTCACTGTCTTCCTTAACATTTTCCCATTTCCATAAGACAAAAAGTAAGAATAGAACTTTCGTTGTTACATCTTTGCACACCTCTGTTACAGAGTCTTGAAAACAATAGTAGTAACAGTGACAGTAATAGTAATAAAAACGACAGTAATTGCAACTTACTTAACATTTTAAAAGTAGAGAACACTTTTATACTGTTCATTGGGCTAATTCCGACAATTTCATCTCTGTTGAATAAGCAGAGGTATGAATGAACCTTGTAGAGATATTCAGTAAGCAGAGATAGGAATTAATCATCCGTTTGTGCCTCCTTTCATGGGAGCCAACGGACAAGCATGGCAGTCTTTGGTTAACTATAATTTCCTGTTTCCTCTGAACCAGGAAGCTATGTTTAATGACTTCAAGATATTAAGTAACTTCACACTACGGCTTTGTATCTTTGTTCCAAAGCTGTTAACTGCATTTTGTGGTTCGAGGACCCGACCCCCGCAATGTGAAATGAATACACAAGGACACGTGATATAAGGTTAATGGGCAAGGAAAGGCCACAACTTTATTGATTACAGCAGTGAAAAGGTATTGGCTTAGGCATTGGATCTCTAAAACAAGTGGGTTTATTCACCAGTAGGTGGAGCCTGTTGATGCTAATTCAACTATAGACTCTCCTCTGACGTCACCGAGGGTCGTGTAATGGCCTCCCGCCAAGCAGGCATCGGACAGAACACACGACCGCCAGATTCCTTTAACGGAATACCCAAAAATTGAAGGCATAGGCGATGGCCACACCTAGCCCTTCGACACACCACAACACATTATTCCAATGCCTAACCTACCCACCAATACCACAAAAGTTGTGACGATTGCTACGAGGTAGACGGAAAAAAACAAAAAGCCTAATGCCAAATGGAAAAAAACTCCTACCAGGCCCCCTGGACAACCAGGGCGACCAACCTAAGGTCCATAGCAAGGCCAATGACCTAAGCCCTAACTCAAAGGGAGTGGAGGGTGGGTGTGACTCGCGATGAGACGACAACGAAGAATGAGGCCGGGGAGAGGCTGGCGCCGCAGCAAAAAGGCTGCTGAACACGCCCCTTCCGAGGCACCTGGTTGGATGCCTGCTGAGGGGCGTGGGCGCCAGCCAGGTGAGGTGGGGGCAGGGGGCTAACGCCCCCTGCTAGGGGCGGTGCTCGGGCTCCCGCCCACAACCACTCCCCTCTCTTCCAGGGAGGAGAGTCTTTCTTGGTTTGGATAAAACTGAGACTATAGTTTACAGAATATTTCCTGGCTTGTTCATGTTTTCATGCCAAAGTTGGCTTAAGCTAAAGTGTTTGACCTTGTGGCAAACCATTGAGGCAGATCATTACAATTTCTACTTTAGAAGTGTGAAATTGAAGCTGAGAAGTGATTATTTGTTTGGGATGCTGCACAGCAGGGTCAGAGGTTACATTCCTCCAGTTGCCTTGGTCCTGCAAAGTTCTGATGCTACTTCTGCCTACCCCAAGAACACAATATTTTCTAAAGAAGGAAACAATTTGTCAGAGTAGTAGCAGTGTTCCTTGCATCAGCCGTTATGTCTTGTTTCCTCCTGGGGGTGGAAGTTTGAATAATTTCCGCCAGGGAGAAGGCCCTCTGAGGTTCATTGTTGTGATTTGCCAAGGGCTGACCAGTGAGTTTGTGACTGTTGTAGGATCTGAGCTTTATTATTATTCTCTTTCTTTATATCCCACCTTTCCTCCCAGCCCTGGGACTCAAAGCAGCTTACAGATAAAGTAGGAAAAGCTAAAAAGATAGTCATTAGAAAGCATTTAAATACAGATGAAAACGACATTAAAAACATCACTACACTAGCCCTTTCCATTCAGTTTCTAAAGGCCTGTTGGGGTGAAAAGGTCTTTAACTCCTAGCAGTAGTGTACAACAACAAGGGGGAGCCAGGCTGGCTTCTTTAGGATGGGAATGCCAAAGTCTGTGAGCAGCCATGGGTGTAGCCAGGATTTTTGTTGGGAGGAGGGGCAGAACTTCATATTTGAATTAATTTGTATTGATTTAGGGGGACAGCTGCCCCCACCCCCCTTGGCTACACCCATGTGAGCTGCCACTGAGAGGGCCCAATTCCACATCCCCACCAAACATGCTTCAGAGATGCTCAGAGCTCAGGCAGGTTCATATATAAGGTTCATAAATGAGAGCCAGTGTGGTGTAGTGGTTAAGAGCGGTAGTCTCGTAATCTGGGGAACTGGGTTCGCATCTCTGCTCCTCCACATGCAGCTGCTTGGTGACCTTGGGCCAGTCACACTTCTCTGAAGTCTCTCAGCCCCACTCACCTCACAGAGTGTTTGTTGTGGGTGAGGAAGGGAAAGGAGATTGGTAGCCGCTTTGAGACTCCTGAAGGGGAGTGAAAGGCGGGATATCAAATTCAAACTCTTCTTCTTCTACCTGACATTCAAAAGACATCTTAAGGCAGCCCTGTTCAGGGAAGTTTTTAATCTGTGATATTTTACTGTATTTTTGGTTTCTATGGAAGCCGCCCAGAGTGGCTGGGGAAACCCAGCCAGATAGGCGGGGTACAAATAATAAATTATTATTATTATTATTTGGTCTTTCAGCCCCCCATTCCCCACCTTGTAGCAAAATTTAGAAGCTGCTTTTTAACTAATGTCTATTACAGTGGAACCTTGGTTCTCGAACTTAATCCATTCCAGGAGTCCATTCTACTCCCGAAAACAGTCCAAAAACCAAGGCGTGGCTTCTGATTGGCTGCAGGAGCTTCCTGTACTCAAGCGGAAGCCGCTTTGGACGTTTTACTTCCGAAAAAGTTCAAAAATTGGAACAGTTACTTCAGTTTTTTTGGCGTTTGGGAGCCAAAATGTACATATACCAAGGTGTTTGAGAACCAAGGTATGGCTGTATTTTTCTGAGTTTAAAAAGCAGCTGTGAAATTTGGTACGAAAGCTTCTCCAAGAAAAATAGGGACAAAAAAACCTAGCGACAGTGTACCAACAGTTACGGACTCACAGTCAGCTGTGGTGGTGGGAGTTTGGGAGAGTATAAGAGGAATTTTATGAGATAATGAAGAGAAAGAAGGAATTGCTTCAAGATCGTTTCACTCAAAGGTCTAATTGGGATGTGGATGGCATACATCTCTGAATGTATCTGGTAATAAGTATCTGCTCTTATCCAATTCCCTCTTTTGTCCATGCTGATTGCAAGATCATAGATAAGTCACTAGTTATATCTATTTTAGACATTAACGTTATAAACTTTAGAACTCATGGTATCTACATCCCAAACAGACATGAATGTCAACACAGAACATCATTTTGTTTTTGCTTCTTTCCTCCCCTAAGCGATCTTGTCTCTGTAGTGGACATAAAATAGTGCGACTGCCACTTGGCATAGGATCAATGAACATAATGAAACTGTCACTTAATGTAAGTTTTACTCCCTTGCTGCTCAACAGACACTCTTCCCCCTTCACCCCCCTGTCCTTCATGTACTGAGCAGAGGCTAGCTATATTGAAGAACTCTTCACAATGTTGTTGCTCTAATGGGCAATGTTAAGCGTAATCGGCCTGGTCAATAATTTCATATTTTCACACAGGGTGTAATAAGAGGGCTAGAATGTATTGTAGTATCTCACATTTAATGGTCAGTATGCCCAAATGTGTGAAGGGACGCGGGT
Source organism: Podarcis gaigeae (assembly GCF_964106915.1). Classification (NCBI taxonomy): domain Eukaryota; kingdom Metazoa; phylum Chordata; class Lepidosauria; order Squamata; family Lacertidae; genus Podarcis; species Podarcis gaigeae. The sequence continues at coordinate 20,902,200 of NC_139694.1, forward strand.
GGCAATGTGGTCTAAACCACTGAGCCTAGAGCTTGCCGATTGGAAGGTCGGTGGTTCGAATCCCCACGACCGGGTGAGCTCCCATTGTTTGGACCCAGCTCCTGCCCACCTAGCAGTTCGAAAGCACATCAAAGTGCCAGCTGCTAAATAGGTACCACTCCAATGGGAAGGTAAACGGCATTCCTGTGTGCTGCTCTGGTTCACTAGAAGTGGCTTAGTCATGCTGGCCACATGACCCGGAAGCTATCTGCGGACAAATGCCGGTTCCCTCGGCCTATAGAGTGAGATGAGTGCGCAACCCCAGAGTCGTCTATGACTGGACTTAACTGTCAGGGGTCCTTTACCCTAACCCTAACCTTTTATGCCCAAATGTAATAATGTGTATTTGAATTTTCATTCTGTGTGTTAGCATTGCATGGTGAGTAAGCCAGCAAAACTGCCCCTTAGCATGAAATCACTGAGCACAATATCACTTAGTCTCCTGATGCTCTGGAGACACGCTTTCACTCCCCACTGCCTAAATTTCAAGATGCTCTTGTTCCAGTACCTAATCCACAGTGGGGGGGGTGCATTGTTGGATACTTTAAATTGAAATGACACCCACACTTTTATTCTTCCATCTGGAACCATACTGTCCTGGGCTGGGATCTGTATTGGGAGCAGCCATAGAAAGCAAAAGGCAGCAAATCTTCAGGAAAGCAGTAGCCAAATTCCCATGCCATGCTGAACCATGAACTTTGTTTTATAAAGTCATACTGGGCCCTAACAAACCCTGATTGCTCAACCAACTAGATACATTGGTTTAAGGCTAGCTTGAGATCATGGTTTGCGAGAGAGAAATATATACCTGAAATCGAGATCGTGCCTCTGCAAGATGTCTAACCTTCTGAGGAGGATCTGGAAACTAAGGAACAGACCAGAACAACAGTCAATGAGGAACTGGTATCCTTGCAGAAGACAAGTAGGGATCCCTCACTGTAGAAAGGGAGCTTGTTCTTGAAGTAGAACAACCTGTAAGCCCCCAGGAATACTTCAAGAGACAGGAAAAGACCCTCAAGGTCAGGAGAAATGCTTGATTGCAGAATATGACTCCTTGTGAGTAAAGGGCTACTCAGGAGTAGGGCCCCACTCACCATGAAGTTTGCATACACAGGCACTGTGATACTTGCCACCCAGTAAGGGGCTAACCATAGAAATAAGACATAGGGTGTTGGTATTGGGTTAAAATGTTGTTATACCCAAAGACAACCACTGTCTGCAGGAAGGACTATCTACAAAGAATGAGCATAGTTCCCACAAGGAACTCAGAGTGGTAGACATTAAATTTTGTTAGTGTTAACCACAGGTTTTAATTTTTGATTGATTCTTAATCTATTTTCATTGATTCTTAATAGATGTTCACATTCACCTTTAGAACTTTTAAACTGATAATTGGACCTGACACAAAAGAATAAAAACATATCTGAATTCTTCCCCTTTTTTTACATTTCCCTTAATGCAATTAATTAAATGCACATGTCTGAGAGACTCCAATGGGGCACTGCCTTTAATTATCCCCTCATTCATCAAACAGGAGACTAGACACTCTCTTCAGAGGTGGAGTTAAGCTCTGAATCTATTGCCAAATACCTTATGTGACCAGTAGGTTTCCCATCTTTAGTACAAGTGACCTGACTGTCAACATACCAGGCCACAAACTAATCATAGTATACTGTGTTTTACTTTTGCGCGAAGACAACAGAACCATATAATACGCTTTAAATGAATCATCAGTATTAGCACTGTCTCCTGAATCCACCGTGATCTTGAATAATCAGCTCCGGTTCACATTGCCAAATAGTATTTTCAGTACAAAGGGAGGGTTTTAATTGTCATATTGGAGGTGGGAAGTAGATATCTTACTAATATTATGTGAGGAAATGTGATCCCACAGCTTTATAACTCATTTAATCATATTGCAAATGTTCTGTATTTGTGCAGTAACACAAACTATGCATTTAGTAGGAAAATCTCATTTAAAAGATTTTAGTATAAGACAAGAAAATCCTCTTGCCTTGCAATTACAGACTCATAGCTGTCTGCAAAGAAACTTGAAAAGTAATTACCTGGAGTTGGAAGGAATGTAATGGAACTTTTCTGTTTCAGTAGAATGTTATCACAGAGATGTTTCTCATACTGCAGTGTAATCTCAATGAAGATAATAAAACAAGGACATAGGTTTACAGCCTCTCCCAGTCCACTCTGATAACCTTACTACAGTTATCCTAAAAGGCCTTCTCTTGTTTGCCAAGGGCTGGGGGTGAGGGATATCACACTCACCTCAATGATTATTTCTGGTTTGTTTTCAGTTTTGCAATTACAGTGGTACCTTGGTTGTTAAACGGCTTGGCTCCCAAACAAATCGGCTCCTGAACGCCAGTGGCGTAGCGTGGTGGTGCAGGGGGGCCCGGCCGCACAGGGCGCAACATCTGGGGGTTAGGGTTAGGGGACGCAAATCCACGGGCTGGGGGTGCAAATCCACGGGTTAGGGGGTGCAAATCCACGGGTTAGAGGGCGCAAATTACTTGCCTTGCCCTGGGTGCTGACAACCCACGCTACGCCACTGCTGAACGCTGCAAATTCGGAAGAGTTTGCGAACGTTTTTTGAAAGCTGAACATCCGACGTGGCTTGCGCAGCTTCTGAGCGAGTGCAGGAAGCTCCTGCAGCCAATCGGAAGTCACGCCTTGGTATTCAAACCATTCCGTGAGTCGAACAGACTCCTGGAACAGATTAACTTTGGCAACCAAGGTACCATTGTACTTTGAAGTTTATAGTGGTTAATCTGCTCCATCATGCTGAACTTCTGTTTCTTCCCCCATGCACTTTTGCTACATACCTCTCAGATGTACTGTAACCACCAAATATTTCTAGGCCTTTTCCCTGCCCTGTTCTGAATCCATATTTATGTATGGCCTTCCTTAAATTCATTTAGGTTGAACAACCTTGTGAATGTACCCACATAGCAAGATGGGCACAAAGCAGTTTGCCTTCTGAGTTGTGTTTCATGGTGATTATTAACTGCATCCACTACACCCGTAGTAGTGTAGTTTACTAGTGGGCACCCTGATAACCTTAAATTCATTCAAGCTCCTGTCCTAAATTCCTCCCACCACCAATGCAGTTGCTCTTATGCCAGAGAAATGCCAACAGGAAGTGGCATACCACTTCTTAACAGGATTGGCATGTCTCCTTTAAACTAAGGCACACTGAGTTCAATGGGACTGATTCCTATGTAAGTTTGTATAGGGTAATGGGACCCTCCTTCCCCCAAGTAGGTATATTCTGAATGGTTTAAAATTACAATGATTATATATCAATAATAACAGGCTAAGTAGACCTAAAATATTGTGGACTTAGGTGAAAAATGACCAGGGAAGTGGAAAGCATTACATTGTTATAATCGGTATGGCTTGATACACATGGATTATACTCACAATAGAGTTTGCAAGACAGAATGTATGCTTCAAACAGGTGAAAGACATCATAAAGAATATCCATGGTTGCTCTTTGTATTGGCCTGTGCACCTATAATCTTCTTCTAAGTGCTGCGTAGGGTGACTGGATTATAATTTGAATTAACTGACTTCTGACTCATAGAAGAGTCACACACAGAAAAATATCAGTTGCATCTCATAAAGTCAACCACATAATGAAAGCACACCCTAAGGTTATTGTTATTCCTGTTTTAAAATTGCAGGCCTTCGATTTACTTGTTAAGGTTTGATATTTGCATTTCCCTGTAATAAAATGAATGTTTATTTGATGTGTTTTAAATGACTGCGCTTCTCATTTCGATGAAATTTGGCAATCTAAGCATGTGTTTGTAAAGCAAACAGGGAACTGGATTTCCATCAATTGCAAATAGTTTTGAAAATGCACTGTTTTGCTCTCTCTTTTCTCCCATTTATATTATTTTTGCTTATTTTGACACTTTTTCAAGAACCCAGCCCATATATATATATACCGGTTTGTCTGAAACCCAGTGTGCTTCTAGCAGAACAAGTCTGCAAATTATTCTCTTTAAAGAAATCTTCTTGTTTGATATTGTCAGGGGTTCAGAAGGAGAGACACAGGAGGGGGAGCAAATGGAGAGTGAGGAGGAGGAGTACGAGGGGGGCGCAGGCAGTGACAGTGGCCAGAGTTATTCCACAAGCCTCTCTAGCGAATCGGAGGACTCACAGAAGGGAGCGCCGGTGGCCAGAGCGAGGGGGGTTCCAGGGGGGAAGCCCCAGGAGGAAGGGGCCAGCGGGGAGTCCCTGAGCAGCAGTTGGAGATCAGGACCAGCGTCTCCACCAGAGCGCAGTGGGGAGGGGGAGTCCCAGGAGTCGGGACCAGTGTCCTCACCACCAGAGGGAGGAGAGGAGTCAGGTTTGGCAACGCCCACATCAGGAAGCGGGGAAACGGTCAGAAGGAAAGTCACCGGCTGGGCGCGCGCGCCAAGTTCAAATGTACAGGAGCGCGGCACAGCGGGGAGCCCGGGAAGGGAGCCAGGTCCTAAAGCCCGCCGGAGGGAGGGACAAGACTCAGGGGGCTCAGCGTCAGAGGAGTCCAGGAAGGAGGAAACCCCAGAGGGCAGAAGGACCCAGCGAAGGAAAGAACAGCGTAAGAGGTGGAGCCGGGCTAGAATCTTAAACTGGTGTGGGTGGAGCAGTGAGTCAGAGGGGACTTAGCCGGTCTAGTGTCAAGACGTGGGTCTGCGCGCCCAGAGCTTTGAAATGGAAACTAAACTTCAATAAAGACTTTTGTACATTATATCCACCGGGCGTTGGTCCTCTGTGAGCTGGGATCTAGAGGCAGACCTGACAGATATGAATTGGCAGGTCTGTAGTATTGCAGACAAGATAGGCAGATTTACATATTGTTTGAAGTCCAGACTGCAAGCTCAAAAGTGTACCAGGTAACTGGCTATGTTGCCTTCTTTATCTCTACTAAAAAGCATTGCATCACAAAAATAAATTTAGTCTTAGAGAATTTTAAACAAATATTCATTTTCCTACTAATTATCCCACAATTGCTCAAGACACTCATTGCATTTTTATTCTGAGTTGACGCATCACACATAATGGTGAAAAGGAAATTGTTAATAACGTGGTGATAGTTGCGGGCAGTGAGTCCAAACAAACTTACAGCACTCCTTGTTCTGCATTTTAGCCTAAAATAAGTACAACCTCTAAAAGGAAATATGTCATGATGTAATGTTTTCTGCTTTTTAGTCTTATGAACTGAGCAGGCAGCTCAGGTCATCATTAGCAGCCTGTTTTAAACACTAACTTCAGAGGCGTGTGTGTGTGTGTGTGTGTGTACGTACCTAAAGGAGCGTCTCCACCTCCATCATTCAGCCCATGAGATCCAGCTCTGAGGGCCTTCAGGAGGTTCCTTCACTGCAAGAAATGAAACTACAGGGAACCAGGCAGAGGGAACCCTGTTGAACGCCCTCCCATCAGATGTCAAGGAGATGAGTAATTATATAACCTTTAGAAGACATCCAAAGACAGCCCTGTATAAGGAAGCCTTTTAATGTTTTATTATGTTTTTATATACGCTGGACGCCACCTAGAGTGGCTAGGCAACCCAGTCAGATGGTTGGGGAACCAATGAAATAATAATAATAATAATAATAATAATAATAATAATAATAATAATACAGTCGTACCTCAGAATTCGAATGCTTCGCGAGTCGAATGTTTTTGCTCCCAAACGCCACAAACCCAGAAGTAAGTGTTCCAGTTTGCGAACGTTCTTTGGAACCTGAACATCCGACACGGATTCCGTAGCTTCCGATTGGCTGCAGGAGTTTCCTGCAGCCAATCGGAAGCCATGCTTTGGTTTCCGAACATTTTGGAAGTCAAACGGACTTCTGGAATAGATTCCGTTTGACGTCCGAGGTACGACTGTAGTAATAATAGTGCTATTACCATATAAGGCTAATACCACAGTATTTGGTTGCTTCCAGAGAATGAGTTTCCTGCTGAATTTGAAAACCAACCAATCAACATCTTGATATGTTTGTGTTTGGCCCAAACAGTGATGTGGTGCCTTGGAACTGAGAGAGTTAAAAATGCCGCTGTGTTGAGGTGGGGTGGGGAAAGTTAAGTTGATAATCCTATTAAAATCAAGACCAGTAGTTAAGTCCCAGAATTTATAGCACTTATAGCACCATAAATATTAAGCCGTCAGATAATGAAATATCATGAGCAGCTCTGCTCTGAAGTCTCACTCCCGTTGTTTTAGTGTCTGCTGCAGCACATCATTCCTAGTAAAGTGCTTTCTTGTAGAACAGGCTGGCCAAATGGTTTTCTGAAATAATAAATGGGTGGGAAGCACTTGATAAGTCACTAGTGTTATAGGTAATCTCACCAGTTCATTAATAGTATTTAAACTGCTATATGGCAACTGTGAGCAAAGACCAGCTACACAAGGCAAATGTGTATTGTATCAAGTCCAGCAGTATTCCATCAAATAGGAATAATTTCAATGTCTAGTGAAGGTGATGTTCATATCCATATTTTCGAAAGTGTATAGAGGCAATACAGATCACAGAGAATGTAGGAACATTGAGGGCACAGGATATTTTGGAATTAAAGAACACTAACACAATTCTTGATTTCCATTTGGTATCAGTTTTGAAAGTGGCCTGCAAAGTGGCCTGTACACTTAAGTCTTTGTCGGTGTGCAAATTGTTAGAATTCCTGCTCCATGATTGCAGTCATGGGATTGTTGTCTTTCACAGGACGGTATATGTTTTGACTCCACAAAGTGGGAAGTGACGGAGACAGGATGTTTGTGTTACTGTATTCCTTGAAGTGGGACTATTGTCCTTTGTTCTTTCTTTTTGCTGTCTGTTGCTAGAGAGAGAGGGAGCCATGTTGCAGTGCTCTGTGTGTGTTTATATGTAAATAAAGTAAATTAGCCAAAATGCTGAGTTGCTGAGGTCTGTTACACAGCTGCGAAGACTCTGCAGAACCCTAAGTGTACCAATGTCTGTTGGCATCGGTCGCTGTGATGTTCAGGCTGAAGAAAGCTTTTGCAGCTCCTGAACGATTGATCAGGAGGGAGATAAGATGCCTGTTGGGCATGTGTCTCTGCCAGGGTCCTACACAAGTGTAGGACAAGCCCCTAACACAAATATCGTTAGTCAATTAAGCAAGTGGGCAGCTATAGCATTGCAAAACTTGGGGGGGCATATAATGCTATGAAAGCGCATTTGAACATGTACAGAGAACAAGTGCCTTACAACTGAAGACCAGCTTCAAACGTTTAGGACTGGGGAAAACGCTTTAGCCTAGATGGGCTCTGCCAGCTGAAAAAAACACAAAAACTCAAACTCAACAAGTTGCTGTCATTTACTTAGTCCCAAAGAAGCAGAACAGAACAATAGAGGTCCCACTCCTTTCCTAAGCAGAATACCAGTGCTTAAAAGATAAATTCACGTGTTGTTGTTTTTTATCAAAGTGGTCAGAGTGTGTGGGCTTCTCTTTCTATTCATGATTATGGGCACCATGGGGTTTGAAACAGACATAACATAACTAGAGCACGGAAATAGATAGTGGCAGTTAATTGAGGTTAGTACAGTGTATTCTCTCTCTCTCTCTCTCTCTCTCTCTCTCTCTCTCTCTCTTTCACACACAAACACACACACACACACACACACACACACACACACTTGATTTAAGAGTTCACACTAAAGATCCCTTAGCCTGGATCAGTTACCTCATAGTGCCCTTTATCCAGTCTGTCTTCTGTAGGCCAGGGCCAGGGCTTTTTCAGTGACGGCTCTGACCTGGTGGAATGCTCTATCCCATGAGACTAGGGCCCTGAAGGACTTGATCTCCTTCCGCAGGGCCTGTAAGACAGAGCTATTCTGCCTGGCCTTCAATTTGAATTAGCCTGATCCTCTATTCCCTTTCCCCTTTCCTTTTTATGAAGAATCCCTTCTGGGACCCCACATTTAAATTCTTCCCTGGTCTCCTTGCTGGCCCTAGTAGGGCCAACTTTGGCCAGTTAGCCCTGGTGATTATTTGATGTCTACTGACTGGGTGCCCCCCCATGCCCCCTGAATTTTAGAATTTTATTGATATTGGTGCTGCATTTTATGTTGTGTTTTATGCTGGTTTTAAGTTGCATTCTAATCAATGTTTTATATTTGCTGTTAGCCGCCTGAGCCCGATTTTTAAACTAGAAAGGGTGGGGTATAAATAAATTATTATTATTATTATTAGTATTAGTATTAGTATTAGTATTAGTATTAGTATTTACAATGAGGTCAATAAGAGAGTTTACATCTATTCAACACATTCTTATTTGTAAGGTGATGTTTTTAATCTATGTTAGTTACAGAGTCAGAAGATGTTCTGAGTCATTGTAGGTTCAAGGATTCAATCTTAGGACACCAGACATTTTAATTATTTGATTCCCCACCCTGAATCAGCCATACTCATGTGCTTTAAAATGATACGTCCAACAGTTCTAACAGCTTCCTTAGATTACATATTGAAATCCTAGTTAAAATTGATTGTTAAATTTTTGATGCTGCCGGGCCCATGAGGGTGATAGATGTCTGGAAGTATCTGTCACTGTACTTTCCCCAAATATTACTTACTGCCTTGCCCATAGTAAGTTAACTTTGAAAAGAAATTGAAAATCAAAACAACCTTTCCCAGGTTGTTTATTTCAATGGTTATACAGAATTGTGTGCTGCATTCAAGTTGTGGAATGCATACTAGTTTATGAAAGAACCTGATGCTATTTTCTTTCCTTTTCAAACTGCAGGTTTACACAAAAGGGCTAGGAGAGATCTTGGCAGAGGTAAATCTCTGTTATTACAAAACCAAGACAGTGAGCGGAAGACCCAATATATCTTAGGTTATTGCTTCCTTTGGAAAAGTTAAAGCCATTCTGTGAAATATGCACCAATGCTCAGATACTAGACAATAAATGGAAGGTTTATGGGCTGTGTAGCTAACATATTTTTTAAAAAGGGGTATGTGAAAGGGAGGGTGGGAGAAGAGAAGCCATTTTTAAACTTGCTTGCAGAGTGAAACTTGCACTAAATTTGATAGAAACACCAGCTGGAATGATCAGCATCAGGTTTCAGTTTTGACTGGGCGATGAAGGAAGGAGGGAGATCACAATCAGAAGCCACTTAATTTAAGGTTGGGAAAGGGATCCTATAAACAGTATGACTTGTCCTTGATAGAGTTCATCTTTTCCTAGAGAAAAAGAAGCCACCAGTGGTCAAGAATAAAAAGAATACATGTTTTATGGGTGGAGAGCAACTAAGTTTTACTCAGAATATACATTTTTTTCTGCGTATAAGATGAGAGGTTTTTTTATTTTAAAAGTATGTTAACAAATTTTGGGGGTCTTATACATGGGTAGTGCAGAGGGTAGACTGGTGATTGGTTGTTGCTGTGAACAGGAGGTAGTCAGTGGTTGCTAGGAAGTGGAGAATTGTGTTCAGTTCCTTCTTTCATGTTACCCACAGGCATCTGATTGGTCAATGTGAGATAGCGTGTTCTCCTTCATGGAGAGCACGTGTTGCGGTGGGGGCCGCCAGGACACTCCAAAGTTGGGGGCGGGCTAACTGATCGTTGGCCACTGAAGCGATTGGGGCTTCCCTTGTTGTTGGGAAGAAATTAATGTTGCCATTTATTGACTGACAGCCAGAAATGCTAAAACTCCTTGCACGAGGCTAGAGCTTCCTCTTTTCGCCCGTGCAGCGGATTGCCCGTCCCTCCCTCCCTAGAATAGGGTTGTTCGCTTTGACCTTGCTATGCCTGTCATGGGGTCGTCTGCTTTGGAGCGGGGGCCTGGTAGGAATTTTGTCCATCTGGCTGATTGGCTGGGGCCATTTGTTTTTTGCCTACTGCGTAGCAAATCGTCACAACTTGTAAGGTTGCGGTTAGGCATTGGTTTATGGTTTGGTTGGTTGAGGGGCATGGATTGGCTGTGCCTGCCCCTCTAATGCTGCTGCTGCAAGGGATTCCGTTAAAGGAATTGGGGGCTAATTATTGCTTGTCCACTCTGTCAAGGGGGCTCGGGCCATAGCAATGAGCTCCTGGTTGCATTTGGGGTGAGGGCAGGTTCCCTGCTCTGCGTAACCCCCAAGTGTATTCCCCCATTCTGACTTTTGCATCGTGCGGAATGTCAGTCTGTCCCCCATGGTGGGGGCAGATAGTCGCAACCAATGCCTAAGCAACCACTCACAAATTTGTATTTTAATAAAGTTGTGGCCAAAATTATGCCAAAAACCTTAAACAAAAATTCTGTGTGATGTGTGAGTTATTGGGGTGGACCTGAGGACCTCGACACGCAACAAGATGCTGGACTAAATAGGGCATTGACTTGCTTGAACAGGCTTTCCTTATGTTCTTAATCATTGAAAAATGCATACAGGAATTTGTACTATGGGACTGCTGACAACTGTATGTATGCGCATGAACTTGAATTTGCTACCTAACTAAAAAAAAGAACTGGGAAATACTTGCTATATATTTTCCAATCTTCCCCCCACCCATGTAGCCCCTAAAATAATAATAATTATTATTATTATTATTATTATTATTATTATTATTAATATAGGATTTCCCTGTTTTCATCAGGGAAATGTCATAACAATAATGCCAATTTTCTCAGTGCAAAATTCAACAATGGGGTCTGGATGACAATTTGTTCTCAAATGCAAAGTACCTTGGGATGGTTCTATATGTCTCTTTGATGGGGTGATCATTATCAGTGCCAGATTTACGTATAAGCTAAACAAGCTATAGCTTAGGGCCGCACTCTTTTAGGAAAGAAAACTGAATGTAGATTTCCAAAATATAAGATAAAAACCAAATAAAATAAAACCTACATACAGCAACATTGTTTTGTGTTGTGTAGGCTCATATTTGATATGTACAAATGGTTTTAGATACCTATAAGCTCCACAAATTACCATATAGCATATATTCAACACAAAAAACAGCAACAATTTGTTGTTGACAAAGGACAGCTGAACATACAAAGGGCCCCATTACTTTTGGTAGCTTAGGACCTCATCAAACCTAAATCCGGCCCTGATCATTATCCTACACTTATGATTCTGTCTGTGAAGAACAGCACCAGATTCCAGAAGATCCTTGGGCATGATTCTCTCATTGGGTCCCTCTCCCTGAGTGTTTCCAACTCCCCCATGACGTTATTTCCACCGCACATTGATTTGTCCCTGCTTTGTCGCCCAACACTTCTTGCCAGAGGAAGGAGATATGATGTTTCCCCGTTTTTTGTTTCTCTCAAAGCTTACTAGGCATAGGCAAATCTGTCAATTTTGGTTTCCGTCAGTCCCAACCCACTTGCAATTTTTTTAAAAAACCATCATGAAAATCTGGCAGCATTTTAGTGCAAATTTTGAGCTAATATACTTTTTTTTTGGGGGGATGCAGTTTTGCCCCAATCAATTCTCCTTGATGTGATGCATTTTTGGATGCTATTTTTACTAATATATGCTTTTTTAAAGACATAATTTGGTTGCGCAACTGCATCACAAAACTGGGAGAAGTGCAAATTTCAAAGGGTAGCTCTTCTCTTACTGGTTGCTCATAGAGTGCAAGTGAACAAACAGCAATAGGAAGGAGGACATGGATGAGAGCAAGGAGACTCCAGGGATCGACACATGGTTCCATATTGGAATGAGGCTTGCAACAGAGGTCTATTTGACAAGGCAAACTCCTGACTCTGGCTCTGATGTGGAAGCATCCTTGGAGATTGAATGGAAATACTGTGGAGTGTCACGTGAGCAGAACTCTTACTAGCGGATGGTCTTACCTGCAAACACAAACTCAGAATCCCAGTCCAGGCAATTAATGTCATGTTATTTTCTGATAGATAAAACATTCCTTATCCCGTTGCTTGGCCTCCTAAGGATTATTTGCGGTCCTCTTCCCTGAAACAATAATAAAAGTACAAAAATGTGTGGCACGTTTTGTCTTGTTCCATGGGTCTTTAATGCTACTCTGAAATTTCTCACTCATTTAAAACGCTCTCCTTAACTTTCTACTCTGCTAGTCAATTGCCTGTTCCAGCTGCTTAATCCCACACCTGGCTCCAATTTAAACATGTCAGTTTTTGCCCCAGTGCCATTAGGCCCACAGTTGTTGTTTTTCTAATCCCCGAGTATCTTCACATTTGACTTGGCAGTATTGTGCATTGTCCACAAAATGAGCAAATGGAATTGCACCATATAACTTCATGGGTTGATTAACAGATATCTGCACACAGATTCCTTCAAGGCCATGGAGTCTTGGTTGTTGTGTTTTTGGCCGTGGGGAGCGCAAAAGGGGAGCATTATTCCTCCTAGGAGCAAGCTGCCATCACACCAAATTGGAACCTGTTCAGAACTCTTAAATCTTGGCTTTGAGACAGCAAGGTGCTTGGAGCAATGTGCCTCGTCTTGGTATTCAAGCCATTATGAACATTTGCAGTTGTATTTTACCCTTCTATTTCCTATATCACCATAATCATAACTACTGAGGGAAGGGACCCGTCCTGTTGTCTATATTCATGACTTCCTAAGCCATTGCTAGTCATTTACCTTGTTTTTCTTCTGGGAAGGCAGTTCAGACAATTTATCAAGGGACATAGAGAGCCTGGAATTTTTTTGTCTGCAAGGAGAGAAACGAGTCATTCACAAATTCAAAGCATGAAGTGCCTGTTAGTTCTTAACTTATTTTTGTAAACATAATTTATTGACACAAGGATTTCTCCATATAAGGAAAATAACATTAGTACATGTAGTAAAACTGTGAATGGAACAACGTTGAACTTCTGACATAGGTCCATAAAGAGATGGGGCTAAGTATGACAAGTCCGGAACAAATCAAATAATATATCAGGGCACATTAAAATCTTTAAAATGTTAAAAGCAAACATGATAAAAGCACAAGGAAAAATTATCATCAGTAATTGTCCTATAGAATATTCCCCCCCCCCTTAAATCATCACTAACACATAAGCTTGGTTCTTTTTCCATACTTCGAATATGAAAGGTTCATTATGCTGTCTAAATTCTGAGTGGTACTATACCAGACCCTTTGAGAATAAAACCTGGGTTAGTTTTTTTCTTTTTCCCCACCACTTATCCAAAACCTTGCAAATAACAGAACCTTCTCAGTTGTCTGCAACTATACAGTTATGTCTTCTCAAGTCAAAATGAGAAGCAGTTTTGCCAATTCAAGCAGAATAAATGAGAGTCCCTTGATCCACATTTCCCCCCCGGGCTGGCCCTAGCATTGGGCAAAGTGAGACTACCTCAGGTGGCAGATGCTGGCAGGACAGCTATTCTCTGTTGGAGCACAGAGCTGTGCATGTTATACAGACTGTCCTCACCGCCCCCCCCCCCCAAATATCCTGCTGCCTCAAGTTGTTATTCTATTCCCAGTGTTGAAGTACGGTAAGATTCAGCTGCAAGCCCCGTCAGGTGCTGTACGTGGAATTTTGTCTATCTCAGGTAGAAAATGGTCTTGGACCTGCCTTGAAACCCCAGCTAGTCCCTATCTTCTGTTGCAGACGGATCATCTTTAATTTTTAAGGGGGGGAAGAAACCAACAGCAAACCTAGTTAGGAGTCCAGGAGTGTGTGCTGTCACCTCTCCTTCCTCCTGTTTTTCTCTCATGTGTAAATTCCCTGCCTTTTTGAAGCATGCATGGCGCAACATTGTGTTTCTGTTGATCTTCATGCTAACTGCCGTCTGTTTCAAAACACAGTTTGCAAACAGCAAACAAACAGACAAATGGTTTGCAGGCTGCTTACAGAGAGTGGGAACGTTAAAGAATTGTTGCAACCTTTTTTAATGTGAGAGGGGGGGAATCATTCATGGGGATGAGGCTATTTTTCACATTTTTACACTAGTTTCCAGCTATCTTTTTACTGATCTGCTGATCTCTTGTAACCCCCCTTTTTAAAGACTCCTTTTCACTGTGTGATTCCACCCAATCAGGGATCATGTAGCAAACATGATGCCCCAGAACTATGCAGCCAGTGCTCCCAGTTTTGATGCACACTGCAGGCAGCTCCATTACTTGGCAGAAATGTACTTCAATCCTTTTGCCCCAGTCTAGTTGTATTCATATGCCTGACCAGTTGGGGCAGAATTCTTATGGGGCTGTGCCTATGAAATACACATCCTTTGGAAATAACTGCTGTTTGGCTGGACAACATCTACATTCAAATTTGTGTCCAGGTACTGAGGTTCTGTCATGATTATTATTATTATTATTGTAGTAGTAGTAGTACAGTGGTACCTCGGGTTACATACACTTCAGGTTACATACGCTTCAGGATACAGACTCCGCTAACCCAGAAATAGTACCTCGGGTTAAGAACTTTGCTTCAGGATGAGAACAGAAATCGTGCAGCGGCGCAGCAGCAGCAGCAGGAGGAGGCCCCATTAGCTAAAGCGGTGCTTCAGGTTAAGAACAGTTTCAGGTTAAGAATGGACCTCTGGAACGAATTAAGTACTTAACCCGAGGTACCACTGTAGTATATTTATATCCCGCCAATCTGGCTGGGTTTCCCCAGCCACTCTGGACAGCTTCCAACAAAAGATTAAAAATGCATTAAAACATCAGTCATTTAAAACTTCCCTAAACAGGGCTGCCTTCAGATGTCTTCTAAATGTCAGATAGTTGTTTGTTTCTTTGACATCTGATGGGAGGGTGTTCCACAGGACGGGCGCCGCCACCGAGAAGGCCCTCTACCTGGTTCCCTGTAACCTCATGTCTCGCAGGGAGGGAACCGCCAGAAGGCCCTCAGAGCTGGACCTCAGTGTCAGGGCTGAACAATGGGGGTGGAGACGCTCCTTCAGGTATACTGGCCCAACAAATCAACTCTCAGCTGACTGGTTCAGACATCCGTGAATATTCTGGGGGTTTTTTCCAGCTTGTGGGTATGTCTGCTCGTTTTCACAATAATATTAATACCTGTACAGTTTCCCCAGAATATTTAAAATGCTTCACATTACAGGCCAATATTATTATTCCCAAATTGCTGGAGGGAAGACAGTCTAGTTGACAGGTAATAAGTACCCTGACTATGATTGCCTAACTGACTTCACGTCAGGAGCAAGATTTGTACTGTTGGACCTCCATATTCACAGCTCAGCCACTTAGCTGCTATTCTACAGAAATGCTCAGTGATCGAACTACAGATAGTGTGATGCTCACAGTTTTGCAGGCCTGATGTAGGAGGGAGAAGGCCTGTAAGAATTCTGTTTATATAGATGTACTCATTTAAACATGGTAATAGTCCACATTATATATTTTGAAACAAGGCCACATTACATAATGTAAGTTTTGGGGGCCTGAAAACAGGCTCTGTTTCATCATTGGGTCCTTTCCATATTCTTATTCTCTTGTTTGGAATTCTTTTAATTGTATAGAAGGGAAAGAGAGATGTGAATGGGCAAGCTTTAGTTGCATTTCATTGAGTTAGAAATTGGAACCTGGACATTATTAGCTCTGATCAGATTGTGCTAAACAAACATCTGAAGACAGTGTAAAATATTTTCACCTTTTTATATTACTGAGGATAGCAATGTATGTACTAATAACAAATGTGACTTAGAGTGGCAGCTTGATTTGGAATCACCAAGGATTCCTAAAGGAGATGTTCATGATGAAAAGATCTGCATGATCATAAACAACAATGTAAACGGGTGTAAAATAAAATAAAATGGACCACTGAATAATATGCAGCAGGGTGGGTGTGCGTCAGAATTCAGCTGTGTGTAGGAACGTTGAAACTTTTAAAAGCAGCGTTAAAATACAATGGGCTTTTATTCAGTTATTTTATAGCAAGCCTCTGAAAAATATAAGTGGGATGTTAACACTTAGCTAGACACAGGGAAGGCTTCAAGGAGAAACAGGTGGCTGGTTCAGTGAACAGCTGCTAGGAATTTTGCAATGTCATTTTTGTTTGCAATCGTGGTCTTTCTGAGTGAGCTTAGGAAATGAGGGTCTGAAACGAAGAGTGCATTTCTTAATTTGGGAGAGGGTATGTTGTCTATGAAAATAAAGCATAATATCTATGCAACTTAAATTAGGAAAATAATTAGGAAAATAAGAAATTGAAAAAGATGGCAATATGAAACAATATGAAAAGGTATTGTAACAGTGCATTGCTGGGCCTTAAGCTCTAAAAATACACCCTCACCCCAGGATTTCATATTTTAGGTTAAAAAAAATATCTGCACAATATATACTGGTCCTAATCCAGCTTCTATCACAAATACTATTTGCAAGGTACCTGTCTGATAAGTGTGATATACATTCATATTCATGTCATCTGTGTTCTCAGATTTTTATTTTTGATTGGCTTTTTGTTTTGTTTTTGATTCAAATTTAAAATTTGGCAGAATATTTTCAGCACAGGAGTTTGGTTTTCTCACTTTACGTGCTTAAGGTGGGGGAGAACAAATGCACACACTTCAGTCTCCTATTGAAATTGGTGAGACTTTAGGATGGCTAAATTTGCCCATTGATTTTTATTTGCATGTTTTGGGAGACGGAGTTCTTTCTTCGTAAAGCTTAGAATGGATATTTGTCTTAAATAAAGGAAAGGGTAAAGCATTCTTTATATACATTTATCTAAACAGATTTGTATTCTCGCCTTGAACTACAAAACCATGACAACTTTGTCATTTTTCTTTTGGCACTAGGCGAACACTAAATAATTGCCAGTTTCTGCAAAGGCTTGTTCTTCAGAGACTGAAAGGTAGATAAAAAGACTGATCAGGTAGCACAGTAAATAATGCTCATCTTCAGCTCTTTTATATGGCTCCCAGTATGTTTCCGAGCACAATTCAAAGTGTTGGTGCTGACCTTTAAAGCCCTAAATGGTCTCAGCCCAGTAGACCTGAAGGAGCATCTCCACCCCCATCATTCAACCCAGACACTGAGGTCCAGCACCGCGGGCCTTCTGGCGGTTCCCTCACTGTGAGCAGTGAGGTTGTAGGGAACCAGGGAGAGGGCCTTCTTGGTAGTGGCACCCACCCTGTGGAATGCCCTCCCAACAGATGTCAAGGAAATAAACAACTATCTATCTAACATTTAGAAGACATCTGAAGGCAGTCCTGTTGATAGATTGATGCTTTAATGTATTTTTAATCTTTTGTTGGAAGCCGCCCAGAGTGGGTGGTGTATAAATATTAAATTATAATTATAATTATCAGCAGCAGCAGCAGTGAGTGCCATCAATCACTTGTTCCCCCCCCACCAAAAAAAACACAAAAAACAACCACCACCACCTGATGGAGATGAAGGGTTGTTTTACTTGCAAGTGAAATTGTTTCTGGCCATTCCTGGAATGTGTGCTGCTTTGTCACTTCCCCATGCAGATAGACCAGAAATTGTCATGCCGTGTGGTCTGCAGGCTGCTTTGCTGGGGTTTTGTAAATAACCTGCAGCATATGATTCAGGTCTCTTGAAATATATTTTCAAACCCAGAGCAGTCAGTGAGCTTGTGAATCAGCTAACACAAAAAAATACCTCTGTCTGGTTAGCCCAAAGGACAGAAAAGGGATCCTTAGCAGCTGTGGGGGCACCACAGACCCAGGTCTAGTTTCCCTGACAGCTGGCCTGATCCCTGGGTGCTGTCCTGGGGAAGGTCCTAATTCATGATTAGTCAGCCTTCTTACTGCATTTTCTCATTTATGAGACTGAAACTATGTCTCTCAGGTTACTTCTTGACTACATAAAGTTACCACAATCTTGTATGGTGAATATGGTTGCTGGTATGTCTGCGCCTTGCCCCGGCATGTTAAATCCCATCTGTCATCACAGGAGGGAACAGTGAGCCAAAATGTTAAGCCCGCCAAATTGGCCTGTTAAATTTGTCTCACGGTGACTTCAACATGTCAGAAAAAGGAATGTGTAAATCAGCCCTGAGATTATTATTTTTCATCATAAAGAGGGCACTTTTTCCACATTCAACAAGTCAAATGTTTCCACATGTTTCCCTGTGATTACTTGAGAAATGTCGGAGGCCTGCTCTGTCAAGCCCTTCAACATGTGTCATGAAGCAGGAAAAAATGCCAAAAAAGGAGAAAATAATGTCAAGTAGTGCAGGAACTTTGACTGGACTGTGCAAAGTCAGTAATATACAATGAACTATTGTAAAGGTCTTGAACAGCTTTTTTCAAAGAAGTGCAGAATTCCTATTTTCCCATTCTAATGAAATTGAACCATTTTGACTATGTTAGGTATCTAGACTGTTAATGTGGCATATCCCAAGTGTTCCAGACCATGGTCATGAAATTCATTGCTCCATCTTGAACACAAATTTAATTCACTTTTTTGCTGTACGCAAACACTATGGCAAATAATTCAACATTTTCCAAAGATGATTTAGATCTCAGAAGAAAATTATGTCAGTAATTGCCAGCAGATTATGCCAAATGGGATCATCTTAATAGATGGTCCTGGTTGCGGGCAGGCCCCCAACCTGCCCCCTCCCTGCCCTGGTGTGGGTGGAGCTATCACCATAACGCCAGGATGGCACCATGGTCACTCAGCGCTATTGCCCAATCATCTTGAAGGGTGATCGTGGGGGAAAGTATAAAAGTGGCAGCGTGACGTGTGCTTAGCTCCTGCTTCACGCTGCCGAACACCCGCCCACCCTCCCTTTAATTTAGGTGTCCTTTGGCCTTGCTTTGGACTTTGGTTGATTGCCCGTCTTGAGTCGGGGGCCGGGTAGGAATTTTTTCCATTTGGCAAATTGGCACAGGCCACTTGGTTTTTACCTACCTCTTAGCAATCGTCACAATTTTGTAAGGTTTGGTGCTTAGGCATTGGCTTATGGGGGAGGGGAGGTCAGCCATCGCCTGCCCCCCTATTTCAAGGGTATTCCACTAAAGGAACCCGGGACCTGGATCCTGTCTGAAGTCCGCTTGAGGGGCTAGGGCCATGCCAGGCCTCTGGGAACACCAGGGGAGATGCAGGCGGGTTCCCCCGAAGCAGTTTCCCTTTGGGTGGTTTACCCTTACAGACTTCTTGCAAAGGGGGCAGGAGTCAGATACAGTGGTACCTCGGGTTAAGTACTTAATTCATTCCGGAGGTCCATTCTTAGCCTGAAACTGTTCTTAACCTGAAACACCACTTTAGCTAATGGGGCCTCCCACTGCCGCTGCGTGATTTCTGTTCTCATCCTGAAGCAAAGTTTTTAACCCAAGGTACTATTTCTGGGTTAGCAGAGTCTGTAACCTGAAGCGTATGTAACCCAAGGTACCACTGTATAATCTTGCCAATGCCTAAGCCAATACCGCTCTCATTCCTGTAATCAATAAAGTTGTAGCCAAAATTTTGCCCAAAAACCTTAAACAAAATATCTGTGTCTGTGTGAATTTCTTTATTCTAATGAGGGGTCAGCTTAAGGGTCTTGCCATGCAACTACTGCCTCCATCTGCTGTCATTTCATGGCTAGCTGTGTGTGCCTGAACCACCATTTTGTGGTTGGTGCCTTCAGTTATTTTCAGTTGTCTCAAGTAAGTACTGTAGGGAATTTTTTTGAGAAGCCCTCCTCTAGACCATGCATATTCTGACCTCCAGTTGATGTGAAGTTAATGAGCTTCTGACATGAACAACAAACGAAGTCTGAGTGGCTTCCCACTTTCTCTGAAAATCTTTTTTTTCTGGCAAATGTATGTGTGTGTGTGTGTTTTCTAATAAGCAGAGCAGAAACCTAGCCAGTCACAATTTTGAAATTTTTCCCAATTATTCTGCCTTGTATGTATGTGCCCTGTTGGTAGTACTCGCTGTTTCCTCTCTGTCATATTCTGCTACAACTGTCTGAAATAATGCTGCTACTTTTGTACAAGACTCTGAGTTACATTTTTGAGATGATTAGCTATGCTTGAGTCTGAACCTAGAACTTGATGACCAGAATTCTTGGCACGAAGGAATACTTTCTACAACACACTAATGACTGTAACCTTGGGATAAAATGCTATTATTTTTACCAAGTTTGTTTCTGCAGTTTTGATCTTTTCTTAAAGATTTCCTTCTTAGATTAAATCCTACAATTTCGTGGACCCTAGTAATGATAGAAAATGAGAAGTGCTGCGAGAGACTAATTTTAACTAAAATATGCAGTATATTCTTCATATTGTTTTATCCGTGTGTTTCTTAAGCATAGTGCAATGATCTCTGCGTTCCGCTATAACGTTGTTAGGTGAGACGAAATAGCACATAGGATGTGTGTGCTTGCCCACGGGAAGTTAAAAAAGAAGCTGGACTCTGTCGTGATCTATTTTATATGATGTTTCTATTGTCTTTCACTTAAATGCTCACTCATACATCTCTAAGGGAATTTCAGAGTTTCACCTCATAGTTCAGGTGTATTTCAGTCTGACGGAGAATGAGAGAAGCTCCCTTCCTACCCCCTCAATATATTGTGGAAGATCATATTAAATTCTCTCCTGTCTGCTCAATTAAAGAAGCAAAATAAGTTCTGGAAGGCACTGTCCTGACAGAATGCCCTAAGCGATATTATTTGGTACAGTTTACTTGAAATACTTGAAGGGATTTTATTCACTGGGGGCGGGGATAGACAGGGGGTGTAGTATTGAAGCAATTGAAAATAAATAAATAAATTACATTGCAACTTCGGTTAACCACAAAGGAGCCAACTCCCAGGGGCCATGGGGGCTTTGACCCCCACAATAAAATACAGTGGTACCTCAGGTTAAGTACGTAATTCATTCCAGAGGTCCGTTCTTAACCTGAAACTGTTCTTAACCTGAAGCACCACTTTAGCTTATGGGGCCTCCCACTGCTGCTGCGCCACCACCACGCAATTTCTGTTCTCATCCTGAAGCAAAGTTCTTAACCTGAAATACTATTTCTGGGTTAGCGGAGTCTGTAACCTGAAGCGTATGTAACCCAAGGTACCACTGTATGTGGCCTGTAGCTTGACCATTCTAATTCACTGGAATTTAGGATGGCCTACTTATCAGTCTGTGTACATATTATGTTGTGCTGGTTTCATCTCAGTTGAGTTGTCTACATTTGCAATGGGATTTTCTTATTGTCGGCTTTCTTTACTTAAAAGGAAACCTATTCCATCAAAGGTTCTGACATTAGAAATCTCTGACATTAGCAAACAACAGATGCTTCAGAGGATGGTGTAAGAAATGTGGGGTAATCTGCCCTACCCCCCAATGAAAGTCTTATCCCTGGCCTCTAATTGTTAGAGATTAGGTTAATCTCTGAAGCATGAGGTTTCATGTCCTTTACAAAGCATTAATAACTATAATCCCTCCTCTTTCAGCTTTGGCTGCTTTGGGTTCAATCCTCCTCTCTTCTCTAGAAGTCTGAGCTAGAGATTGGTGTCACTGCTGTCCAGACACACTGATATGATGCTTTTAAACACACCATTGTATTTTTACATGTGTTGATAACTGGTTTCAGTATATGCCTGTCTGCACATGGCTAGACTAATCACCTGGTATTGAAAGGCAATGCACAACATTGTCTTTTCTATTTTACTAAGTGAATTTCTTGCTCAAAACTTGCTCATGTCTGTTCATGTTGTATCCTTCCTGTGGATGAATTGTAGTGGCTTCATTTACTGTGGATTATGACCACAATCCTTAATGGTATTATTCCTTGGTAATCTTTTTTAAGATTGTGCTCTATAGTTTTCAAGGTTCAAGAAACATCTGTTGCTGATTATTTCCAACTGCCCCATCAGGAATCTTGTGTTCCTTGTCAAAACAATGAGATATTCAGTATTTTTTTCCCCTTAGTTGTAATAGCTAGAGTGTTGGATTTGAATGTGGTTATCCCAAATTCAAATTCCCACTGTGTTGCTCTGCTGTGAAACTCAATGGCTGCCGCTCGAGAAATGGGCAAGTCTTTCATCCTAACCTAGTGCGCAGTTATGAGGAATAAAATAAAATTGTCAATTACCTTTGTATACTACAATTTACATAGAAATATAATAAAAAATAGTAGAAATAAGTAACTGTGCAGTCAAAGTGTATTTATCAAATAATAGACAATGAGAATGTTTCGAAGTCTTTTTTCAAACTTCAACTACTTTTTCTTCTTTATTTTTTTATTTTATTTCTTTTTTCATAAATTGTAGTGTCATGTGTATTGTGAGGTATACAAAGTATCTTTGCTTCAGTTGCCATCATTTTCTTTTTTGTTACAAACAAAAACAGAGAGTGTTGTATAAATGTATATTTTTTAAAATAATAAAGATTGAATTGGGGGGGGGGGGAGGAATAAAATGAACCCTATCCACAGCATATTTTGTGAAGCAAGAAATGAACATAGCAAAATGATTGCTTTCCATAAGAATTACTACAATGGTTTTGATATCACAAACGGAAATTTGCAGACATATTTGGGCTCCTATGTGGACTAGTCTTGGCAGAGGTCATCAGTGCACTGCAAAGCAAGATCCCTGGTCATTTCATGCTATGGATGTGAAAAGCCTAGTTGCACATTGTGCATGTTCAAAGATTTTGTACCTGGTAAAAGGGGAGGAAACCTTAGCATATGCGGAGAGTATTACAGGCCTTTTAGTGTTAAGAGTATGATTGTATCACAGGAATCAGGCCTTGTCCTTGGTTACTGGACAATGATGGCAACTTGCAGTACACTAAACACCTCTGGGATCTGGGAAGATTATTTGCCTCTACTATATAGGGTTGCCACCCATCCATAGAAAAATGTGATTGTCCTTTTTTAGGAGAAAAGTGTGCACTGTCCTGTTTGTATGTCAAATTGGGTCCTTCCTTGAAGAGGAAGGGTGAGACCTGGAAACCGACACCCTGTGTTGTGGGTGTGTACGATTGGTCAGCCACAACACCTGATTGGTAGGTCCCTCGTAGCTGGGTTCAAGCTGGCCAATGGGACGCAGTCCAAACAGTTTGAGGGACCTGTTTATACCCATGCGCGTGACCCAGAGCTTCTCTTTCAGCACATGCATTTGGAACACCTGCCCACCTCTCCCTACTTTTAGGGCTTGTTGCTCTTGACCTTGCTATGCCATCATGTGTCATCTGTCGTTGGGACAGGGGCATGGCAGGAATTTTCCACACTTGGCTGATTGGCTGTTGCCATTTGGGTTCTGCCTGCCATGTAGCAAATCGTCACAACTTGTAAGGTTGTGGATAGGCTCTGGTTCAGGTGATAGGGATGGGAGAATGCTCTCGCCATCCCTATGTGAAGGGTATTCCATTAAGGGAATCCAGGGACTCGATGGTTTGGTCAACCCCTGAGAGAGGGTTGTGTTCATGCCTGAGTTCAGGGGGATATTTGGGTGGCGGAGTTAGCCCGTTCCTGGCTTTCCGCTTATCCAGGTGTTCACCCTTGGCTGACCTATGCTGGAACCCTGGGTCAGAGCCAGCTGCATGGCAGGAAGCTAGTCAAACGAGAGCCTATGCAACCAGTCACTTTCTGTAATCAATAAAGTTGTGGCCTAAATTCTGCCAAAAACCAAAACTGAAATTTGAGTCATGTGTGAATTTTTTTAGGGGGGAGGTTTCTGCGTCTGAACATGCAAAAGCCTGGGCTGCGGCTGGGAGGAGGGCTTTAAGAAAGAGAGTTTTTGTGCAGGCAGGGGGTGGGTCATGGAAGAACGAGAGAGGGGGCTAAAATATGTCAAGCTGACATGTTTTGTTGAAAACACTAATACTAAAATCTGTCAATAGCTATGCATTAAACACTTTAGTTTCTCACAGGCTATAATGCAATGTACAGCATTTAGCTTTCCTAAATTAACATAGATAAGCGTACAGTGGTACCTCTGGTTAAGCACGTAATTCGTTCTGAGGTCTGTTCTTAACCTGAAACTATTCTTAACCTGAGGTACCATTTTAACCAATGGGCCTCCCACTGTCGCTGTGCTGCCGCTGCGCGATTTCTGTTCTCATCCTGAAGCAAAGTTCTTAACCCGAGGTACTATTTCTGGTTTAGCAGAGTCTGTAACCTGAAGCATCTATACGCTGAGGTACCACTGTACCATATTCCTTTTTCCTAAATGCGTTGCAAGATCTTCTATTAGGCTGATGGTCAAAAGTCAGGCCTTTGTGCTGTTTGCCACCAGGGCCTGGACTTAGAACTTTGAGTTCTAGAACTCAACTTTGGAATGTATGGTGATATCATTAAGATCAGTAGTGTTTCTGTGCATGCACTCTGTGTGTGTGTGTGTGTGTGTGTGTGTGTGGTTTTCTTTCTTTCTAGACTAGAATTACACCATCATTATCATTTCCTTAACTCCACTCTTCCTCTCATAAGAGCCCAGTATATTTTATATTCCAAGCAACCTCCAGTATGGAAGTTCTTTACAGTTCTTCCTGGCCCCTCTCAAATTAAGCATTGCTCATAGGGTAGCATCAGCAAAAGCTGCTTTGCAAGGTATTGCTCTGGCTGGAGTACTTAAGGAACAGAGCTTTCATCAGAGTGTAATACCTGCCAGCTGTCTGTTGCTATTATACTGTAGGAGATAAGGCATGGAGAAATCCCAGATTTTATGTATTTACCAAAATATCATAAGTAAATTGCATGTTGGGAGATAAAAAAAGGACTTACTTCCTATATATTGCATTAGAATTAGTTTACAGGTGTGAGGTTTGTGCGTACATTTTTCACTTCCAGCTAACAAAGTAAGATTCCTCTCCTCATCTGTAAACAGGATGGTTGTAATATAGAAAGTTACAACCCCTCATTAAAGAAAAGGGATGGGGAAAACCCTTTGTATCTCAGCTTTTCCCTTAGCTGAACTAAATGTTTTATCTCACAAAATTGATGATGCACACAAACTCTTGTCATGGGCTCATAGAACTGTAGAGTTGGAAGGCAGCATCATCCAACTTGTACGTGTGTCTGTGTGCCAAAACAATTAAGTTTCTATAATTAATTGCCGATCAGATCTTTACAGACTGAAAGAGGACACCCTTGTGTCATGAAATTGTCCAATAGCATCAGCACAGTACATCCATTTGAGGAGCATGATTCTAGTATGTTGCATATTTGCCCTTGCAAACTTAATTGATGTGCATATGTTCCTATTTTTCAGTTGCTTTGTTACCTATAACATCATAAATATTTAGTGCACAGCTATGGAAAATAAGCAAGAGTCTTTTCTGTGTGTGTATGTGTGAGCTGACACTGTTAAGGAAAGGAGTGTAGTAGCTGTAGAGCAGAAAGCTGAAAGCATTTATTATCCCTGTTGTTTATTATTATGAATGGACCTCAGCAGTGTTGGCTGCCACAGGAAACTCCTCAGCAACCTAACGCTGCCTCAGTTTGGTACACCAGTACATAGTCATTTGCCTCAATTTGTGGAATGCCTACAACTGAGAGATTCTGTAACATCTTCTTGAGGAAAATTCCATCAAATTGATGTTGAACTCAGCGTGGCTTTGTTTTTACTCTGCTATTGTGCTATCAACCTGCCTTGTCTTGGTGAGGGAAAGATATAATCTTAGGTATTTAAAAATTAGATGGTTCTGCTGCAGAAAGAAATCAATCTCTCCTTTAAGTGGTCCTGCCTCCTTGACACAGATGTATTGCGAGTCAATTACAAGCAACAGTCTTTGGACAAACGTGCCTTAGGATAGCAGAATACTGTAGCTCCAAGGAAAACATGTCTATCTCTAACATATGTGACAAGTACCTAATATAAATATACACTACTAAGCAGTGTGAGTTGAGGTCAGGCATCCACTGAGCTGTTTGCAATCTTAAGAACAATGTTTGTTTTGTTTGTTTTGTTCAGAAAGGCTCATGAATAAGATGAAGCTGCAGTCTCAGCTGACCTTTTACCATATTTTGATAGTTCTTGGCCTGTATCAATAAGAGTTTTTACAGTTTGTGTGCAGGCCAGCCTTGCTTTAGCCATCAGAGGCCAAGATGCACACATACATGTACATATCCGCAACAAGCAAATTCTGCAGAGCTTTCTCACTGAGTTTAATTCCACAGCATGTAGCCAAATATGGAAATCTAACCAGTGGTGTAGCATGGGGAGAGGGGGCACAGGGGCAGTTGCCACATGCACAGAATTTTTAGGGGCGCAAAATTTCAACAACCAGTGCTGCCTCAATACAGCTGCATTCTTCTGTTGCTGGGCTCCAGTAACCAGGAAGTGACCTTTCCAGAGAATGGAACGATTCTCCTTTTCTTATCTCTGCAGCTGCAGTCTCCTGACTGATGCAGATGCTGTTAAGCAGCTGAATGTGCATGTGTACTGTTTCCTTCCCACCTACCCACTGCCTTCCATGAGGCCCTGGGTCCTGGCAACCCATGCTCGCCACTGAATATAACAGTACACCCTTCAAGTTAATAGGTAAAGCTTTTGAACGTTGGTCCAAGTTTTGTATGAACAATGCTTGTTGGACCAATGAAGTCCTACTTTCATATGCAATTCAGTCCAATTTCAGCTACCGTTACCACAGAAAGTGTGCTTTTCTTCTGCTTAATATGCCTGTACCTGTGACACGGAGAGGTATTTCTATCGGGGGACTGGAGGGAATTGAACTATAGCAGTTTACTGTGTGTGTCATCTATGGGTGGCAGTTACATGTGGCAGGATTAAATAGGGCAAAAGTTAGTACCTTTTAACATGCAATGAGACTGGTGATGAGGATTTCCTGACATGACTATCTTGCTAGTTGATCTCATGGGAAAGCTCAGAACTTAACTGCTTCTATCAGGGCTAGCCTGGCCCATTTGGAGTGCTAGTCCAAACAACAGCTGCTATGACATGGCTGCCTAGCAAACATCCCTACTGCAGGAATCATAACTTCTACTTCTCAACAACTGCCCACCTGTCAAGTTGTTGTGGGACGTAATCCACTGGGAGCAGTCAAACACAACATTCCTTGTTTTCCTAGAGTGGACATGCAGGGGAATGTTTGGTCCAGCCATTCAAAAACTTCCTGTTTCCTCCTGGCTGGAACATCCTTCCTTTGCATGTGACTAGAGGTGGCCATGACCTTACCTGTCCAGGTAACAAAAAAAGGACAAGGCATGCTGCCACACTCTCTCTCTCATTTTCACTCCCTCCATCGTTGGAGCAGCTTTTTAGCTAAATATGCTCTGTTGGCTGGGATTATCCCTATATGGGATAGCTACACATGTATATACTTTGTAACTAAGTCTGCCTTCAGGGATCCAGCTGTGAACTTAATGCGAGTAAACTAGTTTTATATACTTTACACAAGATTGTGGCATGTTTATTCTTTTAAGAGGGATATAAGAGAACTTACCAGGAACCTAATAGTGAGAGGCTTACACAAGCCTGCAACCAGCCAGCCACTGTGCATTTAAAAGGGGCATGTGAAACTCTGCTAAGTAAAGGAACTTGCTAGCGCAAGTTAGGAAGGATATTAAAAACAATATATCCTCTCCTGCCTCCCTGAACATTCCCACATTTGTAACAAAGAAGAAGAAATTAAATAGCCATTTCGTGTCCCCTGACAAGCAGTGTCCCTGAGGGAGACAAAAATGTGCTCCACACAGAAGAATATTGTACATCAGGCAAATATTCCTTCCCAGCCCCCAAAGGTGGCCAGATATCCTTGGTGCAAATGGTGGTGGGAGGAGCCCCTCGTTTGTGGCAGGACAAGCTTGGATCATCCAGTCTCCCTCTTACTTATCTTCTGATGGTCCTTGTAAATTCAGTAATGTTGTCAATTGGCTCCCAGTCTTTAATGCCTGCTCTGTTGAACTGAGAGCATCACCATGTATTCTGTATGTGCACTCATAGTGAATTATTGCTCTGAACAGATTGCAGCGTGCTTTAAAAAAGTTGCATACTTGAAGAATTGAGTGGTTTTAAATCAAGCAGTTCTTTTGTATAATTCCAGAGAGCTTTGTGTGGAAATCAGTCATAAATACAACTGCTTTTTTCACCAGATCTCAGTAAGGAGTGAGTGAGGTTTGCCCACTGTTCTCCTAGATCTCTCCTAAAGTGCTTCTTCTGGATCCCTCTTCAGATTGTTAAAGTAATAACAACAACAACAACAACAACAACAACAACAACAACAATTTATATCCCCCCCAACTGGCTGGGTTTCCCCAGCCACTCTGGGTGGCTTACAACATATGTAAAAACACAACAAAAACATCAAACATTAAAAAACAAAATATCTTATACCAGCAACAAACAAGCCATTAAATCAATAGAAAACAATAACAACAATAATAACAATAATCATAAACAGCTTACAGCAGGCATGGCCAAACTTGGCCCTCCAGATATTTTGGGACTACAACTCCCATCACCCCTAGCTAACAGGACCAGTGGTCAGGGATGATGGGAATTGTAGTCCCAAAACATCTGGAGGGCCAAGTTTGGCCATGCCTGGCTTACAGTTGTACCCAATTTTTTTTAAAAAACCACCAACCCCAACTAAGCATTTAACCAACACCAACCCGACAAAAACAAAACAGAGGAACCAAAATTATAACTGTTTAAAACATTTTAAAACAGTTGTTACATGTTAAGTCTAAGGAAGTCTAAGGAATGAAACACAGTGAAGGCCATAATGACAACCGCAATGTGTTCAGCTTTAGTCATAAACAGCAAATGGGTTTATGTCTTAAGGTAAAGATTGATAAATGGAATATGCTAAATAAGATCCTGAATAGGAACTCTTGCCCAGTTCCTGCAGGCTATCCTTAGAATGGAAATGTAAAAAGCTTGATACTTTTTATGCCTTAGCCTGTGGAAACAATTTCACTTTTGAAATGCTTCGAGAACATTTGAGTGTAATGGACTTTGTACTGCCTGCTTTGGTTGTATCCTGTAGAGAGCTCTCAGCCCCCTTCAGCTCGAAGTCTATTTTATCTAACTCTTTATCCATTAATTTTCTCCTGACCTTGGGCGTAAAATATATGTACTTTTTATGCTATGCGCTTTGTGCGGACAAAGAGGAATACCATTCTCCATCCATCACCATTATGAATGATGCAGCTTAAAACAAACACAGGTCAGAGACAGATATTTTAAGAGCAGATTTGTATTGATTCCATCACAGCACTGAGCTAAAAGGGGGGGGAAATCAGTCTCTAAATGATGAAGAGAGACTTGACAAATAACAATAACCACAAAAGTAAACTTCAGAGCTTTGCTTAAGGGTTATTGTTGGTAAGAAAGCAGAAATTGCTGCCATTGTTATTAAAATCCACCCTCCCTAAATATATTTATCACCATCGCCTCTACATCATATATTGAGCAAGTAGTAAAGTGACTCTTGGGCTCTTCATTCTCTGCCCCCCCCACTCCTGTTTTCGACAAATTTTATTGCTATGCACTCAGTAAGTTGTTGAAAGCTTTTTTGTTAGGCAAATCTCATTCTGATTAGCTTCCTAAATCTTTATGTAGCTACTCCATGGAAACGTGGTAACCGTACTCTTACAATCGGGAAGCTTTTATTTGCTTAGAAACCTATGGTGATGAATTATTATGTTGCAAAGGTGTATGTCTTCCCAATTTACATAGACCACAGCCTACAATAGAGAGTGGGATCCGAATTAACTTGCAAGGATACTGCAAAGAAAACAATTCCCCAAATATAGCAAGATTTGGCATATTGGACTGGTTTGTAAGATGCTCGTTTACTACAGGATCTGCAATCTAAAGGATCACTAGGGGAAAATAGTTACTTCCAAACCTTAAATAAATTCAGAAGATTAGTTTTTAAATCTTACTGACCATATAGCATTAAATATAGTTGTAACAAACTGTCTTGGGAAAAGGTTGGAACTAGGAAAAACAGCCAAAAAAAACCCTGGCAAATATTCAGGGATGTGCTGTATAAACCTTTACTATTATTATACTTCAGAATATATATATATATATATGGTTTTATTTCTTTAGAATGCTTGTTAACTGAGAAACCAATATTATAGACAAGCTATAGAAATAGAATAGACAAATATTTCCCAAACAATTTTCCAAAGGTTAGAAGTGATTATTACTTTCCCCATACGACTATTTATCATGTTATCCTTGAAAGGCATCTATGCTACATCTCCTCCTGGGAGTTTCATCCATATCTAAAGATTTGTGGGATGTGCTGAAACCCTAATACATATGGCTTCATTAGAGACAAAAAAAATTCAGAAGTGACACTATCCGTTCCCAAAATAGACAAGTGCATTAGTGTTGCTTCATACGTTTTCCTATACGACAAATCAATTTACCCATGGCAGAAATTACACTTGATCTGCCCTTCATTATATTGGGAGATGAATCCTTTCTCCTAGGCCTCTGAATACCAACTGCTGAGGATGAACCGTGGGAGAAGTCTGTTATTCATATTTCCTTTCCACGAGCTTCTCAAAGGCCACTTGTGTCCAACAGAATGCTGTTGAATAGATAACTTTTGTCTGATGCAAGTGGACTCTCCTCAAACAGCTCAGGACTGCAATATCAGAAGAACCGCCTCTCCCCATATAGACCATCCCAGACTCTGCATTCATCATTTGAGGCCCTTCATGTGCTTCCTCCATGTGATGTCCAGAGGGTGGCAACACGAGAACAGGGCCTTCTCTGTAGTGGCTCCCCATTTGTGGATTGCTCTTCCCAAGGAGGCTCACCTGGCATCTTCATTATATATATTTAGGCACTAGGGAAACCCAGCCAGATGGCCGGGGTATTAATAATAATAATAATAATAATAATAATAATAATAATAATAATAATTTATTATTATATAGGTGAAAATGTTCCTTTTCAACCAGGACTCGGGCTGATTAATATTCTACAGCCTTTTATTATGTGCCTATTATGCGGGATATTGTTTCACTGTTTTGTTAAACCTATTTACTTACTTTTATCCTGTGTTTTATTCTGTTAGCTGCCCTGAGATCTTATGATGAAAGGTGGTATATAAATTTAAGAAATAAAATTGATAAATAAAAATGTTATTACAGTGCAGCTCTTTTTCACTCTGACCCTAGGCATATCAGAGGCATATCAAGCGATACAATTGCAGAAAATATTCTTCTCTTTTTTTCCAAATTAACCTTTCAGATCTGAAATGATTATCTAAATTAAGAGGGTCAGAACTTCATTCATTTCTATAAGACTTGAGAAATGAAAGTTTTCCTAATACTCTTTCTGTATTGAGAATGCCTGGTTACAAAATGTGTGGGCGGCATGTCAGATGAGACCTACATTTATGACTACTTTAGTTTTCCTATGAAATGTACACAAGGACCCCGAAGTGCATTATGTGTGTGACATTTTATTTCACATTTACAATTTAATATATAATAAGGATCTCATTATTACATTACATTCAATAACATATCATCATATTATTATAGCACAAACAATATTCACATTTCCTGAAATCAATGTGTCTGATTATGCAAAGTGCAATAGTTTGCTTTCCTGTATGCTTTTCCTTTTCTCCAGAGGTAGTTAAAAACAGTTACGTCTATTGCCTGTGTTTGGGATCAAAGTGCTAATGTCAAATATGGCTATATTAACACTGATAGAACTCAGATAAGTCATTCCTTTCTTGTTGAGACTTCGAATATTTTGTCAAAGCCATTTTAGTCAAAATGAATGTTTTTTTTTTAAAAAAATCCAGCATCTTATTTTTCAAGCATTTTAGCACAGAGATAATCTAACAGCACATACATCAGATTATTCCTTACTATAGACCCATTACAATATTTTTAATGTATTAGGCAGCGTAATCCTAGCCTCTGAACTGTGCAGCTAGAAAGCATTAGAATGGGGTGTTATGTTAACTTTTTAAATTCCGAGCCACATTCAGCGTTTCGTTCTTGACAGTTGAAGCCTTAAACAACTTTGGGCCAGGATGCATAGCAAACCACCTTCCATGGTGCAGAAAAAATGCAGTTTTCTGAGGAGGCTCTGCTGGTCCTTCCATAACCACTGGATTGTCACGTTCAGTGGCATAGCGTGGGTTGTCAGCACCCGGGGCAAGGCAAGTAATTTGTGCCCCTAACCCGTGGATTTGTGCCCCCTAATCCTAACCCAAGATGCTGCGCCCGGTGTGGCCGGCCCCCCCTGCACCCCCCATGCTACGCCACTGATCACGTTGGATTAGGCTTCAGGGAATTGTCTTCTTCCCCAGTGGTAGTAAATAAGTAGATCAAACAAAAAGAACATCTTACCTGTTAGATTCTTTAATAATCACAGCGAGAGACACAGGAACATGTCTGCCTAGAATGGCAGTGCTCCCAATTAAGGCATACTTCATTCCCTTCCATCCCTATTGATCTATGTCACTCCTACGTCTTGCGATCTGAACTTGTACCCTCTGCCCTTTCTGTTGTAACACTTTCTGAGTTCCCCGTGTTTTGGGGGAAGGGTGTGTGTGTGTGTGTGAATGCTTTCCAGAGATTGTGAATCTGTTAACCCTCTCTCTCCCAGAGTTTCTTCTCCTAGCTGTTCCCCATCCAATGTTTCCCAGCTTCTGCCTTCTGAACTATGCCCCTCTGCAAACCACTGCTCCAAATCTATACTGTTGTCTTGTTCCTGGGAAGATTTGGAATCAGGGGGAGGGGGTGGCTCCAGCCGATCCTCCTCAGTGCAGTCCTCCTCAGCATGGTCCCTGACACTTGGTCTCATTGTGGAAGTCGGCCTTCCAGATAAAGCACCCACCTGCTGGGATGCCCTCCCTTACATAATTTATGAGCTGGAGGCTATAATGACATTTATTTTATTTTTTAATGAAATCATTTTTATTGGTTTTACAAATACAAAGTACAAATAAACATGAGCTAGTAAAAACATATCTGTATAAAGAGATTCTCCGAATCTCGAAACTTCCTCCCATCCCCAATCTGGGGTCTCATTTTAAACATTTACAACTGCATATTCATCCGTACTCCAATTTATGTATCAAACCATATTGTCCATAGTAATTTTTACACTACAAGTGAATCAAAATGGGGTTGCAATGGGGTTGCACCTCTTAAAAGCATAAGTTTACCCAAGGTTTCATGAACACTTGTGTGATTCCCCCCCCCCCAATTTTTGCTTTGTGCGTTCCTCAGTTTTGTGATATACATTTGTGTTTTGTTTTAATTCGGTTTTTTAAGAAATGTTATTGAATATTGTTGCATGTCTATTGTCTTTATGTAAACTGTTTAGGTATTTTCTATTATACTAAGTGGTGTTTTTGTATATAAATAAATATTGTAGTGGGAGTTGGCAAGAGTTGGAGTGGACTCACCATTTTCTCCCATTAGAGTCATGTGTTTTTCAATAATAATACAAAGTCTGAATCGTGTATGTCTTAATTTTCCTGCCTGCCGTATCCACAATACAACCCTTTGGCACATCAGTTGTGGACAGAGTTTGAGGTGGAAACATAAGAAGGCACCTGAAGGTGACTAAAGGATCTCTTTTTAAAATGTTATAAATTGTACGGTTATAGGTTAGAGATGCATTTAGATCAATAGTCAATTTGAAAAGGAAAGGGGAAACAGTAAGGATCATGGGCAAAAAAAGATTCATCTAGCCTGAGTCAAAAGTTCAATTGCCTGAACCTTTGTATCAGCAAAGTCCATATTCATGAAAGGTGACTTCTTCAAAGTGGCAACCATTGCATTTCTCTTTCCACATGAAGGTGACACTGGTCACAAAAATCTTTTCTGATGCGCCATTACTTTTGTTTTACGTAAGGGCAAATAAGTGGTCCATGTGAAATCTTTCAAAGGTCCACACTGTGGTATGAAACAAACTGTCATAAGAAGTCATTTAAATTCTTGGGAACTCGTTTTTCTGGTAATCAATAACTAATTGCTAGAGAGTTTTGATTTAAACATGAGAGTCTTTCTTGCTATCCAGGAAACAGTTTCAGTAATAACAGTACTTGCTTTGGAGCCTTGACCCCTTTCCCCCCTTCCAGCAATGGAGTTTTATTTTAGTTAATTTTATTGCCAAACCTGGGGAAGGTGTTTGGATGAGTTCATGTTGTAGAGATCAATTTAAACTTTGTGGTCTGGTTTGGATGTTCAGTTATTAGCTTATTTAAACCATCATTTAGCAGGTATGATTGAGTGAAAGGATCTCATGTTCCTTTCTTGACCCTGCCCTCATCTTCTGCCTTGCTAAGACAGTACACCCTGGTTCAATTAAACCATAGTCAGCTGTTAACCATAGTTAGGTATCTTCAACACTGGCTCCAGTGGACCATGTCTGCAGTGGTGTAGCAAAGTCAGATGGTACCTGGTATGGGGAATTTCTTGTCCCCCCTCCCCCACATTGAAATCTAGTTGGACTCCCAAGAGCAGGCATAGGCAAACTCGGCCCTCCAGATGTTTTGGGACTACAACTCCCATCATCCCTGACCACTGGTCCTGTTAGCTAGGGATGATGGGAGTTGTAGTCCCAAAACATCTGGAGGGCCAAGTTTGGCCATGCCTGCCCAAGAGACTGCGATCTACTCTGATCTGGCTGTGATCTACCCATTGTCATTGTCAAGAGCTACTGAGATTTTTTTAGGGAAGGATTGATCAAAGTTGAGCTTTTGGGGGGTAAAAGGGTTTGGGTTCTGAGCTGAGAGAGTTTCTGCTTCTCTCCTTCCCTCCACCTTCCTCTTGTTTGATTATCTGCATCCTTCCCGTCCTCTCCCTGCTTGCCTGCCTGCCTGCCTCCAGCAGCCTGGGAAGAAGAAGAAGAGTTTGGATTTGATATCCCGCTTTATCACTACCTGAAGGAGTCTCAAAGCGGCAAACATTCTCCTTTCCCTTCCTCCCCCCAAACAAACACTCTGTGAGCTGAGTGAGGCTGAGAGACTTCAAAGAAGTGTGACTAGCCCAAGGTCACACAGCAGCTGCATGTGGAGGAGCGGAGACGCAAACCCGGTTCACCAGATTACAAGTCTACTGTTCTTAACCACTACACCACACTGGGGGCATAGGGCTGTCAAAATGAAGGGGGAACGAAGGGGGAATGCAGCTTCCTCCAACAGCTCAGGGTAGGTGGGAGTTGTGGGTGGGCGACACACTAAATGTCACCCCCCCCCCCTCGGAGATGACACCCAGGGCGATCCACCCCCACCGCACCCACCTTTCTCCACCCCTGCATTTCTGTTCCTCAAGGTTATTGATCTGTGTAGTGTCTGGGACCAGGTTAGGGTTAGGCGTTACACCTGTCCACCTGCAGTTTAGGCAGGGAGCTCTGTGGCAAGGCAATCTCAGGACAGAGTGCTGTATTCTGTGGTAGGCATAGGGGTATAGGGATATAGGGATTCCTGCACCTCATCCAAACTTCCAGCTGAGCAGATTGGGAATAGGGGTTGGATTGCACCCTAAATTCCAAATTCTCCTTCTCCCCCTCCCCCCCAACCATTCTTTTGACATTTCTTACCACCAGGGTTTTCTAAGCCAGCTATAACGTTATCATGCTTTTAAAAAGGTTATGCTATTTGAAGATGATGTCTTATTAAAGAATTGATGAATGTTGCAGCAAAATGTGGGAAATAATACAGTCTTCATTAGTGGTTGTAACAATGGGTGCACACTTGTATCCCGATGCCTCATGAAATGGCAAATGTCATGTAAAAAACAACGATCCCAAACGCTACACTCAAGTAAAAACAATGAGTAGAATACTTATGTGCTTGGACAGCCCTGCTATTATATTAGCAAATCCATTTTCCAGCAGCTGCTACAGGAATAGCAGAAAACAAATCAATATGCCATTTCTTTATGGCTGGTTCAAGAGAGAGAGAGAGAGTGAGAGAGAGAGAGAGAGAGAGAGCACGCAAGAAATTAAAAAAATCATTTAAAGTTCTCCAAATTAATGCTAATTGCTCTTTGCAGACAATAATTTTGTGTGTACATTTTTTGGGGGTACATTTACACTGGGTATATGATAAGGGAAGTGAAATCTTTTATAAAGGCCTGTCCGAGCACTTGTAAATTAAAGCTTAAATTGTTGCCATCAAATTGTGCTTTTATCTTCAATCAATGAAGGTGCTCTTTCAAATGCACTGGCAGCAGACCTCTCCAATATGTGAATATTTTTGCATGCTAGCTCACAGTAGGATTCAGCTGTCAGTCCACGTCTCCCTATGGCAATAGTCACAAGTACAGTATCAGAAGCATAATCAATTAAGTTTGGGCTGAACGTTCGTTTATGGTACTGCATTCTAGCAAGAAAGATTAAAATGTTGTATTTGAAAAATGGCTTTTAGGCCAGATACATTTAAAGCAGTATCATATCATTTTAAACAACCATGGCTTCCTCCAGAGAATTCTAGGAACTATAGTTTAAGAGTTCTGTGAATTTTGGGGACTCAGAGCTAAACTTTTCAGTTCTCTGCGAAGGAGGGCTGACTGTTAAACTACTCTGAGAATTTTAGCTCTATGAGTTCCCCTAACAATGGTCAGCACTCAGGTCTTATTTTATACCCCCAAAATGTGATGCACCCATGTCTTAGACACCTATTAGATTTGGTGGGTGGGATGCACCTTAAGTTTTATTATTTATTCTTAGGAAGCTGTGGTCCCTTCTACCACACAGCTGTAAAATGGATGTACTCATACAACCATATGTGTTTTTGAAAGCACACTAGGAAAACCACATCCCTTTCTTTTACAACAAAGCATAATAATTTTGTAAAACTGTTCTTGGGTTTCATTTGTGTATTTTTTGTTTTATTTTTTGAGGTTGAGTGTTTTCCTTTGGTGGAGAACACATCACTCTTTTTCTTCCTTTTGAAAAACAACAACAACAATGGTATAACACTTTGGAAAACTCAGCCCAAACCAGAAAGATTATTTGCCAGATTAAGTCGGAGGGCATTGTGTTGACAGGATGATGCCTTCTTCTGGACTTGATAGGCAGGCTCATCAGAGGGAAGCACCACCCTGTCAGGCAGAATGTCCTCTGACCTAATCTCCAAAAAGAAATTCAGGGTAAGTTCCGTTTTCCCAGCATCATTTATTGCATGCAGCCAGGAATCAAGCTGCAAGCATAGAAAATAAGCAATTGGATGTATCAGAGAGGCACTAAAATGCAGTCAAAGCACATTTTGATTGGTGTTATGGAAGTCCTTTTCCAAAATATTTGAAATCTTCTAAATTACTCACAGCTAAAGAAAAAAGAGCTAATTTTCCTTTCTCTTGCATTTTCCACAGTGAAAAAAGCTGGTTCAATTTAGTGAATTGTTTTGTATTGTTGGCTCCCTGGGTTAATTTCCATAGTTCTCATTCTTACAGAAAGAGAGAGTCTCTCTTGCAGAAAGTCATCTTAAGAATATGTGCTGTACCTGGCACAATGGGTTCTTGATTAGGATCTTTATAACCTAATGTAATGCAAATAAATAAATGTTGATAATATTGTTGATAATATTGTTGATGGAAATATCAGATTAGTTTAATGCAGCTGCTAAGATAACCAATTATTTTCAGTGATGGCAAAACTACTATCTTTTTATTGTTATTGAATTTCATTTGTGATAATGGAATATTTTCATTCCTTTTCCTGTTGAAAGCAATGTAAACTAATGGCTCAATATACGATAAGAAAGCACAACACTGAAAATAGTTCTATTTTTGTAAATAAATTACTTTGAGTTATCTATTGCATGCTCTAAAGTAAATGGACAGCTGCGTGTTATTGGCAAACCATTAGTGTGCAAAGATAATGGACTTATTGCTTAGACAAAAGGTTGACACAAGAGCTCAAATCAGTTGATTTTTCGATTTCAGGCTTCATCCAGACTGTCTTGAAAACTGTTTAGCTGTACCTTTAAAACACAGAGATGAGAATCTGGCACTGTTTAAAAGGCTATTTCTAGGCTGTCAGTCACCTGAAGTCCAGGGAGATGTACAGTACATTTACCTGGGACATGCTGTTTGTAGACACAGTAATTAGATCATTTATGTGGCTGTGTGGATTACAAAGATACAGCAATAAATAAGAAGAGAGATAAGGAAGATGACATCACTGATGTGTATTAGGCCCCAGAGCTGTGACTTTATCCTCGTTCATCTTGTTGCTGTTTGAAAGATGGATCCAGCAACATCCTCAGACTGTGAACCTGGCCTTTACAGTGCAACCCTATCCAGAACGGGATTAGTTGTTA
The DNA here is from genome assembly GCF_964106915.1 of Podarcis gaigeae. Taxonomy (NCBI): domain Eukaryota; kingdom Metazoa; phylum Chordata; class Lepidosauria; order Squamata; family Lacertidae; genus Podarcis; species Podarcis gaigeae. The sequence goes on from NC_139694.1 coordinate 20,940,317, forward strand.
AAGAAATTTTTTAAAGGCTAACTCATTTTTAAAATGTTTCACATTTGTTTTAAAACTTCCTCCACTGTGTTGGGTTAATCCATCGCTTAATGTCTTAAAAATCCCACAACCCTAGTTCACATTAAAGGGTCTTTCACTGAGATCCAGAGGCTGGAGGCTAGTGTCAGAAAAATTGAAACCATATAAATTAATGTAGTGTATCCACGGAAATGTTTGAAATCAGACTCCAGGAAGGTTAACATCGAGTGTACATGCTATACTTAGCTTGACGCCCCCGTCAACTCAACTCAGTGTTAATCAGTTAACTTCAGTATACTGAATTGTTTCTGCTGCAAAGGGAGGATTCTTAAAAGTCCACTGTTTTGGAGTTTCAAGGAAGTATATGTTCAATCCTTCAACTTTAGGAGAAATACTGTCTCTAAGGATGTGAATACCCAGCCATAAAGTACATTTGCTGCCTTCCACAGAAACAGATCTCTGCTTCCTTCCTAACTGATCTCTTGCTCTGCCTAATAATAATAATAATAATAATAATAATAATAATAATAATAATAGATGTTCTGTGGAGACTTGGATCTCCAGGCCTGGATCTTCCACTAAAAAAGTGAAATCATGTAAAGTGGGGGACACCTCCACTTTAATAGGGAGGGCACTATTGGAAACACACCCGGGAAGGCCACCAACTTCCAAACACTCCGGGGCGTCTCTCCGGTGGTCCTCACTGGCTGTAAATCTCCCTCAGTCCAGAAAGACCGGTGATAAATGACCCCTCCCTCCTGAGAGGAGCACGCTCGTCTTCTGGCATATCATAGCAGAAGAAAGAGTCAATTGTAGTTCTAAAACTACTTTATTTACAGTCTATATATACAGAGAATCCTTCTACATGTCCGTGCTCTTTGAGCACCAGTACAGAAAAGCATCACAAACAGAAGTGAAACTATCTTCCAACAGTACTGACACTTCCTGTCTCATGCTCTCTCAGACACTCACACGATATACACAAAACATAGTGCTACTGCTGGAGAAGCACGGATGGATAAAAATCCTAACAGGCACATGGAGAGGAGAGAGAGAAAATGAGACTCACATGCACCATTGGGGCTGCTGCCTGGAAATCATTCAGGTCTGCTGTCCAGCCTGTCCCAAGCCTTCCCTTGATTAAGGATGCTTCCTGGCACTACTTCTGTTGCTCGGTCAGTTCCTGGAGCCAGGGGTGGAGTAAGGGGGTGTGGTGGGTGCGGGCCACCCCGGGTGTCACCACTGAGGGGGGTGACCAATTGCCGGGCGGCACTCACCGCAAGGCATGCAGCACGCCCAAGCTACACATCTCTCCTGGGAGTGAGGCGGTGGCTTGGACATGCACAGGCTCTGCGCTGCCCAATTGGTCTGCCCGCTGCCTTGCCCCCCAGCTGTGGGGCAACTGAGTGGGAGGAGGCAGGCATGTCAGGAGTTCAGCCTACACTCAAGTAGGAACCTGGCAGAGACACATGCCTGACTGGCATGTTCCCTCCCTCCTGGTTGATCATTCGGGATCTTCAAAAGCTTTCTTCAGCCCAAACAGCACAGTGACCAATGCCAACAGCACACTTAGGGATCCGCAGAGTCTTTGCAGCTTGCATGACAGAACCCCAGCAACTCAGCATTTTGGCTAATCTACTGTATTTACATATAAACACACTCAGAGCACTGCAACATGGCCCCCTCTCTCTCTAGCATCAGGCAGCAAAGAGACAAAAGACAAAAGTCCCGCTTCACGGAACACAGTAACACAAACATCCTCACTCCGTCACATCCCACTCTGTGAAGTCAAAACATACACTATCATGTGATAGACAAAAACCCCATGACTACAAACATGGAGCAGGAATTCATAGATCAGGTGGCCCTGTGGTGTGCCCCACCCCTGGGTGTGCCGTCCCAGGCACCTGAGCGGCTTCCTCCGCTGCTGCCCAGGGCGCCTTCCCTCAGTCACTTCTGGTCAGCATCTCTGAGCGAAGGGAGGCCAATCAATGTATTTATTTATTTCACGGCAACCCGCAGAAATGTGGTCATGTGTGACTGGAGTGTGCATTAGTGTGGAAGGGGGATTACTCCATTGACACCAGAAAGAAGTTTAATATAGTCCTTCCTCCTTATGGCAGGGAGAGTAGCTGTTCTGCATAAGGGGACCAAGTTAACCATCCTCAAGGCTGCCTATATGTGGCGTAGGTCCAGACATTCAATAACTAGATCACCCTGTTTCTGGCAACTCTGTGGGTTTCTTTGTAAACAATATAAGTTGACTATTAGGCATTTGAAAACTGGATCTCTTTACTCTAAAACTGAAACAGCATTTTTTTCTCTGCGTATATATTTTGTTCTTAACAGTAAGCAAGCCTTATTATTATAATGAGTAGATCATTCTGATCATATGAAGGGCTTGATTTTTTTTTGCATGTATATGGAAAAGAGATTGCAGTTGTTGCTTGTCTTCTTCTATTTCTCCACAGAAAGAAAAGAAAACCGTATTTTCTTATTTTCTCCCAAGTTTCCCCCTCTAAATAAGATGGTTGTATTTCCAAAGTTTGGCCAACTTATTAGTAGGAAATTAAGTTCCACTTTTTTGTAGAGTGAGCAAAAAATAAATAGAAATTGATCTATAATTGCCTTCCCTGAATCAATGGAACTGTGGGGTTAACTTTTCTTTCTCTTTCTTTTCTTTTTGCATAATTTGTTTAAGTCAAGTGGTTGACAGGGCTTTGAGTATTCATACAGTAGATTAAGCAAGGTGATTTAAGTGAAGTTGACCAAGATGTGCATGACTGCCCTTTTACATTCTCATTTCTACTGCATTAAATGTCAAAAAGAAGTGTTTGTTTAACTGGGCCTTCTGAAGTTATTTTGGTTGCCAGTTTCATTTTAAAAATAACAACAACACACAACTGTTGCTGTACATCAGAACAAGCATCAGATTCCGGAATGGGCCTTGGTGCAGTGATGACATTCTCAATTTAAGTTTCTAAAAGGAATGTAAGATATAACTGCTGCATGCCAGCCAGTTTTATCAATGATAGTAACCTGAATAACTCTAACTGCTACTTACAGCTGTTATTATTTTGACTGTAGGGATACTACAGTAATGCATTGCCCATGGTGCACTAAAAGACAGATTGGAATATAAAGTAAAGCTGGATAAAAGATAAACAACTGCAAGATGCAACAAATGCAAGATAAAACCATGAGTAGGCAAACTAAGGCCCAGGGGCCGGATCCAGCCCAATCGCCTTCTGAATCGAGCCCTCAGACGGTCCAGGAATCAGCATGTTTTTACATGAGTAGAATGTGTCCTTTTATTTAAAATGCATCTCTGGGTTATTTGTGGGGCATATGAATTCATTCATATTTTTTTTTTTCAGAATATAGATCAGGCCCCCACAGGGTCTGAGGGAGAGTGGACCGGCTCCCTGCTGAAAAAATTTGCTGACCCCTGATAAAAACAATATGACAAGCACTAGATTGAATATTTATTTATCTTATTTAAAAGCATTTATAAACTGCTTAATATTTTGAAAAACTTTAAGCAGTGTTGAGTCTAAGAAGCGAGCAATATATCTCTAAAACAAGAACAAACAAGCTGAAATCAATAAAGCAGCAATATAGAAAATGAAAGTGAATAAAAAAGAAAATCAGGGTATTAAAAAAGAAAATTTCAAAAGGCTTCAGTCTTGAGGATAACTTGGTCAGTAGAGTACAAGACTCTTAATCTTAGGGTTGTGAGTTTGAGCCCCTCATTGGGCAAAGGATTTCTGCATTGCAGGGGGCTGGACTAGACCAGAGATTCCCAAACTTATCTGGCCTACTGCCCCCTTTTTAGAAAAATAATAATACCCAACCCCCCCTTGAAATCTACTTTCTTTAATGTAGATTAAAAACCCATGGGGCTAAAAAAAATGTTTAGGGATACTCTCATTTTGACATGGGAAAATCAGCATTTTATAGTTCAAGGTGGGGAAAATAAATACAGTAAATGGACAAAAGTACAAAGAACATGCATTACCTCACTGCTTCACACATTAAACGCTCACTTCCATCTGAGACTCAGGAAATCCTGTGAGAGGAAATGAGGCAGCCATCAGGGGTAGCAATGGAATTGACAAATCACCATGCTATTCAGCAGAACTTACGATTCACCATGCTAGAGAAGAAACTAAAAATTGTAAAAAATAATAATTAGTGAATCTCCTGTTAGATTCACAGAATGTTTAGGGGTACGCGTACCCCTGCGTACCCCCAGAAAAAACACTGGGTATAGCAGAAAGAAGGGCAGTAATAATAATAATAATAATAATAATAATAATAATAATAATAGTAATAATAATAATTTATTATTTATACCCCGCCCAACAAATTCCAACAAAATATTAAAATACAATCATCAGTACAGTACAGAGACAACAGTAGAAAATGATGTTCCGCCAGCACAGAAACACACACATGTGTGCTTCTAGTTCAGCTTTTCTCAGCCTTGGGTCCCCAGATGTTGGTGGACTGCATCACCCATCAATCCCTAGCGAGAGGGACAAGTGATCAGGAATCGCAGGAGTTGTAGTCCAACAACATCTGGGGACCCAAGGTTGAGAAAGGCTGTTCCAGGTGTACCACGCAGTAAGCTGACCACAGCACTCTGCGCCAGACCAATTACAAAGGAAGCCCTAGTTAGAGTGCATTACGGGAGTCAGATTGTGAGGTTACCGACATATGAATCACAGTGGCTTAAACTAGCCCCATCCATATGTCCTGAGCTTATAAATTTAAGGGAATTTGAACAAAAATTGAAGACAAGTCCCTAGCCAAGCAAGGCTTAGTTCCTTAGAGAGGAACAAAGAAATGTATTTTTTTGCACCCAACTATATAAGGAGGGACAAACCTAGATAGCATCCTAAAAAGCAGAGATATCACCTTGCCAACAAAGGTCTGTATAGTTAAAGCTATGGTTTTCCTAGTAGTGATGTATGGAAGTGAGAGCTGGACCATAAAGGCTGATCATCGAAGAACTGATGCTTTTGAATTCTGGTGCTGGAGGAGACTCATGAGAGTCCCATGGACTGCAAGAAGATCAAACCTATCCATTCTTAAGAAAATCAGCCCTGAGTGCTCACTGGAAGGACAGATTGTGAAGCTGAGGCTCCAATACTTTGGCCACCTCATGAGAAGAGAAGACTCCCTGGAAAAGACCCTGATGTTGGGAAAGATGGAGGGCACAAGGAGAAGGGGACGACAGAGGACAAGATGGCTGGATAGTGTTCTCGAAGCTACCAGCATGAGTTTGACCAAACTGCGGCAGGCAGTGGAAGACAGGAGTGCCTGGCGTGCTCTGGTCCATGGGGTCATGAAGAGTCGGACACAACTAAACAACCAATCAACAGCATGTAAGGAGGCAAAAGCCTAGGCTCTAGTTACAAACCTGGGGCTAGTGCAGTGATGAGGAACCTCTGGGCCCTTTTGATTTTGTTGTACTCCCATCATCCCTAACCATTAGTCATCCTGGCTGAGGTGGATGGATTCCTGCAGCATCAAGATGTTTTGCCATCTAGGTACCATAAATTCTTGAGTGTTCTTAAGCACAGCGATGTGCCTATTTCCAAATCTCCCCAAAAATAATATGCTGGGAAGCCGTGCATGTTATATTATTTGTATGATAACTGCAATTATCCCTTGATAATCTGAAAGTGAAATGGGTAATTCCACCTGTCATTTAAACAATTCATAAACTCACTTTAACTGGCAAGCACATTTATGGTTTCATTTTGCTAATGGCTTTAGTAGAAAGAAAATAAAGCTCTTATTGACATTTACTATGACACTGGCTGTTTAAAAGAGCTAATTAAACTTGAAAACCTAGTTTTTGGTTTTTAGAAGGTGATTATCATTGGCTTAACAAAACAACAAACCATAAAACCCTAATAACTTATTAACCATAGTCTCTGTAGTCTTGAAGGAGAAATTTTTTACTATAACAATAGCTTATTAAACTACTACGGAAAAATATAGATTAAACTGAGAGTGACTGTAAAATAGCACAACCTTGCATCTTTTAAAATAATAAAAATAAGAATAACCAATTAAAACATATTCTTCTAAAAACACTTAATACTATAAATACTGAAGGAATACTTTGTATCATAAGTTGTAATGCTGTTTTAGTGTATACAAAGTAACATATTTGGGGCTCTTTGTGGTCTCTGTTTGTTCTTTCTAGAGCTAGTCTATACAACGTTCCATGCCCTCTGCTCAGAGGGACACGGTTATTTCCTTCACGTGCATTCATTTCAACTTTTGCAGTGGCAAATTTGTCACTGAAATTTTCTGCCTTTACAGTAATGAAAAATAGAATAAACTATGGAAATATAGTTCTTTCAAAGCATATAATAGCACTTATTGTTATAGGAAGGCTTCTTACGAAGTGTTCATGGGTAAATTAGTATATTTTGAGGGGGGTTCCCCTTGTTTTCCTTTTTTTAAAATAAATATTTTATTAAGGGTTTTCTTGTTTTACAGAGGTAAGTGTAATGCCTCGTATTTCCCCCCCCCCCATGTAACATTTTTACAAATCCGTTTCATTTGTTGAGGCATTAGGGAGAAGAAAAAAACAAGAGAAAAAAACAAAGGGGTGGAGGGAGGGGAGATGGATGGGGGTGGGGTCGGGTAGCGGTGTTTCTATTATGCTTAATGTATGTAGAATTTGGTGTCAGCGTGCTTGCGTTGTTCACTTGTGTTCCTTTAGTGGTGAGAGAGGTTGGGGTTGGCCTAGGGTGTGATTGTTTGTTTGTGATTGGCTGTGGTGATCTTTGTTTTCGTGTGTGAGTGAGGTGGGTGGGTGTTTTGGATCAGGTTAGCCATATTGATTTGTATGCTGTTGGTGGATTATTGTCATTGTCCTGTTGGGCTGTGTATGTGATAAAGGGGAGCCATACTGTGGTGTCTTCTTCTGTTTGTCCCCGTGTCAGTTTCAGTTTATTAGTTAATTTTTCTAGTAGGGCTGTTTCCCATACTATTTGGTACCATTGGTCCATGCTTACTCCTGACAGGTCTCTCCAGTGTCTGGTTATGGTGTTTCTGGCTGCTGAAAGTAGGTGGGTTATGAGTTCTTTGTGGTGTAAATGGGCATTTTGATGCTGTTGTGCAGCTCAGTAGTGCTATTAGTCTGCAGCTCTGTGAGGAGAACAGGGGGGATTCTAACAACTCCTAGCAGTCCTACAGTTCCCAATATTCTTTGTGGAAAGCCATGACCATTCAGTGTGTTGTGATAACTGCTGTAAATGTATGGTGCAGATGAGACCTCTGAAAAGGAGAACCAATTCAGATTTTCCTTGCTTACCACCATGGGAACATTTGCCACAGTGCAAGATTCATGTATAAGCTAAACAAGCTATGGGTTAGGGCCTCACTCTCTTGGGCCCCCCCAAAAAATTTAAAGTGGGAAAAAAGCTGGATATACGTTTTCAAAATATAAGATTAAAAACAAATAAAATGTAACCTACATACAGCAACAGTGTTTTGTGTTGTATAGGCTCCTATAATGTGAGTGATGGGCCCCACCTGCTAACCTGCTCCCTAAAATATCACTGGTTTGCTCATTTCTATATATATGGTGCCTACATTCTGAATGTGCTTTAGACACCTATTAGGTCCATAAATTACCATACAGTATAGCATATATTCAATTCAAAAAACAGTGACAATTTGTTGTCAACAAAGGACAGCTGGACATATAAAGGGCCCCATTACCTTCAGTAGCTGAGGGCCTCATCAAACCTAAATCCGGCCCTGATTTGCCATACAGTGGTACCTCGGGTTACAGACACTTCAGGTTACAGACTCTGCTAACCCAGAAATAGTACCTGGGTTAAGAACTTTGCTTCAGAATGAGAACAGAAATTGGGCGGTGCAGCGGCAGCAGGAGGACCCATTAGCTAAAGTGGTTCTTCAGGTTAAGAACACTTTCAGGTTAAGAACGGACCTCTGGAACGAATTAAGTTCTTAACCCAAGGTACCACTGTACTTGGTTTGCTGATGTTGGATTCCCGAACATGGTTAGGTTGTAAAGAGTACATGATGGGGTGATTTGAAGGCATGTTGAAGGAGGACATGAAGAATGTTGGGATCTGAAAGACCCAACGCCTGCCCCATCTGCTGGTACACACCTAAACCAGGAAGTAAACTATGCCAGACTTGAAGTTGGCATCGTTTGGTCCCACTTATTTCTCTCCCCATGTTTACTAATGGGAGGGGAAAGTTTTTAAAAGAAAAATCCTGAAAAGGGACAGAGGGTTCACCTTCACGTCCACCCTTCCAGCAAGATCCTAATAAACAATTAACTGCAATTGCCCCATCTAATTAGGTTGTGTGTTAATATATCAGCTTTCTCAACATGAACAAGATATACACTGGAACCCAGGGCCCACCCACTTGCTGACCAGCACAGAGCCACTTCCTTTGTTATCTTAATAGTTCAAACTTAGAAGACTATTACCTCACCAGGAAGCTAGCCAGGAATTGAATCTGTGAAGGATCCAGGAATTAGAAGGATCTCAGAATTCCAGCCTACCCACCTCTCCAAACTTGTAACGCTAGATTTCCTCCCTCTTCCGTTTTTCACCTTTCTTTCTTATTTTATTTAAGCCGGTCATCTAGGTAGCTTTTAAAATTCCTTGTATCAGCGGCTTCCTGCTGCTGCACACTCCGTTATAAAGACTGTTGAAACTAAGAGCTATTATTTTCTTCCCAATCAGAAGTAAATACAATAATCTTACTCCTGCTGTTTGAGGTTAACTTGCCAGTGAGCTTCTCCAGGGCAGCGTGGTGGGAATATGAGAAAGTGGTAGGATGGGGCACCAGCTAATAGCAGTATTTATGGTCTTGTACCTGCGGTGATCTTGAGGTAATACCAAGAGTTTGCCAGGAGAAGTCAAAAGGTTTGAAATACTTCCTCTGGAAGGGTGATAATTCATCATGGTAAGCGGTCCAGACAGACGGCTTTCCTAAGCGAACAGAACATATAAAGTATAAACTGAAAGCAACAACGGCTGAAAAACGTGAAGTTTTCCTTCGTATTCCAAACAGTAAATTACTGGGTGCGCTCAGAGTTTAATAAGCTACAAAGAAGCATGAATTATATATCATTACTGTAGTGCCTACGGTATATATCTGTATATCTATCTATATATCTATAGATAGATAGAGATAGAGATAGAGATAGATGATAGATAGATAGATGATAGATAGATAGATAGATAGATAGATAGATAGATAGATAGATAGATAGATGATAGATAGATATGTGTTGTTTTGGCAGATTGGTTTCACTTCTTTTATTGTGCATCAGCGTGCAATTTAAGTGTGCTAAAGAGGATGTATGAAAATCTTTAAACGTGTTGTCAAGAATAGTCTGCCCTCTTTATAGCATTTGATGACCCTGCCATGCAATGGTGTAGCCAGGATTTTTGTGGGGGGGGCAGGACTTGGTTAGGGGGGCAGAACTGACATGATTGGTCAGTTGTTGTTAATAATAATAATAATAATAATAATAATAATAATAATAATATTTTTATATCCCGCCTTCCCCAGGTGAAGCCGGGCTCAGGGTGGCTAACAACAATAAAATAATACAACATTCTAAAATCATTTCATTAAAAAATTACTTCAAATCAAATTGATGGCAACCATTGGGCTAGAGTTCTGAGAAGATTGCCAAAGGAGGGAGTCAGGCTGTGCCCTGACCAAAGGCTTGGCGGAGCAGCTCTGTCTTGCAGGCCCTGTGGAAAGATATCAAGTCCCGCAGGGCCCTTTTATTGTTGTCAAGTCATTTAGTTGTGTCCGACTCTTTGTGACCCCATGGACCAGAGCAAGCCAGGCAGTTCTGTCTTCCACTGCCTCCCGCAGTTTGGTCAAACTCAAGTTAGTAGCTTCGAGAACACTGTCCAACCATCTCGTCCTCTGTCGTCCCTGTCCCTCAGACCTTGTGGGGGGCTGGACTATATTTTGAAGAAAAAAATCGAACAAATTCATATGCCCCACAAATAACCCAGAGATGCATTTTAAATAAAAGGACACGTTCTACTCATGTAAAAACACGCTGATTCCTGGTCTGTCCGCAGGCCGGATTGAGAAGGCGATTAGGTCGGATCCGGCCTCTGGGCTTTAGTTTGCCTACCCATGCTCTGGATGCATTCCACATAGGGGATTTGTTTTGTTTTGGATCACTCTTGGATTCCGTCCTCTTTATTTTTTGACACTTGAGACCTGCTTTTTGAAAGAAGCCTAGCAAGTCAGCATTCTTATTTCTAAGAAAGAAGCAACTCTCTTAGGGAGAGAGAGGGGGGTGGGGAAACAAACAAAACCAGAATCATTCTTTAATGGGCTGCTAGAGAACTGCTGTGGGATGCAGTACTCTCTGGTCCTTTCTCCAGAGGCGGAAATTGCTGCTTTGACAGACCTCAAGATGGTACCACTGGAGTTATGGAAAGATTGACCAAAAATTGAACCTTCTCTTTCCTCAAGGCAATGCAGAAAGGCAGGCAGGCAAGGTGGTGGTATCTGGCCAGTGTGTTTCTGATGCATTTTTAATGCAAAATATATTAAAACGTGATCTTGTCAGGTTTATTTTGGTTCCTGTCAGAAACAGTTGAGAAGCAGCTGCTAGATTAAAAATGGTGATGTTGGTGGCAGCGGCGGTGGGGAGTTTTTAGTGCTCTGAATAACTAACATACTTCACTTAAAAATAGATGCTTCAACTCTTTGTGGGTTTTTCTTTTTTTTCTTTTTACAATGCCACACTATTCTCTGGGAAAGGCATCCATGTCCACATTATGCATTTGCTTTCTCCGGTTAATCCATAACAAACTGTGAAATTTCCAATATGATTACAATTTGACCATGAAATCTGTCATGAATAATTTATACCACTCTCAACCATGTACACCGGTGAGCCTCCCATTATTTCAAATGAGCCTTTATTACATTGAAGTTTAGCAGGCGGAATACTTAACCCTAATAGAGAATGCGTACACTGCAGGGCATTTTACTACAATGTGAACCTGAGTAGCATCGACGATTTTAAAGGTATTATTTGTCTATTAAAAGATTTCAGGACTGCCTTTCATAAAATGTATCAAAATGGTGCAGAACAATTTAAAAATAATACAATTACATATGAAATAAACACTTCACACAGCAGACTATGAATAATAACAACCTATCTGTTTACATCTATATTTCATTTCCTTGCCTCTTGCACCTCGTCTCTGTTTTGCACCCTTGCTGTTGTGTATAGTTTCTGGGTAATTTTTGTCTGTTAGAAAGAATTATTGCCAGAAATTTGGAATATATATGCTTTATTAGGGTTATCAGATGTAACTTTTAAAGTTATTATTTTTCAGGGAAATGGGGGGGTTCCTTAATACTGCTGATTTCTGCAAGTTCAGTGTTCTAGTTACATAGTAACTATCAAGGGCTTTTGGACAGCGAACACATAATTCCTATTACTTAATGCATTTCTTTTGATTGTGCAGATTTGTACATTCTTAGCAAAAAGTCTGTCTGTTGGAGTTCGTGGCTGATTTACACTAACTGCACAGGTATCTTGCATTTGGGTAACAGGGCCTTTTTTCAGCTGGAACTCGTGAGAACCCATTTTTCTAACTGCTCAGGTGGGCACCATTGCCATTAAGGGAATGGGGGAGGTGTTCATGCTAAGTTCTGGTACCTCCTTCTTCTGGAAAAAAATAGCCCTGGGTAGCACATTTTAGTGCCCTCAGGTTTAGTGCCTTGATTGTGAAGGACAGATATTCAGGTTTTATTGGAGGAATCTGACAGCCAATATCCATACAAGGCTATCTTAAGCATATGTGGCACCAGGGTGCAAAGATCTGCCCGGCGTGCACACGGTCCCAGGTGCGTTGCCCAGTCCCAGGTGCGCAGTAGGGAGGAACCAGCCAGCAGCCTGTGTCTCGCTGGCTTGGTCACCCCTGAACTTGCGGCACAGAGCCGCCCACAGCAGAAGAGCCCACTGTGGCACTTTGACCGACTGGCGAGCTCTTCCATGGACTCCAATGCTCAGCCCCAGACTCTTGGCCTGGCGCCCCTGAGAGCCCAGGACCCAGGTGCCACGCACCCCTAGCCCCTATGGGTAAGACGGCCCTGTATCCATATTCAACCTTAAAATCCTCCTTCAGCCCAATATTTCTTTCAGGTACTGCTTTGTATGTGAGACATCAGAGCAGAAAAATAATAATCCTAATAACAATTGCTAGAAGAAGCAAAATTGTTGCTTTCCCCACCCGGACTAGAACATGCTTTGTGCTCTGTCTTCTGTTTGTATTTTATCACAAATGACTGCCTTAATCATTTGTTACTTTGATTCAAAACTTGCAGAAGGACACGGGTGCAAACAAAAGCTAATGCAAACAAAGGCTCTTAATTGCTGGCTACAGCACTTTATGCAGAAACCGTTTCCATGAATGTGAGCAGAAGTAGAATGGGTAATAACATGCAAACTAGAGGTACTAGTATCATTTAAATTAGAGAAGCTACGTCAAACACATTTTAACTTTCATTTTATGTTCTCCTAATCACTTTTCTTTTATCTTGCTTTTTCTACCCATTCTTCCATATCAACAAAAAGACATCCATGCATTCAGTGTAGTGACACCCAGAGTTCTGTAAGTGGTTAGAAACTTGGACTAGGACTTGTGGGACACCCAGCCTCAAATTCTCACCTAGCAGTGAGGTTCTCAGCCTAACAGGGTTGATAGGAGACTGAGAGGATCTGTATAGTCATTGTCCAAGGGCTGTAACACAGAAAATGGAGCCTAGATCATTTTCTGCTGCTCCAGAGGGTAGGACCTGGACCAATGGATTCAAGATACAAGAAAGGAGATTCTTACTAAACATTAAGAAGAACTATCTGATAGTAGAGCTGTTCAAAAGTGGAACGGACTCCCTCAGAAAGTGGTGAACTCTCCTTCCTTTGAGGTTTCTAAGCAGATGTTGGGTGCCCATCTATCATGGATATTTTAGCTGTGATTCCTGCATTTCAGGGAATTTGACTATGTTACAGGAAAAATCCGAGGGCTCCCTTGGACAAAACAAAGACACCAACCAGGATAACGTGGAGCAAAACAGCAGCCTGTAGGCTTGGCCTTTATTGAACTGTTGCAACAGGGTATTCCCCTCACGTGCAGGAGAGAGGAAAGACCCCGAAGAATAGTGTGCAAGGTCTTATAAAAACTTTTGAAATTCCCCTCCTCTAGATCAAGCCCACCCCCAGAAACATCATGCATACATTACAGAAAGGAGGAGTTGAGGGAGGAGTTGTGGTGGTAACATCATGCATACATTACAGAAAGGAGGGGTTGGTGGTAACCTGAGTGTCTTGTCACCTGGCTGGTTCCTCCTTTCCCCCTCCCCACAGTTTCCTGCCCCCTGAGGGAAGATCTGATCATTGTCCTTTGTTTCAGTCCATGTTGAATCCACTCCCATATGCAAGTTCTTTGTGATCTTGATTGTCTTCTGTCTGGGATCATCAGGGTTGGCATGGGCAGGGCTCCTGTGTATGTGCTGAGACAGTGAAGGGATTATGGCTGACCAGGACTAAGTCACCCCCCTTTGTTAGTTCTTGTCATATGGAGTAAAATAAAAATGGAACAGTGCAAATCCAATGTATGGTTGATTTTCTATGAATTTATAACAGAAATGTGGTGTGTGTGTGTGTGTGTGTGTGAAGTTTATACAAACAGAATGATTGGGGGGGTTCCTGCTACAACTAGATGACCTGTAATTCTGTGTTTCTGTGGGTTCAGAGTCCTCTGTATTGAACTCCTTGGAGGGAAATGATTAAAAGTATTACACTCAAAGTACCACTCTGGTGAGACAATCTGCAGGCAGATAGGATCTCATCCTGCATACCAGATGAAGCTGGTAGACTGGATATAATTGTTAATTGACAGAAAGCCCACAAAGCCATCATTACTGAGATGTGCTACCCTAAAGTTACCCAAAGAGGTGGTTGTCCTTTTGTGTTCTACCTTTGTGATTGCGGCAATCGTTGCTTTATTATTTCTTTGTGGAGTGTGGGTTATCTGGATTAGAACATCTGAGGCCACTACTGGTTGAGAGGTAAGGAGGTACTAGTGAGTTGGGGCACAGTTTGATTTTTTTCCCCCTTTGGTGAGAGCCTCAAGTGGGAGATTGCAACTGGAGTCAGAGCCAGATTGCTGTCTAGAGTATAACAATAGTGTGTGATAGATGGATGGCAATTTCTTTTAGTAGTATATATGGGTAGCTTCATTGTCTCCTCATGTTTTCGCAGTGCATTTTAGTAAAGTGGTTGGAATGATACGTAATTTCTTTGATTCATAAAAATACTTAAATACTACAATTTCATAAAAAACACAGAAGCATTGTATGATATCTATCTATTTATATATCCTACAAAAAAAGCAATAGCAAAGATAACTGGGTAATTGTAACAGAATTGCTTCTTTAATTGTGCGCATAAGACTGGCACCATAGAAAAGATTTCAGCAAAATTTAAAAATCAGTGCTGGAGATGCCTGCTGATTTTCTATTGGAAGAGCAGTCTTCAAGACTGGGCCAATAACAGTGAAAGCTTGGATTCGAATGGATATCAAATGATCCTTCCCCTCACAGAACACATTGCAGTACAGGGGTACCTCAGGTTAAGTACTTAATTCGTTCCGGAGGTCCGTTCTTAACCTGAAACTGTTCTTAACCTGAAGCACCACTTTAGCTAATGGGCCTCCTACTGCCGCCGCGCCGCCGGAGCACGATTTCTGTTCTCATCCTGAAGCAAAGTTCTTAACCTGAAGCACTATTTCTGGGTTAGCGGAGTCTGTAACCTGAAGCGTATGTAACCTGAGGTACCACTGTAATCCAGTCTTGTGGTTGCTAATGTCCAGTAATCAATGCAGCTGGTGAACCAGATAAAACTGGTAGAATATACTCCTAACCTCTGGATATTTGGGCCTCTAGAGTCAAAAATGTATCCAGGAGTACAGTACCTCCAACATCTGTATCTCATTCTTCAGAGGGAACGCAATCTCAGCAACAATGTGTAATGTACTTACAGGGTAAGGAGACCGATTGCATAACTGCTGTGTGAGTTTCCCTTTGGGTACCTGGAAGTGTGAAAACCAGAAGTGTTAGTGAGCCTTTTGCATGTCAACACTTTTTTTTAAAAAAAAGCTACATCTTCCAATTTTTCTGCCCAAACTGAAGGAAGGAGAAAAACTGGGAAGTAGCAGAGCTCGAAAAGCTCAAATACATGGTCACATACCTGAAGAACATTTGCCTTCTGGATAATCTGAGCAGACCTTTTATGCATTCAAAATTTGCAGTGAGTTTCAACCTTTATAAAGAATCGGTGGGGACTGAATCACTGCCTTGTTCAATATTTGTTTTTCTGTAGATTGGGAGAATCTAGTCCACGCATTTATTGACTAAAGCTGCAAATTAGATTG
Organism: Podarcis gaigeae; assembly: GCF_964106915.1. Classification (NCBI taxonomy): domain Eukaryota; kingdom Metazoa; phylum Chordata; class Lepidosauria; order Squamata; family Lacertidae; genus Podarcis; species Podarcis gaigeae. Next base: position 20,955,835 of record NC_139694.1, read on the forward strand.
TGAAGGCAGATAAGGTTCTGTAAATTACAAATGCACCAAGTAAATGATTTCTGTGTAGCATTGTCAGTGCATGCAGGTCTTGCTATCTGAACACAATACATTCCCAGAAAACCATTTGTTGTGCAAACATTCAGGGGTCAGCAAACTTTTTCAGCAGGGGGCTGGTCCACTGTCCCTCAGACCTTGTGGGGTTGGACTATATTCTGAAAAATATATATGAATGAATTCCTATGCCCCACAAATAACCCAGAGGATACATTTTAAATAAAAGGACACATTCTACTCATGTAAAAACACACCGATTCCCAGACCATCTGAGGGCCGGATTTAGAAGGCAATTGGGCCGGATCTGGCCCCCAGGCCTTAGTTTGCCTGCCAATGGCTTAAAGAGTTGATGACTGGTTTCCTATGGAAAAATTTCTAATGCATTCCCAACCATGGAATGTTGACCCCAAAGTGAGCAGGCAACCTGGAAAACCCCAGGGAAAGCCTGTAAAACCTTGCAAAAGGCAAACAAGGAAGGAAGAAATTCTCTTTTATTTGTCTGAGCTCTTCCCCTTCCTCCCTTCCACCATGGTTTCTGGTGAAACAGTTGCGGTAGACCAGCAAAACACAAAAAAGTAAGATTTGTTTAAGGCTTCTTATCTGTTTACAGTACTACACACAGGTCCAGCTGTTTGGATATTTGAATCTGTGATGTGTATAGCGAGGTTTGGGTACTAATTTCTTGTGTTTGGATAAGAGATAAGTCTGTTAAAAAACTGTGGAGCACACCTTCTGAAAACATAATATAAACACAGCTGACCCCATGCAAGACAGTGTTGTGGTGTTTTCTCTTAAAGATTCTTAATCTGGTTCAAAATTCATCCTCGGAACGCTTCAGCTTGATGGACTGCTAGGAACACATCCCTGGCACTGAATTAGAAATTTAGTAGCAGAACATATTTACTAGTAAGACACCTTGCAAATGCTAAGAATATGTCATGTTTCCAAATTTCTTGTAGCTGCCACCGTAAACAAATACGTACATTACTCATATTGCTCCCTGAGCACAGTAATCTGCCCTTTAATGGCCTGTAAAAATGACACTGTCATATGGCTCTGGGAAGGTCAGGTCTGATTTAAATTGTTGATGAATTACTAGCTAATTCAGCATGACAACATTAAAATGAAAAGTGGTGGACATTGTAGTTAAAATCCTAATGATGACAGTAATGTACAAACTAGTGAAGAAGACAAAATGTTTTTTCTCTTCACTTCATGTTAATGTTTAAAATTTAAAATGTATTGATTACTAGCTATTCCCCTCACCCAACCCCCAAAAACAATATGTGGCTGTAGTATAATTGCTGATTGATGTGATTGTTCATCTTGTTTGATGATCTGTCAAACATGGTGCCATCAAACTGGAAAGACAGGTTTTGTAGAAATAACTAATAAATTTAAAGTAGAACAGAAAGCAATTAACGTCTTATAAACTACACCCACTGAGATAAGCATTCCAATTACAAATTCCATTATTTTCCCCAGTCCGTTTTATGTTGAATACTGGGTTTTATTGCCAAATACCTGACAGCCAGATTGGAAATAAGCCACAACTGTCAAAGTATAACAGCTCTGACTATTTGAATCTGTTACATTGTGATGTTTCTCATGAAAATTTAATGACGAGCGTGTATTTGGAGAGGTTCTGTGCATAAGAGGAATGGATAGAATTTAATTACCCTTATTAAAAATAAGAGAGAGAAGCTCTTTGCTTACTCCACCCTATTAGTATGCAAGATAGATTATCTTTGTTGTGTGCTTGTTTATATGAGAAAGGGGCCTCTAGAGTGTTCTTTGTGAGCCAAGAAGGAAATGGAAAGGTCATGCAAATGCATTAGAGTAGTACTTCAGCATGGCACAAGTCAAACCTTATCAGCAATTCCCAAGGTAAAGGCTTCACATCTTATAATTTGTTATCTAATGTAGGTTTCTTTGGTAAGAGCCTATAGCAAATGGCCTAACATTGTCAGCCTTTAACACTTCCTGCTTATTGGCAGAGATAAAAAGACATTCACACTTGCAGAAGATTAGTGACTACCACTCTCCGGTAGCAATATTTATGTGCATTCACATTGTCAGTGATTAAATAGCCTTGGAGAGGAAGAAGTCACCAGGGAATGCAGAGATTTGTCAAGTATCCAAGGATATCCCTCCAAGTTTTTCAGATGCCTCCGAAAGCTTTGCTGCAACTTTGTGAAAAGATCACACCATTTCATGGCAAAGCAAGTAATGTGTTTGACATTGGACAATTTGTAGTCAATTATTTTTATTCCTTAAAGAATTGCATGTCAATACCAGGCAAGCAAGATGTTTAATAACAAAGGATGCATTATACGGCAGTTATTGGTCTTTTTTTCTTTCTCCTGGTGGGTTGTCTTCAAGCAAAATAAGAAATGGCTGTACTGCTTTAAAAAATAATAATCAATGAAGCCTTTATAATTTTATAAGAATTTTAAGGTTATATATATAAATGTTCATAACTGTATACATAGACCACATGTCTGAAATCCCACAGAAAAGGTCCTGAACAAATTGACCTCAAATATTTCTCTGCAAGGTCAAAGTGGGAAACCTCCCCATTGTCTCTTTCCTCACAAATCCCATCCTCACAAATCCTGTCTTAAGGGCACCTTCAAGATATGAACAGGGTGTGAGCCTGTGACCTGTGACCTAGATTCAGGAATTAAGTAGTTATAATAACAAAAGAGTGGCCAAAATCCAGATAATGCAATCAGGTAACTTGCCAGACAGGAGATGAACAACACACTCAGAGTTCTGTTGTAGACCTCCTTTTCTGTGATGTAGGTATGATGTATCTGGGGGGTGGTCTTGGGCTACACCCCTTCTGTGATGTATGTATGATGTTCCTGGGGGTGGTCTTGGACTCCAGGGTGAGCAATTTAAAATGTCTGTATAAGGGCTTGCACGCATGGCTCTGGGTCCTCCTCCTCTCTCCTACGTGTGGGGGGAGCACCCTGTTGCAACAGCTTTAATAAAAATCAGGCTTACTAGCTGCTTTGCTTCTCAATATTCTCTGGTTGGTCTCTGTTATTTTCTCCTACCGATAGAGAACCTACAAAAGGACTCTATATGGACTCTTGGGTCCATAAGGGAAAAGGAGCAGGGTTTTTTTCCTCATAACAATAAGTAGTAAAAAAACAAAAACCACCATACATGTCTGGACATTTTTGTTATGGAGCTATGCTTATTCTGATCATACCTGTTTAATCAGATATGGATCCAAATAGCCACCTAAGAGAGGCTTCCATGCACCTGAGTGAGATTTGAATTTGTACCTCTGGGTCAGCAATCCTGACTCTTCCAAAAGATCCCAGCTTGGGAAGACGTGGTTTGCTTAAACTATGCTTGGCGATCACACGCCAGGATGAAATTGTTTTCTCTAACCGTAGACAAAATTAGTTGTATTAAACAGTGTTGCTCAATACAGTGATACATTGGTTGTCAAACTTAATCCATTCCGGGAGTCCATTCGAAAACCAAGGTGTGGCTTCCGATTGGCTGCAGGAGCTTCCTGCACTCAATTGGAAGCCGTGTCGGATGTTCGGCTTCCAAAAAACGTTCACAAACAGAAACACTCACTTCTGGGTTTGCGGCGTTCGGGAGTCGATATGTTTGGGAGCCAAGTTGTTGGACAACCAAGGTACCAATGTAGATGGAAGCTTTTCGTCAGTATCTTTTCGTATCTTTTAGTGATACCCACCTCCCTCCTTTGCCTCATCTGATCTAGAAAGGCTCCAGATTCAGAGGATTAGAGTGCAGGGAGGAGGAGGAGGAGAAATTGCAACACACACACACACACACACACACACACAACCAAAAAAACTTTCTAACTCCTTTTCACTGATGGAAGCCTAAACTCTTGGCTGTGTGACAACAATGGATGCAACCCAATGTGTTTGGAACACACATTTAGAGGATGTGCAAATGTAGCTGTGATAGGAAATGTTTTATAAACCTGATGTTTATCTCTTTTTCAGAGGATCAAATTCCTCGTGGTTTCCCCACCATTGATATGGGCCCGCAATTAAAGGTGGTTGAACGCACTAGAACAGCCACCATGTTATGTGCAGCCAGTGGGAATCCTGATCCTGAAATAACTTGGTTCAAAGATTTTTTACCCGTGGACACGAGCAACAACAATGGACGTATCAAACAATTACGATCAGGTAAGGTCTTGTTACTGTTTGCACTAATGCCCAAAATTATACTCTCTCTTATTTTACGTTCCTTTTTAATTATTTTTATTTTATTTTATAGGTTATGATTTCTTCTTCTCTTCTTCTTTTTTATGTTGTCGAGCGTGTTGTCCATGTCTGTGTTATCGTCATAGCCTGTTTCCAGAGTCTATTTGTTTGTGTGTTTTGCAGCTTCTATTTACTCCACAACGCTCACTTGCTGTGACTGTAGTTTTGATATTTTCAGTTTATTTACTGCGTTTTTGGCAGTATTTGACAGATCCATTCTCTCTATCCCTATCTATATTATTATTATTATTTTATTTAAAAAAGTTATTTCAACATTGGACTTCAGAATATGCAAGGAGTACCAATGGTTATATCCATCAAACCCAATCTATTTTTCTTTATTTGACAATTAAAATATTCTATAACAATGGTGTTTTGTGAGTTCTTTTCAACCTTTTGAATCCACCAAAGATTAGACAGTTTGGACACATCTTCCGTTTCTCTCACTAGTACATGGCTCACTCTACTTTTCTCATGTGCACTATCTTAACATCCTCCCTGACCCCAAAGCAAGCAAGCCAACCAAGAATAATAATCTCAAATCAATGGGTTAGCCTGTGAAGGGAGAGATTTTTACTGGCTGAGATTTATTTTCTGGTGCATTTAGCCACAGTAGTGTGCATAAACCCAAAGCTTTGTCAATATTAGCGTGTCCAGATCTACAGAAGCCTGCATTTGAAGTAGAGCCCGGCTTTCGCTGCTCTTTCTCCAATGACTCCTTTCAACTCTACCTGATGGTCTTTGCAGCTTCATAATAAGATAACTCTAAATCACTTACTAAATGTAAATCTTATTCCCATATTAATATACTACAAAAGGGTGGGATATATAATTAGCAGTCTACTTCGGCTGTGATAGTGATCTTCTTGCAGAATCAAGTTGTCTAGCCATATATCTTCCCAGAACTTTCAGCCTTTTTGACCTGTCCTGTGATGTTAAGCCAGTCTTGTTAACCAACTGCTAATGCTTGTTGTCAGCAGAACTGTGTAGATTAAGCTTCTGTTAATGTAAAACTAGAAGTCAATTTTCAGTTGTGACGTAGATGATTTAGTATATAAAGCTTTAACTTGAAAACTTTTGTACCAAATTATAAGGAATATAATAATATTTTTATGCTGTCTTTCTTCTCTCCGTATTTTAATCTCCAGAATCTATTGGTAAGTGCTTAGTTCTGAAGCGCACTTCACCCCCCCACTAATTTTCATATGCAGAATACTATGATTATGGTATTATTATAATGATGATGATGATTACTCTTAAAATGCATGGCATGCATTTTACTAACAGACAGTGTAGCCACCGGACCTTTGTAGCGGCACACACACAACCCTTCACAGAAATGTTGTCGTATCAGTCCTAGTAACTCTCAAGTTAGAAGGAACAATACACAAGTATCACCTAGTTGTAGTGCAGTATATGACAAGTGAGTCCAACATAATCAGTATTTATTTCCAGATAGCCTCTTTCTTTCTCTCTCTTTCTCTCTATTTTATATATATATATATCTTCATATACTATATATATATATTTCTCACTTTAATAGTTATCCAGTATCTCTTCCTAAACTATGTATTAAATATAGTGTTGTAAAGGTTTTCTTTTAGGATTTCAGGCCTATGCAATATATATATTTTAACCCTATATAACCAAACACCTAAGGTCTTGTAAGAATGATCTGCCTTGCCCCTTCCCCCCTGAAAATAATGGCCTTTGCCCAATTTGGTACACTGCTATTTTGTTTTTTATAATCTAAGAATTGTACCTAAAAGTATATATTCCTGTTTTTACAGTATAGAAATTCAAGTTTCTTTTAAGACCTTATTTAATTCTGTAACTCTAATTTGATTCTTCTTCCAAAGCCCTAGCCTCTTTCTTCTCGTACTAATGCTTCTTCTTTCTAATCTTATTTGCATTCATATTATCCACCCAGGTGGTACACCAATAAGAGGTAAGAGTGCTGAACTAACGTTCACAGAATGATCTTATTCTTTCTGTCCTTTCATACCTTCCATAATATCCATTTTTTAAAAACAAACAAATGCATTACAGAAATGTCCTTCATCTTTATTTCTTCCTATTGAGTTATGATCAGTGACTTCCATCTTGTGGTTTTGTTTTTTTCCCCACCATCCTTTTCACTTTTCATTGAAAAGAAAAAAAAAAGTTGTGTTTATTCATTCATTCATTCATTCATTCATTCTTTTCTTCTTTTTCTTTCAAAAAAGATTCGTTACTTTGTGATATGCTTCAAAGAAAGCATATCCAGGTCTTCAGGCCACACAACCCAGTCACAGCGTACCATTTGTCCCTCTATTCCTTTTTTTCTTCTTCTTTTTCTACCTTTTTTCTTTTCTCTTTTTTTCCCCTTTTTTTCTTTCTTTTTTTTTGGTCCAACTGGAGCAAAAAAAAAAAGATCATTTTTTTTCTTCCTTAGCTGTTCTTGTTTTGGACCAAGCCAAGATGGTCTGGAGAACAGTTGCAGACATGCAGACGACAACATGGAATATCTACTTTTTAACTTTGTCTTTCAAGGGGGTTTATTTTATTTTTTATTTTTGTTCAATTATATATTTTTCTTTTAACTTTAATAAAGTAAAGTAAAACAACAAGAAAAAAACCCACCACATTCTTCTCCCTAATAAATTACAGCAACTATATATATATTTTTTCTTCTTGGATTTACCCATCTCTGGATTTTTGGATCCTTCTGATCTTCAGGCTTTGGAAATGGAAAGGTTGATGACTCAGTATTCTTGGTGATAAAATGTGGTATTGCTGGTTTTTAATCATTTTATATTAAAAAAACAACTGCTCATGTCTTTTGTAATTCTTGTTTTGTTTTTTTTCTTGGGTTTTGTGACACCACACTGCTAATCCCAGCCGTGGATTTTGATGGGTGTCTTAGGGCTGACATCCCGATGGTCCCCAGCAGTGATTGGTTGCTTCTTCCTTGTTGGCTTGGCCCCTGCTTTTTAACATTTTTTTTGCCTCCTAATTCAACTGCTCTTGTTTTTCAGCAAATGCACTAAAAAGATTGTAAGTTGTGGCGAAATGTCTTTCTTTTTCTTACCAATCTGCATGTCTTTAAGGGAGTTTTGTTTCTTTAAAGGAATATTTTGATTACTATACATGACTAATTTGTTTCTTTTTTCACTTTAAGCAGCCCTTTTTTTGTACTCGCTGCACATTTTTGGCCTTCTTCAGCGGAAGACTTTCTTGAAACCCATCTTCTCCCTTTTTTCTTCTTTTTTCTTCTTTTTGCCGAGTGCCACCTTTTGTATTATTACTTTTGCTGCGCAAATAAATAATAAAAAAAATCTAATCAGCTAAACAGTGACAACCCTATGACCTAATATCCTATGCTTTGTTTTAAAGCCATATTTCCTTGAAGCAGTCTCACCCATCTTCATTTTAATAGTCTAGGAGAAAACAGTATATTGTGCTAGAAAATATGTTTGCCAAATGCAGATTGTTTTCCTGTGCTAGCATTGATGGTGTGAAAAAAATAATCTCTTTGTTTTTTTCATCACATCATAATTTATTTTTTTTGTCTGTGCCACTGTAGCGAGAAAATGAACCGACGTTGAGTGGACCTCCGCATACAGGGCTTTTCATTATTATTAAGCGGTGTGTCGTTGGGAGCTGAAAAACCCTTCATTGACAGTCTCTTTGGCAATGTATTTTATATCCTTACAGGTGCCCTCCAAATCGAACTGAGCGAAGAATCTGACCAAGGCAAATATGAGTGTGTTGCAACCAACAGTGCAGGGACACGGTATTCTGCCCCTGCCAATCTATATGTCAGAGGTAGGAATGATAAACCCGGGTATCTACCCTTCAGTCAGGTGCAAGGGGCATTAAGTTACTCTCGGGGTCTATGCCATAACTACAGTAATAAGCAAAAGTATCTGGGCAAAGGGGGGGGGAGGAAAATAAACATTGGAAAAAAGGCTTAGAGTATGAATTTGACAAGGGGAGGAATATGAATAAAGGCACCTTTGAGTCCAATCCACCCCTGTGGACTTAAGGTTTGTAAGTATGCTTCCGTTTTTACATCTTGACTTCTACTTTTTCCTGCATTGACTATTGACCTGAGCGTTGCATTTATTTTTGGGTTTTCCTCTTCTCCTTTCTTTGGTTTATAATTCCTAATGCGATTGCTTGCTGTGCAACTAATTTAGCTCTAATTGAAACTCAGGGGTGCTGAGGTGTGTTGTACGCACATGACCTCTGCTTCTGAGCTGAAAAGGAAAAGTTCTTAGCTTGGAAATTCTCGCCGAAGAGGACAATGGTGTGGCCTGCCTTCTCTGTTTCTTTAAGCTTAGTTTCGTAGAGCTATAAATATATATATATACATACTTACTCTTAAATTGAAGTTTTATCAGTAATACGTAATCCCTGGCACTGCTGTAATGAACTGGCTGTTCTTTGTATTTTTCAAAAGGGGGAGGGGTGCAGACAGATTTGTCTTTTTTGATAGATATGAATTGGGAGGATAAATTCATAAAAAGTATATTCTTGTAAGGGTAACAGGCATGATTGCTTTTTAAACCTATGGAAGCTCTTAGTTTTATATATTTAAAGTGGCTTCTTTCTGGCACAGTTTCCAGGGTCTGGCTCTGAAATGAGAGCACCCCTTTCTTTATAATTTATACAAATAATCCCATCTCCCTGCAAAAATAAAGGGTGGTTTGGAATGAGAAGGGGAGGGAAAAAAGATGAGGGAAGATTTCGGTTCATACAGCTGTTAGCTCATTACTTTGGTGTGGGGAACGCTGTACAAAACTTTTATAATATATATTTATGATTTAGCTTTCTGACTAGAAAGGGTTCGGAGGTTATTTTGGCCTCCTTAGGAAGCTATCTGGTCCTTTTCCTTTCAAAGTAGTGTTTCTTGCATGAGGCATGTGTGCCGTTACGACTTGAAGGAGTTCCCCTTTCCCCACTCAAATGATGCTAGTTCCTAATACCGCGATAGCTGCGAGAAATTGCTTACGGTCAGAGCTGAGGTAGTAAGGTTTGATTAGAACAAGTAAAAGTTGTTCAAGTAGCAGTTGAAAGCCTTGATATGGCCTTTTTACTCTCTCTGTGTTTCCCTTGTTTTTCTCCTTTCCTCATTTCATTGTGTTCTGCATCAAACCCCCTACATCCCTCAGAGCTGCGAGAAGGTTGGTGTGTTTTTTACTTTTTTACCCACCTTACAAAACTATTAATTAAACCAATAACAAAGAATACAAATGAAATGAATGTAGCTGCATTGTGGCCTTTTTATTTTTAAGTTGATGTTATGTTTAAGCAGAGAATGCCCCGGTCATGGCTTCTAATGTGTGCTGGTATCGTTGTGCATGTAGACAGAGGGAGAGAGGCTGGGTGCATGACAAGCCAGTAACACGCTTAACACTTCAAGGAGTTGTCAATCTGGTCAGTGTTCCTGCTTCTGCTTCTTTTTATCTTCTTTTCCTTCTTCAATTTTATTTCCCTTTGATTTCCGTTGTTAATGCCTGCTGATACGGGAATGAGTTCCAGCAGATGCTCCTTTAAGCAGCCCAAGCATGAAGACTAATATTTCTCCTAAGTTTTTTTTTTCTTTTTCCGTTTTCCGTTTTCTTTCAGTACTACAAATTCTGCATTGCCCCTCACTTGCTTTGTGTGACCTCGGTTGATTGGCTGCTGAAGGCATGTTTCGCTCTTTGTCCTCCCTATGCCAGTCCCATTCACTCACGAGGCCATCACCGTAAGCCCCTATCGAATCTCTAGAAATTTATCTCAATTCAGTGCAAAGGGTAATGAAATATTGCTTTGTATTCGTAGCCCCTTAATCCAGCAAAAGTTCGCCGCTCTTAAATCACACTTGTCGGCGTATAACGCTAAACCATTCCCCACCCCCTGCCATTAACTTCAGTGGACGGATTTAATGACCACTAACCTACCTCCCATTGATTTCAATGGGATGTGATTATGACTAACGTTCTCCAGCCGGGACCGTAGCCATTTATTTACAAATCGGTTTGTTTATTTCACTGAATCAAATACATCCTTGTTTTGAAGGCCCCCGTAAAGCACAGCGTATTGTGTGCAATGAAAGCACAGGCCTCTGTTGCCTCTTGCGCTACACATGCACACACATGCACACAGAAAATATTTGAAGCAGGAACACTGATCTGTTATTGCCTGGTAATTTTCTCAGTGTTGTGTTTTCTTAAATATTAACTACTCTGTTAATGCAATGCCCTGCTGCTAAATAGTTTAGATATCACTGTCCCTCATTTTGTACACGTAGAGCTGCTTTTAGTAGTATTATTAATCCTAGCAGCTTATTTTGCTTCCCCCTCTGTGTGAACGCCATGGAACCCGGAATGTTTTAATGTTCTTCTCCTTCCCTGCCACCGTATACTTGCTTCATAATAATCCCAAGCTTAAACAAATATCCTCCTATTCCCTGTCCTACCCTCTTAATATCCCTGTTTCTTTTAAACTATCTTGCCTTCACATTTTTTTAAAAAAACCTATTCTCTATCCCAATATGTTTCCTTTCCCTTTCCTTTTAATTGTTTTTGTTTCCCTATACAATTTCTCTCTCTCCTATCATTCCTCCCTAAGCATGATTCCCTATAGACTCTTGTCATTTGCTTGCCTGCATGACCAAAACCAGTACTCATACTGGCTTTGCCTTGTTTCTTCTCCTGTGACTATATATATATCTATATATATCCCATGTCTGTTTCAGTGTTAGTGTGAGGTCTTGAGGCTGCATCCACTTTTTGAGTCTGACAGCAAATCAGAATTGCATTTTTCCGTGTACCGTAGGTGATGTGTTTCAGGGCTGTGATGTGACAATGTGTTGCAGCACATTTCTTCACATCAGCTGGAAGTGTGCAGCGTTGAAGTTGGTTTTGATACTCAACTCAAGCATGCTGTCGACTCTCCAGTTTTCTTCTGTGCATATATATGTATACATATGCATACAGAATATACATGCATATATATGTGTGTGTATGTGTGTGTATCTTTTGCATGGTGTTTGGTGTATTGTTAGTATATAGTTAGTTAATTGTGAGGCCCTACTAGGTCTGGGGTGGGGGGGAAGCTTTGTATGAATGTGGTTAAACATATTGATGAATAAATGTAAACAAATATGTACAGACAATATACTTGTCTGGTCTATATTTTATTTTCGGCAAATAAAAGTAGCAATTAATCGTTGAAAGTGTATCTATAAATGCATGTATTCTTGTGTGCAAGATCTATGTTCTCCATTTTCGTATGGGTTATTAGCTTTATGTGTGTTTTATTCCAGTTCGTCGGGTCCCACCAAGGTTTTCGATCCCACCCACCAACCATGAAATTATGCCCGGAGGGAGTGTTAACATCACCTGTGTTGCTGTGGGGTCTCCAATGCCATATGTGAAATGGATGCTGGGAGCAGAAGATCTTACCCCGGAAGATGACATGCCAATAGGAAGGAATGTCCTGGAGCTAAATGACGTCAGGCAATCTGCAAATTACACTTGTGTTGCTATGTCTACTCTTGGTGTTATAGAAGCAATAGCACAGATAACTGTGAAAGGTAAGGGGCATACAATCTGCTTCAAAAAAACAACAGATAAATCTTTACCATGGCAACACAAATTTTCTGCATATGAACCAAAAGTCCCCAAGCCTCTGATGCTGCTTGCCATTTTAGAGCAACATCAATTTTCTCCTTCGCAAATGTTTAGTTAAATTATTGTTGCAACAAAATGCTTTTCCCATAGTATTTTGTTTTTGTTTTCGACAATACTTGAACAAAACAGCATTCTGTTTTGAATTGTATGTGTCCCTTCGCCAAACCGCATTGCTATACTTTTAAAAAAAACTAGTCATGGTGCTGTGGTGTAATTTCCTGCCAATTGAATAAATTGTCTTTTATTTTCTTGCAGCCTTACCCAAACCTCCAGGAACTCCTGTTGTAACAGAAAGCACAGCAACAAGCATTACTTTGACTTGGGATTCTGGAAACCCCGAGCCAGTGTCTTATTACATAATCCAACATAAACCTAAAAACTCTGAGGAACTCTATAAGGAAATTGATGGAGTCGCCACAACTCGATACAGCGTCGCTGGTTTGAGTCCTTATTCCGAGTATGAGTTCAGAGTTGTTGCTGTCAACAACATTGGGCGGGGGCCACCCAGTGAACCGGTTTCAACGCGGACCTCGGAGCAAGCACCGTCTAGTGCACCGCGCAATGTACAAGCCCGTATGTTGAGCTCAACCACAATACTGGTGCAGTGGGAAGAACCTGAGGAACCCAACGGACAAATACAAGGCTACAGAGTTTATTACACCATGGACCCCTCCCAACATGTCAACAGCTGGTTGAAACATAATGTGGCCGACAGCCATATAACCACCATTGGGAATCTAATACCGCAGAAAACTTACTCTGTGAAAGTTCTTGCTTTTACCTCCGTTGGTGATGGGCCTCTTTCTAGTGACATTCAAGTCATCACTCAGACAGGAGGTAAGAGGAAAACTCTAGAAAGTTCTCACCGGTACGGCTGGGGTCGGAGGGTTGGTATCTGACTTTTCTAAGCAATAAAGTCAAAGGTACATATAGATGAGACGCAGGTGGCGCTGTGGGTTAAAGCCTCAGCGCCTAGGACTTGCCGATCGAAAGGTCGGCGGTTCGAATCCCTGCGGTGGGGTGCGCTCCCGCTGCTCGGTCCCAGCGCCTGCCAACCTAGCAGTTCGAAAGCACCTCCGGGTGCAAGTAGATAAATAGGGACCGCTTACCAGCGGGAAGGTAAACGGCGTTTCCGTGTGCGGCTCTGGCTCTGGCCAGATGCAGCTTTGTCACGCTGGCCACGTGACCCGGAAGTGTCTCCGGACAGCGCTGGCCCCTGGCCTCTTGAGTGAGATGGGCGCACAACCCCAGAGTCTGTCAAGACTGGCCCGTACGGGCAGGGGTACCTTTACCTTTACTTTTACATATAGATGAACCCAGTAAAAGTGTTTCAGAAACATATTCTAAATCCAGATGGCTAAGCTGTGAGTTGGATTGGGGATCTATGTTTTTTGACTTTACCATGAAGTTTATTCAGTAATGAATAGTTTTGACATTTTTGTGTATTGTACTCACCTTTAACAGTTCTTATGCCATGAACAGCCTCTCTGAAACTTTGTTTGTTTGCTGTTTCCATTTGCATGTTAATCACGTAGTTATATATTGTTGAAATTTTCTCAAGTTCCTTCAGAAGCTCCATTTCCATATTCTGCTTTTGTAATTATAAATGACCCCACAGGACAAATATTTAATGAAAAATGAAAGTTCCGCACTGAATATAACTTCCTTGGAATATAACGTCCCTGCCCTGTTAAAATAAAAATAAAAATTGAAAAAGTACTTGAAATCCAGCACATCCTACTTATGTACTCATGCGTGTCAGGGATATATTATTATTATTATTATTATTATTATTATTATTATTATTATTATTATTATTATTTTATTGTTTATTGGAATTATTATTATTTTATTGTTGTTGGGTTATATATATATATATATATATATATGCAGGTTTTGGTGTCCTCGGGTGTCTTCCCGTGTAAAAGTTGGGGTGTCTAGGCGACGTTTCGACGAGGTCTCACCTCGTCGAAACGTCGCCTAGACACCCCAACTTTTACACGGGAAGACACCCGAGGACACCAAAACCTGCATTCCTGTACCCGTGAAAATCTACGAAAGCATATATATATATATATATAGTCTTACCATATAGATCTCAAAGTGGTTTACAACAATGAAATATACCATATACAACATTTAAAACATAAAATAAACCTCCAAAACAATTTAAGGTGAAAAAAGCAATCACAAAAGAATAAAAAGTTGAAGGGGAAAGAACAGGGCACTGAAGGAGTTGCAAGGAGTTCCTCATCCCTACATAAACATAAATCAGTATTGGATTCAGATAAGAAATTATGGGTAGATTGAAGAGAAAATCTACAAAACACACCTAAACTAGTAATGTAGAGCCATTAGGAGAGAGTTTTGCAAAAAAAAAAAAAGTCTGCCAAATAAAAGGGCCGTTCTTTAGGGCAGGCATAGGCAAACTCGGCCCTCCAGGTGTTTTTGAGACTACAATTCCCATCATCCCTGACCACTGGTCTTGTTAGCTAGGGATGATGGGAGTTGTAGTCCCAAAACATTTGGAGGACCAAGTTTGCCTATGCCTGCTCTAGTGCCCATCAGCATACAAAGCAAATATGGAAAGAGCAAGCCCTATGTTTGTTCATGGGGCAGGGGAGGGAGTAACTGGATCCTCTTTCCTCAATGATAGTCTTCTTTGTGACCAAGTACCTAGACCATGTGGGGAGTTCTGTGGTCTAAACCACTGAGCCTAGGGCTTGCCGATTGGAAGGTTGGTGGTTCGAATCCCTGCAACGGGGTGAGCTCCTGTTGCTCGGTCCTAGCTCCTGACAACCTAGCAATTTGAAAGCACGGCAAAGTGCAAGTAGATAAATAGGTACCGCTCCAGTGGGAAAGTAAATGGCGTTTCTGTATGCTGCTCTGGTTTCGCCAGAAGTGGCTTAGTCATGCTGGCCACATGACCCGGAAAAACTGTCTGCGGACAAACGCCGGCTCCCTTGGCCAGTAAAGAGAGATGAGCGCCGCAACCCCAGAGTCGTTCGCAACTGGACTTGACTGTCAGGGGTCCTTTACCTTTACCTTTTTTACCTTAAATTTACTGAACTCCTTTCATATCACAAACTTTTAAAGAGACTGTCTGCTCCTTGAGATTGTGATTGAAATAGCCCATAGGATTTTGTTGTGTTTTACAGTGTTAAATTGCCAAATGTGTGGAGAAGAGCAGGGTTAGGGTTAGTGTCTAAGCAGTAAGCACAAACCTGCATTTACCTTTAGTCAAGAAACAGGCAGGCTCAGGGGATGGTTTATCTGGCTAAGACACAGAGAAGTTCATATTATTCCTGTTTGTCATGTATATAGAGTACTAGAGTCATAACTCGAGTGGCTCTGCTGGATCAAAGCAATGTGCAGAAACATTTTGTCTGGTAAACAGTATGTTGACAGTGTAAAGAAAGGCTGCTCAAGCAACAGTATTAACTGCAATAAAGAACAGGACTATCTGGGTGTTTAATTCCCAGCTGAGCAAACAGTGGAACAGAAAGTGACATGTTTGGAATGCATGTTTTGGAATGCTCTTGGGAAGGTGACGCTACTGGAAATGAAACCTGGCTGCTTCCATTAGTGGGTCTTCAATAGAAACCTAAACCTGGAAGTGGTGGTCTGCATGGAGTCTATAATTGCAGGAAACAACTCTTAATTTTCCCCGCTGCCCCCATAAATGTACTTACTGAATGTTGATATTGTGTCCTCCTGCATCAGTCCCAGGGCAGCCATTGAACTTCAAAGCTGAACCAGAATCCGAAACAAGCATACTCCTTTCTTGGACCCCTCCACGGTCTGACACAATCTCCAACTATGATCTTGTTTACAAAGATGGAGAGCATGGAGAAGAGGTAAGTGAACTAGCTTTATGCCTTTAGAACACATTTTACAGGCCTCGAAAGTTGATAGACAGGTAGTCAGCCTCGTGTTAGTTGAAGGTTACCCAGTTGCTTGTTTAGTCAGATGTTCGCCCCATTCAATGCACATGGGATTGCAGCCTGAATTATATTGTCTACAACCCTAAATGTGCTCTGATTCCAGATGTTCAAATTTATAATGTAAGGAGTAAAGACAGTTCAATGCAAACTGATCTGTTTGTCTAACTATAGCCCCTTCAAAAATCTTAACTATGGTTTGTCTAACTAAACTCTCTGCTGTAATTCCAAGACTATACTTCCATAAGTGGCCATCTTGATTTCTGTAACAAATATAATGGAACCCTGGTTTTCGAACATAATCCATTCCAGAAGATTGGTTGACTTCCAAAATGTTCAAAAACTGAGGAGCAATGGGTGGTTGGTAAAATCCATTGAGAAAAAAGAAAAACATGCAGCAGAAGCCATTCGACTTCAGAGGTGCCTTTGAAAATGGAAGTGATTACTTCCTGGTTTTCAGCTTCCGGCTTCCGAAATGTTCAGCTTCCGAGATTCTCAAAAACCAAGGTTCCACTGTACAAGTATAACCACACAGATGCGTATTTTACTGTTGGCTTTGAAACAGAAGTAAGATATTGGTAAAATTGTTTTTCTTTTTCTTTTATTTTCTGACGTCCTCTAGCCTCCATGGACTGATTGCTTAGACAGATGGGCAGGGCCATCTCTTTGTAGATTGCATTGAATTCAGGGTAGCGTGCAAAAGCAATATGTTCATTGGCCCACATGGTTTGATTTCCAGACTGTGCAGGCAAAGGAAGCATTTTCCTTTGCACCAATCAACTCCATTTGTGAGCTCCAATCGGGAGCTGATTCCAGAGGCTTGTATTTGGCACAGAATTTAAATACAGCCCAAAATACAAACCCCAGTGGCAGTAGGAGTCGGCTCTGATTGGTAGCCTCCGGGTGGAGCCAATTTGAGTGGTGGTGCTTCTTGCACCAAATTTAAAAGGCACAAAATGCAAACCCCGTGTGCAAAGGAATAATAGGGAGCACACTTTAGGGCTCCTGATTCTTCCTTTGCAGTTGGCTGCTTTACCCAGCCCACATCTGATGGCATATGATGTCAGGTATAGGTTAGGTGGGTGTGCCTGCGAAACAAACATGTCTACAGGCCAAATGAGAATCACTACTTTAGCATGCAAAGTAGAGATTCCCTGTGGCTGATGTAGATCAGCCAGCTTCACATGGAGAGACACCAACCACTTACCAGTAAGGTACCATTCTGGAAAGTTAGGATTTAGTGTAATGAAGCTATTCCATATGCAATGGCTTGTGCCTGGAGCTGGAACCACACTGTGATGGCAGTGGTTGTGACCTGCTCCTTACGTTGGAATAGAAGTTTTGAGATTGAGTGTTAGAAATTCTTTAGAAGCAAAGACCCAAAGATCTAGATTTAAATTCATTTCCCCCTTTCCGACTTCCCCTTTAGCAGCGGATTTCCATTGATCCAGCTACAACTTACCACTTGCAAGGTCTAAAACCAAATAGTTTGTATTACTTCCGTCTGTCTGCACGCTCTCCACAAGGCCTCGGTGCTTCAACGGCAGAAATATCAGCTAGAACAATGCAGTCAAGTAGGTGTCTTTCTTTGATTACTTCATTTCTCTTCTTTATACTTGTTGACAAGCTAGTTGGCAAGTGAGTGAAATCCTATTATGTTTCAGTTATGGCTACATTGAGAAAATTTAACTACAAACACGCAGGTCAATACACTTTGAAGAACTATAAGCATAGCATTTTCTTAGAAGAGTAACATGATACCCCCAACCCCTGTCACGAGACAAAGGGTGCATCCAGACATTGTTTATCATACAGTTATGAATCTGTGCAAGTCTAAGGTTCGCACACCCACCCCTTGACATTCCTCTAGTATAACTGAGGAAATTGAAAGCTTTCGTTTCTGTTTTAAATTATACTATTGAACCAGGTTCAAGGCTCTTTACAGATTGGGTCTAGGATACATCAAGGATACATCAAGGATTGCCTAATTCCTTATATCCCTGCTTGATCACTGAGGTTTTCTGGGGAGACGCCATTAGCGGCCTCCCGTGGCTTGGATGGACAACTCATATTTAGTATTGTGAGCCTGAGCCCAAATTTATGGAGCTCCCTTCCAGCTGAGGTCAAAACAGGCCCCCTCCTTCCTGAACTTACAGCAGCTACTGAAGCCTTTTTTCTTCCAGCAAGTCATTTTAATTGAAGCTTAATTTTATAGTTTTAGGTGATTTCTTATTTTTATTTTGCACTGTATCTTTATAAAACAGTTAGAGACTATTGTAGTTAAGGGGTATATAAAACTGTTTAAATAAATAAATAACATTCAACTGACGTTTTGTGTTGTGCCTAAATCCTAAACTGTGGTTGATTTTAAGTAAGCTCTGTTGAAGCAAGCCAGCCTCAGGCCAAGCGTGATCAAGCTGGCTTGTTTCATCGAAACAACTGTTACGATTAAGCACAGCTTTCGGACAAAATTGCAAGCAGCAGTTAATCAAAAATAGAAACAAAAGTTTCTCACCTCCCTGTGGCCACACTAAAGTGGGAGGGGAACGCTTGCCAAGGCTTCTTCCCATACTGTAACCATGGTCGATAGTGAAATCTAGACACAGCCAATATGTTTTTGGAATCCTCAGAAGCAACTGAGACAAACAAAAGTGGATTGCTCATCTTTCGCTTTGAGTTTTAAAAGTTTAAAAATATGTTTGGGAAATGTATTTTTTTTAGGTCTCAGAGGGAGGAATTACAGGAAAATAAAAATCTTTTCTGTGTTGCTACCTGGGAAAGAGATGCAAAAAGGACTTGAGGAGACAGATTGAGATCAGTGGGACTTCTAAGTAATGCATGTGAAAGAGGTCATGGTTCCCAATTTCCCCAAATATTTCAAATATAAAACTGGATTTTTAAAAAGTAATTTCTGTGTATGCAACTGGAGGAAAATCTATTATTATTATTATTATTATTATTATTATTACTGTGTGGATAGGATTTGTACCCCAAAGAGATGAACGTGTTAAGATTTTAATGACATTTGCTTCTAAACTACTGTGGACATGCATTTTGGTTCTATTTCGAATGAATTTAACTTTTGGTTAAGTAAAGTAAATCATAAGATTTCATTAGGAATTTCCACACTGGTTTTGCTTAGGCAAACTTCTATATTAGCTGTTCGTGTATTGTGTGTGGCGGTGGGTTGGTGATAGTTTGTATGTATTATGAAATCGCTGGTAGACTTTAATTCTTTGCTAGCCGAGGTTTCTCCAAGAGGAGCTAAAATATAAAAGAGAGACTGGACCTAGGGTAAGTACAAGTTGCAGTCAGAATCATCAGCCCTGTCACTTTTCCATGGTAGGTAAACCTTTGTCTAAGATTAGCACAATCCCCTTATTGATTCTGCATGTTTTACAGTGTTTTGACTACAATTGATGTTTGAAATAAAGACTTTTGATTTGAACCTTAATTGTAGTACACATGTTCCAGGCCACTGCAGTCGTAAAAAAGAAAAGATAAAGAAAAGTGGAGTTGGGGGAGGGGAGAGAAAACTGGTGGTGCGTGATGGTTTTTATTCTATGTCTATTAGATGTGTTTGAGTTTCGAAATAGTTCTGATTCTTTTCTTCATGGCACTTCATATAAAATTATATATATATTAGATATGGATATCAATCTATAAAACATAGTGTATAAAAGACTGGTTATAGATAGATAGATCATCTATATATGATATATATGATATATGATATCTATATATGATATATGATATATCTATCTATCTCTCTATCTCTCTATCTATCAATATAAAACATAGTGTATAATAGACTGGCTATTTTGTCAGACATAATAGACTGGCTATTTTGTCAGACATGCCACAATTTTTTTTTTAAAAAAAACAACAACATAAAAATAACAGATCAACCAGCAAGCATACAACATAAAAGCTTAGGTAGTAGACACATAGAAGTATCATGTTTGATGTTTTTATTTCAAGAAGAATTTTTAATCACAGGTAGGTAACAATATATTGAGGCTCATTTTCATGTATTTTCCCCTACATCCCTTTCCACCTTTTAGTTCATTCATTTTCAGTTGGTTCACTTTTAATAAGCCAAGGCTCATAAGATTATCTAAAGTTTCTGTTTTTAAGTTTGCAATTTTGATTTGCCCTTGGTTTTTCCCTTCGTTATTTATTTTCTTTTTTCTTTTCCTTTTGTTCATTTTTTTTCCTTTTCCTTCAACCACTTCTGTTCTTTCACACTCAAATCCTCCTTTAACCCACTACTGAAATTAGAGCCATCAGCTCCTCCTCAAGACATTAGTTGCAAGAGCCCCAGCTCCACTAGTATTTTGGTAAGTTGGCAGCCTCCGCCAGTGGAAAAACAGAACGGAATTATCACTTCCTACTCCATCAAGTACACTGGAATTGATGGAGAAGATGACAAGCCCCACGAAATTTTGGGAATTGCTCCGGA
Organism: Podarcis gaigeae; assembly: GCF_964106915.1. Classification (NCBI taxonomy): domain Eukaryota; kingdom Metazoa; phylum Chordata; class Lepidosauria; order Squamata; family Lacertidae; genus Podarcis; species Podarcis gaigeae. The sequence continues at coordinate 20,976,212 of NC_139694.1, forward strand.
CACGTCACAGTACCTTTTGGAACAGTTGGAAAAATGGACTGAATATCGGATTTCTGTGACAGCCCACACTGATGTTGGACCTGGCCCAGAGAGTGAATCTGTGTTGATCCGAACAGATGAAGATGGTATGTTTCATCCAACACGTCAGTTTGACTCTCTCTCTCAATCTGCTGTCTTTGTGTGGTCTAAGATTATTCCCCCCTCTGCTCATCTTTTTTGACCCCTGATGAGTTTTACAAAATATTTTAAACACAAATGCTTGCATTTGCATTTGTTTTGTTTTTGCTTTGAAATATATGCACAGAAGAATCACACTTTAAAGTTTTGCCCCTTGTAAGCGTGTATATTTTTCTTCTATTTGAAGATTCCCCCCTCCTTTTCTTTCTTACTTTTTTGCTCTTCTGATTTTAACTCTTTCTTTAAGAGTACCCTTAAAGCGTTTCTCTTTTGGAAAACTGATGCTGCTCCCTTTTTAAAAAAAATATTTTGGATGCTGACTCTCTTTCGTATCTGAACACTGAAGACTGCACCCCTTCCCGTTATCTTTTTTCCCCCTACTTAAAATAAATAAATAAACAAAATCAGAAAACAAGCAACATTTTAAAAGTCTTCTTGGTTTTTATTATTTTGATTACTAAATTACTTCTTTGTACTTCAATGCTTTGAGTCTCAAAGCATCTTCCTTGGCTTTTGTGCGTTTTTACATGTTTTTTCTATTTCTCTAATACTCTTTTTTCTTCCATTTTTGCATCAGTCATGGTTTTTGATCTTTTCACTGAAATGTAGAGCAGATTTGTTGGGTGTTTTCATTTGTATTCTTCGAGGAAGGATTAGTGGGTCTGCGCTTTAAAAAAAAAAACCAAAAGAAAAAGAAAGAAAAAGACACTGGTTGTTTTGGACAAGTACCTGTAATTCTTCTTTTATCCACTGATGTGTTCCAGTTCCTAGTGGTCCTCCTCGCAAAGTCGAGGTAGAGGCTGTCAACTCTACAGCTGTTAAAGTGTTGTGGCGTTCACCAGTGCCCAATAAGCAGCATGGTCAAATCCGAGGGTACCAGGTGCATTATGTGAAAATGGAAAATGGAGAGCCCAGGGGGCAACCCATGCTGAAGGATATCATGTTGGCTGATGCACAGGTAATTAAACATACTCTGTTAATTCACGTAACAAAAAATAATAATGTTGTACAGTGGTACCTCTGGTTACGTACTTAATTCGTTCTGGAGGTCCATACTTAACCTGAAACTGTTCTTAACCTGAAGCACCACTTTAGCTAATGGGGACTCCCGCCACGCCACCGGAGCACAATTTCTGTTCTCATCCTGAAGCAAAGTTCTTAACCTGAAGCACTATTTCTGGGTTAGTGGAGTCTGTAACCTGAAGCATATGTAACCTGAAGCGTATGTAACCCGAGGTACCACTGTATTTAGTAGTGTAATTATCTCTTCTATTTTGAACTGCAAAATGGAATGCCTCCTTCCTGTTCCAATAGGTTATTGCCACAGAGTGCCCTGAATATTTCAGAAGCCAACCGTCATTCATAAAATTCATAGAATGATACGAGTTGGAACGGACCCTGAGGCATAGCTGTCAACTTTTCCCTTTTCTTGCAAGGAATCCTATTTGGAATAAGGGAATTTCCCTTACAAAAAGGAAAACACTGACAGCTATGCCCTGAGGACCATTTAATCCAATATGCAGGAATTGAACCTTCAGCCTTGGCATTATGAGCACCATGCTGTAAGCAACTGCACTAGTCAGACCATGTGGATGGCACTGTTGTCTAAACCACTGGGCCTCTTGGGCTTCCTGAACAGAAGGTCAGCGGTTCAAATCCCTGTAACGGGATGAGCTCCCACTGCTCTGTCCCAGCTCCTGACAACCTAGCAGTTCAAAAGCATGCCAGTGCAGGTAGATAAACGGCCTTTCTGTGTGCTCTGGTTTCCGTCACGGTGTCCTGTTACTCCAGAAGCGCTTTAGTCATGCCAGCCACATGACCCGGAAAGCTGTCTGTGGACAAACGCCAGCTCCCTCGCCGCAAAAGCGAGATGAGTGCCGCAACCCCAGAGTCCCCTTTGACTGTACTTAACCGTCCAGGGGTCCTTTGCCTTTACTTTTACCTACGTCTGAAACTTGATTTTATTCCTATAAATAAATCACCATTCTGGATCTGCAGCAATCTGTATGAAGTAGTCTGCAGCAATCTGTATGAAGTGGTCGCACTGCAGTGGGGTGAAACCACCATTTCTAAAGATGTGCACCTGAAATGCAGAATTTGAAATTTCAGTGCTGCCTTTGTCTTTCCCTGTCAGGTCGTTGGTACTATCAGAAGAGACAGTGCCAGTTCCCCACCTGGCTAGGATAGTCTCACATAAAGGATTTCTAGACTGGGAACTATATCTGTTGTGTATTTGATAAGCAAGATCAATTGTGTCTACTTTCCTCTTACTTTACATTCATGTAATATAAGGGACGCGGGTGGTGCTGTGGGTTAAACCACAGAGCCTAGGACTTGCTGATCAGAAGGTTGGTGGTTCAAATCCCCGCGACGGGGTGAGCTCCTGTTGCTTGGTCCCTGCTCCTGCCAACCTAGCAGTTCGAAAGCACATCAAAGTGCAAGTAAATAAATAGGTACCACTCCGGCGGGAAGGTAAGCAGCATTTCCGTGTGCTGCTCTGGTTTGCCAGAAGCGGCTTAGTCATGCTGGCCACATGACCTGGAAGCTGTCTGCAGACAAACGCCGACTCCCTCAGCCTATAGAGTGAGATGAGCGCGCAACCCCAGAGTCAGTCATGACTGGACCTAATGGTCAGGGGTCCCTTTACCTTTACTAATATAAGGGGAAATAAGATGTTATGACTATTAGTTAACATTTCATGTATTTTTTCTGTGACTGGCAGGAATTTTCTAACCTGTTTCCAGGAATTGCATCATTAGGATTTTTTATTATCTTTTTAAAATCTGGGTCCTGTTGTTGCATTAATTTGTCACTACCTCCGTGAGCAAGACCCAACTGAAGTTAAGCATTTTAAGTCCCATTAATTTCAAATCATTTAAGCTAAGCATTTGTTTAAATCCCTTCCATTGAAATAAATCATTTTGGTTGGGTCAAGTGCAGTATCAGCTAGAGTTTGGTATTATAGGTTTTGAACTCAATTACATACATTAAATATAGAGGAGTGTGGTTTAAATGAAAATTGACCTAGTAACAAGTGATGTCTAGATTCAATATTATTACAGATATTCCTGGTGTGATGTAGTGAAAGTGTAAAACTGCTTATTTTTTCTCTCACAAATTGTAACAGATAATAGAGAATTTATGTTCTGAGTGAATAGATTTGTTCACATTAAGGAAGCTTCTAAAATATAGGATTTTAATTATCTCTATGTGCTTTATGAGCTTGAAATTCTTGAGTTCATTGTGCTGGTATCATAAAATATGTATCCCACAAAAGTATTCCATTTAAGATTGATTCTAGATGAAAACATGGCAATAGACAATCATAATCATCAGATATTATGCTCTAAACAGTTTAGATGGAAACAATTTGTGATAACTACAGTACATTCAAAGAGGAACTGTAACTTTTTCCCCCTGTGGAGATATAAATCACTTCTATTTTGCTGATGTGTTCCTTAAATGATTTCTGAACGTGCTAGCCCCTTTCCTTATTCTCACCAATGTTTTTAGCACCATTAGAACAAACTATTCCTTCCTTTGCTTCATTGTGAATCTGGGCAATGATGTAAAAAAGAAAGAAAAGGGAAGAACAATATGGTCGTGTTGTGTCTTTCTCGGACATATTTTTTTTTCCTGGGGGGGGGCTATAGTCAGATTCCAATTTTAGATGATAGAAGGAACAGAGAAAATGTGCTGTTGGTCATAGGGTTTCATTACTGACATGAAGTCTCAAGTACATATAAATTGCCTCTATTAATCTAAACAGGTGCACTGAATTAATTTTGACAAGGTAAAATAGAAATGAAAATGAATATGGCTTAGTAGCATGTGATTAAACAAAATGTAGCCTTTCATTACATCTCAGCAGCTCAAATTAATGCAGTCATGAAACATTACTATGAAATAATAAAAGCACTCCAGACTGGGATCTCTACTTTCCTAGAAGGAGAGTCTGTTACTTATTTACAATTTTGGCAACAAGTCGCACTGCTTTTTTAAGGAGCTAAATTCAGTCCTAAGAATAAAGTTGCCTCAGCCCAGGCTACAAATATCTCCTTATGTCTTCTGTTTTTCTTCCCAACATTCTTTACTCTCAATTAGTGGGAATATGATGATACTACTGAACATGTGAGTAAAAACTGACTGGCCAATCAAAAAAGTGTGGTGGCTTTTTCTCTGCTTTAATCTTTATTTTTTCTACATTTGGTTGTTTGCACATGTGCATGGATTAACACCTTATTTCATCATCTATGGCATTTGGATTTTTCTGCCTTCTTCTTTCTTTCCTTTTGGTTTGGCGTAGTGCTGATTTTTTTCTAAGTGTGTTGAATTTGCATACTCGTCTGTTCAGTCACTGACACTAACTTTTATCTCGCAATGCACTCCAGGAAACTATTCTTAAAATAACACAAAACATGTACTCATTCCCATCTGCTTGATAACTCTGCACCTTCAGGTCCCAATGCACTCAGGGTTTGTTATAAAACAAATTACTTTTATTTTTAGCTGCTAACATGGTGCCCATTTCCATTATTGACACATCATATTAAATGTATATTTGTGAAAATATACATTGGTACTGGCTGTGTGCCAGTGATGTTTAAACAGCTTTGTTGCAGATATCACTTCCATCATTATTAACTAAGATTCCATCATCTCCATTTAAAAAGATGCTCTTTAATCTGTACTCTTTTCCCCGCCAATACTGTCTCTTCCACTTGTAACTGAAGCCCCAGAAACTGAGGGTGGATATATATTCTAGTTTCCTCTCTCCATTTGATGAAATGTCATCAGTCAGTGAACTGATGTTGAATATCCACACACATTGTTTTCTTGTGGATAATTCAGTATTTGTTCAGATTCAGTCTGCCACGTTCAATCTTTGAAAATGAACATTTTAAAAAAGCATTTAACTGGGAAGAGATGTCTGGTCCCATAGGATTAAATCCATATGCTTGATAGGGTTATTCATAGAATGACCAAATGCCCAAGTCTGAAGACCTTGGATTGCATTTTTCAGATGCATATTACTGAACCCATTTTTATTATCCATTAATACGACTATTTTGTTATTGTTATCTTACTGGGTGATTGCACTCATGGATTCTACACATACATGAGCATTTTACAAACCTCAAGCAACCTACCGTATTTTTCCGTGTATAAGACTATGTTTTTTTCTTTAAAAATCATGCTAAAAAGTGTGGGTCATCTTATACATGGGTAGTGCATAGGGTGGATGTTTGATTGGTTGCTGCTGAGGCTGTCAGCGGCTATTGTGCGTGTTATTGGTTGCCGCGTCAATGGGTTGTGGTGATTGGCTGACGCTTCGGCAGTTGGGCGGATGATTGGCAGCTTCTGCCGGCGATGGGACAGATGGGAGGCAGATTTTGCGATGTGGGCGGATGAGCGATTTTTGGCATTCCCCTCTGAAAAAGTCTCTGGAACTCTGGGCAATCCTCTCCAAAAAACCTCTGTGCCATCTCCCCCATTTTCTTAAATTTGAGTCCCCCAAAATAGTCTTATATATGGGGGCGTCTTACAGACGGAAAAGTACGGTATTTCTGAGGCAAGGTCATACTTTTTACAGAAAGGACTCAATCTACTCCTAGGGTGATCAGTGTCGATATATAGGTGATTGTCACATGACCCAAAAATCCCTATTTTCAGCCCTTTGCACATAAGCAACACAACTGGATTTAAGGGGAAGAGAAGAGGCTTCTGTTGATGGTAACAGCCAACTGTGCTGTCCATGATAGGTGGAATCACGAATAAACCAGAGCTCTACTAATGTATGGAAAGTCTCCACACATGGGCACTCTGAGTTGATTAAGCTATTCATTTTATAGCCATTCTGTTTAATAACAAATCTGTTTGCAAACTCTGCCATCCATATATGAAGCCCCATTTGCAACCCAACTTTGCCATTTTTATTAGTGTTGAAAAAAGTGCATATAGGGTTTACTAATTGGAAGTAAGAAAGAACTAAGAACATGCTTTCTTACATTACAAATTATGTCCCATTGATTTCAGTGGGAGTGTGTTAAGCACATATATGTAAATCAGTGGGACTTAAAAGGCTTAATTTTGGCTGGATCATACTCTTGATACCTAGTCTGTAAATTAAACATCATTAGTTCCCACTTCTGTTCACTTTATGAGCCTTTCCTCAGTAATTAGCAATTTGATTGTTACTGATTTATAACTTTCTCAACCTGCCCTCAGAGCCAGTTTCAAACATGCTTTAATCTTCATCCCCTTTTGTTTATTAAAAAAGCAACACATTGTATTCAATACTAAATGCCTTTTCCATCTTCTCTTGTTCCATTGCAACCAAATTTTCAAATTATGTTTAATGGCTCTTTCAGATTATAGAGAACAAATTACTCTTATATTGAATGCCACTTTACAAACACTACTTTTATAAAAGTGTATGTATATTTTATTTTTAATCACTAAAAGAAAAGGCTTTCTAATGTACAATCCTGTGCATATTAACTTTAAAAATATCCCCGTTACATTTAGTTGGGCTGACATCAAATGAATGTTCATAATAGTGTGGAGCGTTACAACAGTGCAGTCTAGTCCTATGCATGCTTTACTCGGAAGTAGCTGGGCTTACTTCTGGGAACAGGGCATATGAAAGCATATATTACATAAAACCAGGGCTTTTTTTCAGCCCAAACTCACTGGAACTCAGTTCTGGCATCTCTCAGGTGGGCACCATTGCCGTTGTGTGACCAGGTGGCAACAGCCCCAGCCCCCAGGGATCATAAGGAAGGAATAAAGACTCTGACAACGTTATATGGAATTAAAATTAGGCCACAACTTTATTAAACTTCCGAATGTAGGAAGACCTTGGCTTAGGCATTGGGCGTGTATCCCTCCCAACCCCCCAGCCAGGGGGAACTGGGGCTTATTAGGGTAAATGAGATATGGGGGTGCTCTGCGAGACATCAGTGTAGCAGGCAGCTCAGCCCATATCCCCACACGCAGGGTAGTTCACTGACGACCTTTCAGTGTATGGCCAGTGACACCCATATATATAACCCATTTAGGAGGGGACCCTGGAATCACCGCCGCAGGGGGGTGAGTCACCACTTCACACACACACACACACACCCCAATATAGGGAAGAAAAGACTAAAGAATTCCACCCAAGGCCATAACCACCAAAGCTGTGACGAATTGCTACAGGGAAGACAAAACCTGCCAAAGCAGGAAAATTTCTTCCCGGTCCTTCAACACCAACCAGTCAAAGTCGGTAGCAGTGCCTGCTAAACAGGAAGAAAAAGTTAACCTGCAAACAAGAAACATTAAACAAAGGGAGAGTAGGTAGGGTGAATCACCAGAGCCGACTGCCTGGCTATTGTCGGCTCCACCCCCTATTTGTAAATGGGGCTGGCGCCACCTCCCAGCAAGAAACTTTGATCACTGAGGCTGGGTGTGAACCTCCAAAAATTAACACTGAGAGGCAAGCCAGTCCCTGTTTGCCAGTAAGCTTCCTGGGAACTGTAGCACCACGCGCAATCCCACAAAGGGCACCCACAATGTAAAGTGTGAGTGCTCATTATAAGAGAACAAGGGAGGTGTTTGTGGTGAGTTCTGGCACCTTTCCCCCCCCCCCAAAAAAAAATAGCACTGCATAAAACAGCTTTAGAAGTTGGAATGTAAGTAGGGTTCTCAGGTGTACAGGCAGTGATAGCATAACTTTTTAAATAACGGCTAGTAAATTCGTAAATCAAACCTAATTCTCATTCCCCACTTTATTTGTACTACAGCAGGAATAAGACTCTACACAGAGTGAATTTCAAAAGAATTTCCCCCTCCTCCGTTAGTACAGTTAACAGCACTCAGCCTTTGGCCTTTTGCTTGACAAAACAACTTGGGGCATGCTGCTCAGAAATGCCTTCACGCTTATTGCTGACATAAGTGAAGTACAGTGCATTGCAAGGCCTCACCCACTATTCTGGTCCGACCAAAAGCTTGCCATCACTGCAGGTCGCACGAAAGCCATGGGCGCTGAATGTTATATGTTGCAACTAATTGCAAGGCAAAACGATCTTGATTTAGTAGTGCATATGTTTTAATATGCATTCTGGTTTTTGTCTTTGTTGTGCTTCATTTTAGGAAATGATAATAGCGGGATTGCAGCCCGAGACAACCTATTCTCTCACTGTGACGGCCTATACGACCAAAGGAGATGGAGCACGAAGCAAACCCAGACTGGTGTCCACTACTGGTGCAGGTAAATAGATGGAGATTCCTTTCATTTCCTTGCAACCAGCAGTTTGTGCTTTGATGCTTTCCGAACTGAAACTCAAAACGTTCATGTAGGTGGCTATGGCATGCCTCAGTGGCATAGCAGCAGTTTCCGGTGATCAGGGCAGGTGTGTGCACCAAGCATGGAGGGTGCCCGCCTAGCCCTCAATGATGGTAACACTGGAGCGACCCAACCGGAGAAAAATGGGGGGAAACTGAGCCACCTGTGGGGTGGAGTCCAGCCCACCAATGTAGCACTTGCAAGATGGAGAAAGGGCCTGGGCTATGTATTGATACATCACCCAGGGCTGGTATGAGGGCTAGAGCATGATGGAGGCTTCGCCTGGCAGTATATTGTGAGTGAAGCAGTTGCCACTTCTCCTGAGTCCCTCTACAACCATACTGCAGTTGCCTGCATTTGGGCACCAGGCTCATGGACGTGGGGCCATGGCCCCCTGCCCCCCCAGGATATGCCCCTGGTAGGCCTAAGTCAGGGGTCAGCAACCTTTCTCAGCCATGGGCCAGTCCACCGTCCCTCAGACCTTGTGGTGGGCCGGACTATGTTTTGAAGGGGAAAAAAATGAACGAATTCCTATGCCCCACAAATAACCCAGAGATGCATTTTAAATAAAAGCACACATTTTACTCATGTAAAAACATCAGGCAGGCCCCACAAATAACCCAAAGATGCATTTTAAATAAAAGGACACATTCTACTCATGTAAAAACATGCTGATTCCTGGACTGTCCGTGGGCCAGCTTTAGAAGGTGATTGGGCCGCATCTGGCCCCCGGGCCTTAGGTAGCCTACCCCTGGCCTAAGTGTATAAAACATTTGAAATACTAAAACAATTTTACCAAATAAATAAAACTGGTGGCAAGACCCCAATGAGGACTGAGAGTGTAGCTTTTGGATGAACGAAGGTAAAAAAAAAAAAGTGGGACCAGAAAAAACTGAGTACTTGCGCAGAAGGAATTCCTGTAGATGGATTTATTTTATTTTAAATATATAGATTGTGATGTTGTCATTCACAGCAATGACAATTGAACTTCCTGTCATTAACTTTTCCAGAAATGTGAAGCTACTTCCAAAATTCATAAAACACAATTGAGGTACTGTTGTGCAACTCAATGTTGGTGGTGCCCGTTCAGGAGAATTTCCCAATCAGTTGTTGACCTATTGCTGGATTCTAGCCACTATAATAAGCCTGATATACAACAAAATGTTCTAATCTGCTTTTTATTTTACCAAATGATTTACGATGCATGTGAGTCATCTTCAATTTATTATTTCTGCCACAAAGAAATAATAGTAAGTCTCACATCATGTGGCTATATATATATTTAGGCAAAACAGATCAATGTGTGTGTTTTTTAAATTGTCTAAACCCAGATAGCTGCCACAATAGTAAAAGCAATTTATGGTATAAATAATTTAGCGGCAGCTCCCTGCAGCCCCTCTTCTTAGAAATCTGAAGCAGTTATTATTATTCTGTTTCTGTGGACTCACCTGCTTTTCCTTGTGCTCCATTGGCTTCAGTGATAGTTATAATGCAATGAAAAATAGGGCCTGAAATAGATATATCTATAGTCTTTTCTCAGCTCTGTAGCTGCCTCTTATGCAGCAGTAGGGAATAGTCAAAATTAAGCAAAGAGATATCCTTCGTACACTGGGAAGAAAACAGAAAACCTGCAAAGTACAATGCACAGGATTCTATTTGCACAAGAATAAGGTGTTAGCAGTGAGGAAGAGTGGGAAATAGCTATACGACATCTGTATTTGTGTATTGTTGGTAATAAAAGCTAGTACCTGGGTATGCCCCATTTTTCAAAAAAAGAAAACACTCTTTTTTGGTGTGTAATAAAGAGTTGCATTTAGATAGAAATGGGAGGGGGGCATGGATTCAGGGCCATACATTGCCTCCTATGCCATTAGGAGGGTTTAGATATACTGCATGTATTAGTGAAGGTCATGGATTTTGCATGGACTGTATGACCTCTCTAAAGAGTTTATAACTTGGTTCTTTCTTGCTAAGGGAGAGCTGAGTTCATTTTATATGCTTTGCTCAGCACAAACGCTCACACCTCTGCTCTCAGCCTTTTGCTAGCCAAAGTTTGAAAGTTCAATAGTGTATCACTTAGCACAAACAGAAGCTTGACACTGCTCAGGTTGACACATCACATTAAACCATGGTTTTAAGACAGTAAGTAAACAGCCCATAACCAGGGCTTTTTTCCAGTCAGAACTTGCTGGAACTCAGTTCTGGCGCTTCCCAGGTGGGAGCCACAAGGGAGATGTTCATGCTGAGTTCCAGCACCTCTTTTTCTACAAAAGCAGCACTGCCCCTAGTTAATAAACCACTGTGCTTCTCGGGCTTGCCAATCAGGAGGTCAGTGGTTCAAATCCCTGTGAAGGGGTGAGCTCCCATTGCTTCATCCCAGCTCCTGCCAACCTAGCAGTTTGAAAGCACCCCCCCCCAAAAAAAAAATAGGTACCACTCCAGTAGGAAGGTAAACTGTGTTTCAATGCACTGCTCTGGTTTTGCCAGAAGCGGCTTAGTCATGCTGGCCATATGACCTGGAAAAACTGGCTGCGAACAAACACTGGCTGCCTCGGCCTGTAAAGCAAGACGAGCGCTGCAACCCCAGAGTTGTTCGCAACTGGACTTAACTGTCAGGGGTCCTTTACCTTTACCTTTTTTGAGGCAGTGGACTAGGTTTGCACATAATACTAAACCATGGTTTATAAACTATAGTTTATTCAAACCATTATTTAACATTACGTGCAAACCAGGCTAAGTATGAAATCCAGGCTAGCTTTGTAAAATTAAGTCATAATGCTTTTTTCCAACATTGTGCTGTTCAGAGGAAGAGTTGCCTGTCTGACTGCTACTCCACCTGTGTTTGAAATCTAGACTAAAATGTTCCTACAGATATATTGGTTTTGTATGTGCAAGCTAAGTAGCTGAGGTTTGGGTTTGTTTGTTTGTTTGTTTGTAAGATGGGTTATTTGTATACCTTGTTCCCAACCTGCAGCCTGAAGTGATATAGGCCTGGGTGAACTTAACCACTTGGTTCTGCTGAACACTGTCTCTTGCCAATGGAGTGGGAAACTTGCATATATGCTTATAATGACCTCATTCAAATGTCTGATAAACTACATTTTACAAGAGCAAAAATGAGCTATGTGCTTCCCAGTTCCTCTCCCTCAGGCACCCACCTTTTGCGAGCACAGTCTGATTTCTTAAACCACTGTTTTCCATTAGTTTTGAATCAAGAAACTGGTTTAAGATCCTCCTCCAAACTCGGATAGCAAACCTGTTTCCATATATATATATGGCCAGAGATCTGAAATGGGCAAGTTTGCCATCGGACTAGATAATAGTAATGTAGCAAATGAACATATAATGACTCTGACCTTACACCAAGGCAGCATCTCTTAAAGGATTCAGGCACAAATCTTTTTCCAGTTCTCCCTAGAGATGCTAGACTTTAACATTGGATCTATTGTATGCAAGGCATGTGCCACTGAGGTACACCCTTTCTCAACATGTGAGTTTTCTGGGATTTTTTTTAGTTTGTTTTCATTAATCACTTAAAAACTATGTCCACATGTGTAAAAGCTATTCTGTCGCTAGGCTTCATAGAAATAGACACTCTGCTTATCTCCCCCAGCCCTCCAGTTAGAAGCTAGGGAAAGGAGGGAGGAAAGACAAAATACCTAAGTTTGTTGTGCTGTCTGAATGAATACCGTATTTTTTGCTCTATAAGACTCAGTTTTCCCCTCCTAAAAAGTAAGGGGAAATGTGTGTGCGTCTTATGGAGCGAATGCACACTGTGCAGCTATCCCAGAAGCCAGAACAGCAAGAGGGATCGCTGCTTTCACTGTGCAGCGATCCCTCTTGCTGTTTTGGCTTATGGGATTCAGAATATTTTTTTTCTTGTTTTCCTCCTCCAAAAACTAGGTGTGTCTTATGGTCTGGTGTGTCTTATAGAGCGGAAAATACAGTACTTGATGAACAGGAGGAAACAGTGTGTCCATCACATGAATCAAGATACATGAATAAAGTTTGTTAGAAATGATTCATTCACGCACTTTACTTGCTGACATCATCTTGTGTTGCAGTTCCAGGAAAACCTCGGCTTGTGATTAGCCACACACAAATGAGTACAGCTCTAATTCAGTGGCACCCGCCTGTCGACACATACGGTCCTTTGCAGGGCTACCGCCTGAGGTTTGGTCGCAAAGACATAGATGCCTTTACGACGCGGGATTTCACAGACAAGGATGACCACTACACCGCGACAGATATTCACAAGGGAACTTCGTATGTCTTCCGGCTTTCAGCTAGAAATAAAGTGGGCTTTGGGGAGGAGATGGTAAAGGAAATTTCGATCCCAGAAGATCTGCCAAGCGGATTCCCTCAAAACCTGCGCTCGGAAAGTGCCACCTCAACTTCAGTCCAGCTCTCTTGGCAACCGCCCGTCCTATCAGAAAGAAATGGTATTATCACCAAATACACTCTGCAGTACAGGGATATCAATGTGGCACATCACCAAACGGAGATGTCTGTTGTTCCTGCTGATATTACTATGACGCTTTCAGGCTTAAAACCAGATACCACATATGATGTAAAAATACGTGCACACACAAGCAAAGGGCCTGGTCCATATAGTCCCAGTGTCCAGTTCAGGACACTACCTGTGGATCAAGGTAGGATTTGTCTGCTTATGACTTTTCTTTTAAAGGAATTTCGGTCTTTGGATATCGATATTTTTGAAGCTGTTACTAAAACTGACCAAAGCATCGTATAAATAGTTTCAACTAACATCAGAGGTAAAGTATGTGAAACCTTACGTGTTTTGGATTCATTAGTATTCAGTTATCCTATATCAGGCAAGTCTGGCTCACATCTACGCAATAATTGCAGGTAAGAGAAATAGAACGTTTTGAGTTGCCATTTGTAAGAATGGGATATGGTTTTTAAAAGCAGGTAGGAGAATTGTTGAGTGTGCTTAGTGTCGGAAATGGGATGGGATCCCAAGGTCAAGATGTACTTTAAATACATTGCTTTTTCCTTTTCCAGCAGTGTTTGCAAAAAATTTTCATGTCAAAGCAGTGATGAAGACATCGGTATTGCTCTCTTGGGAGATACCAGAGAATTACAACTCTGCTCTGCCTTTCAAAGTAAGTTGTTTTGCAGTTTGTAAGACTTGAAGGGTAAAACCTGAGATGAAGGAGTGTTCTCATTCAGCAGACACATTCAAAATGGTTAACTAAAGTTGAGTCAAGAAGAAGAAGATGAAGAAGTGGTGTTTGGATTTGATATCCCGCTTTATCACTACCCTAAGGAGTCTCAAAGAGATGGAGGAAGCAAGAAGGAAGAAGGCAAAGTGGGAGGATTGAATTAATTAATTAATTAATTAGTATACAGCCCCAAACCAGCAGACCTCAGGGCGGTTAACAAGACAAAATCACAATATAAAAAGCACAAGATAAAAATCAAAACAAAGGCAACCCAATAACCCCCCCCTTCCACAACACAAAAGGGCATTGGATGTCAATCATCCCAAAGCCTATTCAAAGAGGAAGGAAACTTGGCGCCTAAAGGTGTATAATGAAGGTGCCAGCTAAGCCTCCATAGGGAGAGAATTCCACAAACAGGGAGCCACTGCAGAAAAGGCCCGTTCTCTTGTTGCCACTTTCTGGACCACTCATGGAGGAGGCAGTCAAAAAAAGGGCCTCAAAAGATGATCTCAGGGTCCTGGTAGATTCATGAGGAGAGAACAATTACATGAATCTTAAGACAGCCTTATACACCCCTACCAACAACAACATTCTTCATTATGGTCCAAAGACCCACAAAAAAACAGTTTCAAATGCAAAATGCAACAGAGATACATGGAAAAGATTCCAAGGCAGTCACTATGTTTTATCCAGAGCATGTTGATTTCTATTTCTTATTACCTTTGAGATAAATTTTGCTACGGCCTGGGTAGTATCATTTGACTTATCTTTGACACGATGATATAGAAGGTATCAGAATTCCCTGGTAAATTTACCAGTAAGGGGTTAGTTAATTAATTGATCCCTGACTTGTTCATACAGCCCACAGTGTATTAAGATATGCTTCATGCAATCGACAGCCTGAGAACATGAACAGAGTCTACTATGATAAGGTATACCAGTCAGTCTGCCGTTTAGAACTGCAGATGGAAATACATTTAATCTGACTTTGGTAAACAGTTGACGATAATTGGGTACTGACACATTCGTAAGGTACAAGGATAATTGAAAATCATGCCCATAATGAATTCTGAACACAAATGGTCTACAGGTTACATATGATCGAGAGCAAGATCGCTGTATGCAATATCCCGTAACCTCTGGCTCAAGGATTTAAGGGCAATGTCATTACCCAGATGATGTAAAAAGGATGGTGAAAGTCCAATTCAGGAGATTTTGGGGGGCATAGCTTTTGACCATGAGCTGATAGACTCCTCACTGGTTAAATGTAAAAGTAATCCCACGCCAAATACCAAAATCTTTAACCAGTATTTCAAGGCAGCCCATCATGCTTTTGATGAAAAGTGGACATTCATCTGTTTCCAGAAATAGAATTGAATTAGGAACACAGTTTGGAACCTGAAGTTGGGACCGAAGGAACTTGGCCTGGAAGCCATCCAGCTTAGGAAATAAACCATTATACCAGACATTTGAAGTATATAGGAGTTGGGGAACAGATTTTGCATTAAAGACCCTTATGGCTGGTGGAACATAATGACCTCCCTTTGAGTAAAACCAAAAATTGGAGTATAGCAAGTCTGCTCATCTCCGCCTTCTGACAGGTAGTCTGCCAGGGGCAATTCCAGGACTTTGTGTGGTGAAACAACAGCCCTAAATACTGAGAAAAGAGATTCCCCTTGTAAATGGGTATTAGATGGCCATAATCTAGAGTAGACCAAATATACCTCTACCGGTGCCGGTGTCCTGGCAAGTGGGGTCAGGCAACTAAAGAGCTACAACTACTATTCCACCTTCCTGCTTGTGCCCCCAGACTTAAAGGTTGAGATTGCATTTTTGAAAGTCTTGAAAAAAAGAGAGCTGGCTTTAGCTGTTCCTAACCAGCAGAGCTTGCAGAAACCTAAGCTAGTTTACAGCAAGCCATTACTGTGTATTTGTGTTAAATCCAGTTTAATTTGAAGTGTTCCTCCAGTTAAAGCAATTGTTGTCTAGCAGAACATAACTTGAGTGGGATATCATAGAAGTTTGATGCAAAGAAAAGCTAGTGCGAATCATTGAGGAAGCTGCTGGGAATCATTATTTTAAGGTCTCCCCCAAATAACTGAAGTTTTCAGGTAATTCTGAAGAATCATACATAGTTGTGGCATATACTTACAGACAAGAGAAGATAAACAGAACATTACTATCTTCCTGAGTATTGCTGGATCAAAAGCAGTAAAGGGCAGCTAACGTGGTTTATTCTTTTCCCCCTTAATTACTAACAATTTGCTAACAAAAATGAAAACCCTCACTTTTTTAGATCCTGTACGATGATGGGAAAATGGCAGTTGAGGTAGATGGCCGAGCCACTCAGAAACTTATCACCAACCTGAAACCTGAGACATCATATTCATTTGTACTGACCAATAGAGGCAATAGCGCTGGAGGTCTTCAGCACAGGGTAACAGCAAAAACAGCACCAGATGTACTGCGAACCCAACCGCTGTTCATTGATAAGACCAATGTTGATGGAATGGTAACAGTGAAGCTACCAGATGTTCCTGCAAACAAAACTATAAAGTGAGTTAAACGTCAATAGTCATTTGTACTTTTATTACTTACTGGATTCTCTGCATTAAAACCATGAGCTGCTGTAGTTGCAGCCTTGAACTGCATGTTTTAGGTCAACCTATCAGAATTTTACATTTATTTACTTATAACATTCGTATCCTGCCTTTCTTCTTTGTATCTATGAAATTCATCCCATTAAGTGGAGGATCTCCCACCTGTGCAATGGGATTTCTTCTCCCTGTCCTCGCCCTCTGCACTCACACATATCCATCTGTTCTGGGGGTTCCCCCAATCCTCTGAAGGGGATTTAAGGGGGTGCACAGAGAAAAGAGTGTGGGAGGAAGTCCTATAGCACAGATGGATGTTCTTGCAGAAACAGGACGACTTCACTGAATAAAACCTGGTGTGTGTGGAATTCCTATCTGGTCCCTTATCCATGCACTGCCCATGATATCAAATCTCTAGTCATATTCCCAGATTTGGAGAAATACAGAGATAAAGCAAGGTATGCGGAAGGAGATTTTGTGTTGTTATGGGTGGAGTAGGATCTATAGAAGATGACACAAGTGTAACTGAGGGCTCCTGAAACTCTTTGTGAACCTTGACGATCAGACATAAAAAATCAACAATGTTTCTAAGCTTATCATGTCACTGATGTAGGTTTGGGAGAGCAAACACCAGTTGTACGTGGCACTCCATAACCTGGCAAGTTGAGACGATGACAGCAACATCTCCCCAGTGATAGAAAGCTCTGATATCAGAGACAACAGAACCTCCAACCTTCCTGATTTTATATCTTCCAAATTCTCAATATCTATATAATCATCCAAGAAAATGTGGGGGAAGGGACTGTCTTTTCCTTAGCATTTCATCAAATATTTACTAAATATTTGCAAATGTAGAGGAAACCTGAAAAGATTATGAATATATTCCTTAAGAGTTGAGAAAGGATAATTTACATGCCATTCCTCTTTCCACTGGCACCGCTTTTCCTATAAAAATAGCACTGCACATTCCCAATTTTTTCTCCCAGCTGCAGCCTATGAACAAAACAGCAATACAGTGGTACCTCTGGTTGCGAACGAGATCTGTTTTGGAGGCCCATTCGCAACATGATAAGCCCTCAACCCAAAGTGCCGTATCTGCACAGGTGCGCAGCGCGATTTGGCGCTTGTGCACATGCGCAAAGTGTGATTTAGCGCTTTGCGCATGCGTGAGTGGCGAAACCTAGAAGTAACCCTTTCCAGTACTGCTGGGTCACTGCAGGACGCAACCTGAAAAAACGTATCATGAAGCAAACATAACATGAGGTATGACTGTATTGGGGAAAGGCATTTCAGCTCAGCTTTAGGAAAAAGATGTACCCACAGAGTGGATTTTGCTGCTACTTTGAATAATGCTGGTGATGACATGTGCAAAGATGGAGTGATTCTGCTCTGTCTTCCACTGGGAGATGTATGTTCTTAGTGGGCTACAGCAGAAGTATAAAAGAAGACGAGTACTTCCTTTGCACATTTCTTGAACTGCTCAAAGTGGGTCTAGTCCTGGTAAAGACATAAACTGTAGAACTTTGGTTGGCTAAAACACTGTAAGGCAAAACCATAAGATGGGTCAGTTATGTTTAGCAGCCCAGTTCCATCGTGTACAAATTAATAGGGCAATGGCAGTTTACTTTGTCTTCCCTTTTAAATGTTTTTATCACAGACCTTGCTTAGAAAACAGATATTTTTATTTCCAAAAATAGCACGTTCTGATTTAACTCTAAAAACTGATCCCATAATAAATGAATTTGGCAGCTATATGTTCTGTTCACAGTGCTGGAACATGGTTTACAAGGCTTCTTAAATGCTTCTGTGCAGATTAAACAACAAAGATAGTACTAAAGACCTGACAGCAAAGCGCCAATAGGGATTCAAAACGATGGACAATAAAGAGTTGCCAGGAAAGCGTGAAACACAGTACAATCAATAAGTGTTATTGCTCTGTTTGCAGTGATTCTTGCTTCCTATAAGACTCCCATGTGTGTGACGAAGGAAATGGGAAGGAAAATGAGCAGGTTGTTAAATATTGTTGGAGATACAACCTGGATTTTCTCAGCTGACATTTTATACCATGAGCTTTGTAAATTGAAGACCTTCTCTTTATTGCTAATTGAGGAATTCAGAATGAGACAATATGAAAATATATTACATTGGAGTGTTAACAGGATTAAAGTGTGGGAAATGAAGCCATTGCTATTAAACTAAGTAAAGATAAAGTTTGTAGAAAAGTATAGAAAAGGAAGCCTGAAGACGGAAAGCATCGGAATGATTTATAGAGAAAAGTAATTACTAGAAAGGGCCAGGGTATAAGAGCAACCAGGAGTAGCCAACATCTGTGGAGAAGACAATAACCTTTTTCATAAGTTGTGGAAATGTTGGAAGCAGGACTGAATTTGTGCTGTGGCTCACAAGGGATTAGCCACAATATCTAAAGTGATAAATAAGAAATGCATCTGAACATCTATTACCACTGAGAAAACTCAGCTTGTTCTAAAGGTGAGCTCTCAGGAAGCTATGTTGGTTAATGGCAAATGCACGGTTATCTGTACTGACTCTGGGCAGACTTGAGTCCTAGCATCTCTTTTGTTGCAGGGTGCAAGCAGGGAGGGAAAAGATGACATTTGACATAGGCCCAAAGATCCAGAAAGGATGGACCTGGGCTTCAGTTCCTTTATTATGATTTTAAAGGCAGAAACTTAATTATAGAAATATCCATAGGAGCCAGGGTGGATAAAAATCAATTATTTTTTTTTAAGGATTTATTATTATTATTTAAATTGGATTTTTAAAATAAAATGCTTTTGGAGAAAAATCTTTCTAAATATAGTTTTCTATTTAAGTTACATTATAGTCCAAAAGCTATTCATCAGTAAATAAGGATTTTAAAATAACCTAGGTTTCTTAAGAGGGACTCCTACAATCTGAATGTGTAAGAATTAAATTTAAGTTGCAACAGTCTAATTTCCTTCTGTATTGTGAACGTTGTTTGCAATTAAACTTTTTGTCTTGCATTAGTTTGCACAAATTACAGCGTTGTCATTCACACACAAATCTTACCACAGCTGCATGCACAAACACAAAATTCTACAGTTAACGCTTGGATGTTGATTTCAAGGTTAATGTGTAAGACTGATCATAGTCCTGACTGGACTTTAAAAATGTTCCAAGGCTTCTTGTCATATCACAACTTCAGTCACTTTTCATGATAACGGTGTGAAATTTATAATAACTAGTCACCTTGGTGGAGCTGAGCTGCCAGGAATTGCTGTTAACTTCCCATTTGTGGCCAGAAAGATGCACATCAGATTCTGATCTACCACATTATTGAAAGTACAAACTTTAGTATAGATTTTAAAAAGTCGAAAATGCATTGGCACAGATGATTGGCTAGTCAATAATTCAGTCAATGTATCAGTCAAGTAATACACTTTCAATAATACATTTCGATATTGAATTATATGACCAGTGTCCCATTTCTGACAGACTGCTAGTTAATGTCTACTCTTGTTTTGTTTCAAGCACTCAGTTTTCAGAATATCTCACAGACGCATTGCCATTCTCTCTGGGTCAGCCACAGAAAAGGTAGCTTGTTAGGCCTAGCATCCATACGTTCGATGGCACTCTGGAGTCAGCTTGCCCGTATTCATGGTCAACCCTTAAAGCTGAACTCTAAGAATTTATTTTTTAACCAGATTGCCATAAGTACTTGACCACCATATTTCTAGAATGATGATCATATCTTTCTACACACAGGAGCCTGTCTGTACATCCAGCAGCAA
Source organism: Podarcis gaigeae (assembly GCF_964106915.1). Classification (NCBI taxonomy): domain Eukaryota; kingdom Metazoa; phylum Chordata; class Lepidosauria; order Squamata; family Lacertidae; genus Podarcis; species Podarcis gaigeae. The sequence goes on from NC_139694.1 coordinate 20,996,268, forward strand.
TAAATTTGTCAGCCATTTGTCATTCCGCTGCTGGCTGTGTGTATGTGATGAGTGGAAGATGAGAAGTACTGTACTTTTCCATGTATAAGACGAGGTTTTTTTACTCTAAAATAGTGTTAAAAACCAGAGCTCGTCTTAAACACAGAAAGTGCATAGGGGGAACGGGTGATTGGTTGCAGCCGCGAGGGATTTGGTGGGTGATTGGTGGTTGTTTCAAGGGCTGCTTTTGATTGGTTGCCATTGTGGCAATTGGGCGTGCGATTACCAGCTATTATTGGCTTCTGCTATGTGAGCAATTGTGAGCATTTTTCATTTAGGTTAGTGATTTTCTGCATTCCTCTCCCTCCAGAAAGCTCAACAACTTTGGGCCAGCTCCCCCCATTTATTTAAATTTTAAAATAGGGGGCGTCTTATACACGGGGGCGTGTTATACACAGAAAAATATGGTACTTGTTTTTTGTTAGAAGGAATTTTCTTTAGGCAAAGCTCTGATGAATGTCAGAGTGGCAATGAGAAAGGAACAATAAGGTAATTGAGACATAATACCTTCACCTTGCTTTAAATCAGCCTTTCTCAACCTGTTGGATCCCCAGATTTTGTTGGACTACAACTCCCATCACCCCTAGCTAGCAAGGCCAGAGCTCAGGGATGATGGGAGTTGTAGTCCAACAACATCTGGGGACCCACAGGTTGAGAACCGCTGCTTTACATGCTCCCCAAAATTGGGGCCAAGTTCCTTTTAACGATTTCTTCTTGGGTTATTTGGCCTCCTAAAGTCATGATCATGACTATGAAGGGTGGATTTCTGGTTATTCCCTAAGCCAGGGCTGACTGAGGGCTGCATTGACAGTCAGCCACCAAACTGAGGACCGCATGCCACATACAGTCAATGTATATGTGCTCGCACATTCACCACCTATGCACATTCTTGCATGTACAGTGGTACCTGGGTTTAAGAACAGCTTAGTTTATGAACAACTTGGATTAAGAATGCTACAAACCCGAAAGTAGGTGTTTTGGTTTGTGAACTTTGCCTTGGAATAAGAACATGTTTTGCTTCCTGTTGAGTGTGTTCCATTTGTAAATTGAGTCCCCCATTGCTATGGGAAAGCACACCTTGCTTTAAGAACACTTTGGTTTAAGAAAGACTTCCGGAACGGATTAAGTTTGTCAACCAAGGCACCACTGTACATGCATACCCATACCAGATGTGCAGGCACACAGAACTCGCTATTCTTTTTCTGTTTCTCTCTCTCTCTCACACACACACATACAATCTCAGATCAGAAATAAAAGAGCTCTTTGCCTGCTCCTGAATGCTGAATGCTGACCAAATACAGAAGTTAAGGAAGAATTCAGTTAGACTTTTTAAAATGACCTCTTGTGTGTGTGTTGAACTACAGATGCTTCTTTTTAATTTTGTTCGGGAAATTGACCTTCCCCATTTTTACCCTTATTTATTTATTTATTTTTAAAGGAATGGGGTCACATTTTGATTTACGGCAGTGAACTGAACATGCCTTTGTCTGACTAGAATGAGCTACCGGTGTTACTGAATGCTCTAAGGGTCTCCAGTTGTGTTAAGGGAGTTTGTTTTAAAAAATAACATTTGGCACAATAGGTTTGTTTCACAGGTGGACAATAGATACTATTACCAGTGCGCAAAACAGTTTCTGTAAATAGAATTAATATCCTTTGGCGGGCTGCACAAGTGGATGTAATGCCAAGTAATTTCTTTAGGGATTTAAGTCGGCAATATGCATCCATCTTAACGGTCTACACACAACAGCTTTCTGCGCTCTCTTTAAAGTTGTATTAAACCTTTTTCTTCCTTCCTTCCTTTACCCCTGCCTGATTTCCTTCTTTGACTAACAGTCTGTGAAAAGTATGGATGTGGGGGTGATTTGCAAGAGTACAGAGGTACCTCGGGTTACATACGCTTCAGGTCACAGACTCCGCTAACCCAGAAATAGTGCTTCAGGTTAAGAACTTTGCTTCAGGATGAGAACAGAAATCATGCTCCAGCGGCGCAGCAGCAGGAGGAGGCCCCATTAGCTAAACTGGTGCTTCAGGTTAAGAGCAGTTTCAGGTTAAGTACGGACCTCTGGAATGAATGAAGTACTTAACCCGAGGTGCCACTGTAATTCAGAGTGGGGCAGAACTGCTGCAGCATTGCAATTTACCTGGATGGGTCAGGGAGGTAGTAAGCTTGGGACTTCATGAATAGACTCACGGAGCCAATCTGGCACTTCTGCTAGTGCATTGTTCAATTATTATAGTAGAGGAGTGAACTTGAGAGGAGATTAATTGGCTAAAGCTATGCTGTGAACCTTCTTCTTTGGTGATCCCTCATAGCTGAGTAAGATGGTCTTCCATAAACATCGTTTTAACCATGAGTCCGTAAGTGACTGTGGAGACCAGTTCTGGATCCACACGTCCTTTCACAGTGGGGACATTGGTTTCCCGCAGGAGTTGATCACGGTGTGGATTTTCCTCTTAGCACGTTTCTCCCTTGCGTCCTGAGTTCGAGTGTCTTCAAAAGCCCATGACACCTTTGGTAAAGGCTGTTCTCCAGCTGGAGCGCTCGCAGGCCAGTGTTTCCCAGTTTCCGGTGTTTATACTACATTTTTTTAGATTTGCCTTGAGACAGTCTTTGAACCTCTTTTGTTGACCACCAGCATTACGCTTTCCATTTTTAAGTTTGGAATAGAGTAGTTGCTTTGGAAGACGATCATCAGGCCTTCTGAATCCAGACCATTGTATCTGCAAGGCCTTAGCAACATTGTATCTCCATATCAAATGTAGAAGAAGAAGAAGAGTTTGGATTTGATATCCCGCCTTTCTCTCCCTTTAAGGAGTCTCAAAGCGGCTGACATTCTCCTTTCCCTTCCTCCCCCACAACAAACACTCTGTGAGGTGAGTGGGGCTGAGAGACTTCAAAGAAGTGTGACTGGCCCAAGGTCACCCAGCAGTTGCATGTGGAGGAGCGGGGAAGCGAACCCGGTTCCCCAGATTACGAGATTACCACTCTTAACCACTACACCACACTGGCTCTCTTGTAGGACAACAGATATATGAACTTTCCCCTCTAGTTTTGAATTTGGGAAAACTGGAAAGCAGAAACAAGATAGTTGCAATGGCAACTATTTGAATCACTGTAGAAAGCAGCTAACTAATTTCAGATGAGGAAATGTTTGCACTTAGTAGTAGACTTTGCATATGAACATCAGAGCTGTGGTAAATGTCAGATCTATTAACTTGTTGATATTTTGGCTAGAGCCAAATCAGTGTGTGTACTGCTTTATTTTCAGTGTGTTCCTTTGAGTTTTCAAGTCCCAATTTTCTTACCTAATTGAAAATGGCATTACTGAGAACATGAAACAGTCAAGTCAGCACTTTGCAATATTTATTGGCCACATTATGAGGGCAGATCTTTGCATGATCCAGGAGACATTTTCTGAACTGAGTTTTAGGATAAAGGAGGCAAATAGCTAGAATGTATACTAAATTCCCAAACTTCTCTTAAGAAGCCATCATGGGTTCTTTTTATGTGTAATTTAAACCTGCACTTACAACTTTGTCTACTCTGTATGGAATGCTTGAGCAGAGGTTGCAAGCAATCTTAATGACTTCTAGGATGAAAAATGATAAAGTTTCGTAATCTGACCTGGCTACCTATGTGTATTGATTTTGCAAGTGCTTCGGTTCCATTAGGTGAATTGCTGCGGTGTTTGAAAACAGGTTGTAGCAAGTCATTGCCAAGAAACGATCGTTCTCATGCACCTTTGTTAACTGCTGATATGGAGTGAAGAAAGATAACGGATATAAGATACTTTTTAGAAGGATAAAGCTATTAAAGTGCATATCAAAGCATATCCAAAGTGGTTTTTCTTCTTCAAGCTGCTTTTTAAGTAGTGCATTGCCCTGAAGACATAGTCTACTGAACCCTGGACACCTCCGTTTTTCTCGTACAAGTATGCATATAATGTGTTCCACCTACATGTAAACATTTGTGATGCCTGCATTTGACAAAAACGGCAAGCCATTCACTATTACAGATGGCTTGTCAAGAGCTTAACATTGTTTCTTAAAACCTTGCTTCTTTTTACTTTGGACAAAATAGGTTCATAATATAGCCTGCAGTAAAATGGCTGTATTTTCAGGCCACTTTTTCTTTCTTACTATACTGGGTCGTTCAAAGATTGAGGAGGATGGGAGTGTGAAAGTCAGGAGTGCTCTTCCGTGCTTCCACCCACTGTTTAAAGTCCTATAATGTTCCAGAATGAGGCTGTAACGTGATGTATTGCGGCTCTGGGGAGCATTCTGGAGTAAAATGCTGGTTATTGCTGGCAGCAGTGCCAGATTTACGTATAAGCTAAACAAGCTATAGCTTAGGGCCCCACTCTCTTAGGAGTCCCAAAAAAATTTAAAGGGGAAAAAACATTTCCAAAATATAAGATAAAAAAATAAAACGTACATACAGCAGCAGTGTTTTGTGTTGTGTAGGCTCCTATGATGTAAGTCATGGGCCCGCCTGCTAGCCTGCTCCCTAAAATATCACTGGCTTCCTCATTTCTATATATAGGGTGCCTACATTCTGCATGTGCAATTGGCTTTAGATACCTATTAGGTCCATAAATTACCATATAGCATATATTCAACACAAAAAGCAACAATTTGTTGTTGATAAAGGACAGCTTGACATATAAAGGGCCCCATTACCTTCAATAGCTCAGGGCCTCATCAAACCTACCACAGTTAAAATTGAGGACACCAGTGGAGGACCCCATTTCTCCCCAGAATACCCCCCAAAGTCATGGTACATGGTGATGTAGGATTCTTCCAGGCCACTATGGGTATTTATTTATTTTATTCTATACCACTCTCTATGTAGTGAACACATGAGAACAAAATACAAATTTGCAGAACCCCTTTCAATTCTATCAAAGCCCTTTTGCCTCCAGATTTGATTTGTTTGAAAAATTCAGTAGCAACACTCACAGTTCAATCCTATGTATGTCTTCTCGGAAGTGAACCCCAATGTTTTTGGTGAGGCTTACTCCTGGATAAGTGGGTATAAGATTGCAGCATTGATACTTTAAAAAGTAAGCATCAGGAAAAAAACTGACCTGGAGACGTTCCCTTTTTCTTTTTACTGGAATCTCATTTATTTGGCTACATTCATAATATTTAAGAGCGTCAATTAAGTGTATCTTCTAAAATCATGGTGATATTTCATGAATAGTTCTATTGCATTTATCAGAGAACTGTGGAATGGAGCCTTTTATATATTTGGATATATACACCTTTCCACAAACGAAATTACTTCTTCTGGTAGAAGCTCTAACTGACTACTGTCTCCTTGAGGGAGGAGGGGAGGCAATTTAACCAATCAACTCTTTCTTACAATGCTTCAGAAGGTCCTCTAATTCTCAAGGGAATTGGTTTAAAAAACCCTTCTTCCCTTCTGTTAGAGGAATTGAACCCATCGAATTGTGAATTAACTTTATGCTGGCAATCTGCACGTTATATTGATTCATTTCAGATGTTGAGAAGTTTTCATGCCCAAGATATGCAAAGAGGTGGTTCTACTGGAGAGTAAAGAGGTTTTTTTTACAGATTACTCCACATGGGAGCATCATGAAACTGAAGCAATAAAAACACACTGTTCCCTTTATGCAGGCCTCATCTTATGTTTTGTTTTCTTTGCAGAGGTTACTATATAGTAATTGTGCCTTTGATAAAGAAGTCTGATGGAAAATTCATGAAACCACGAGAGAGCCCAGACGAAATGGAATTAGACGAGGTACCATGTGCTTATTTTAGCTCTTTTTCCCCTGTAAAATTGTTTGTGATAGAAGCAGCCTTAATGATTGTGTCCAATTAATGTACCCATGTCAGCAAATTTGACTTAAAAAAATAAAAATCTTATCATTTTGTATTGGAGTTCTGTCGCCTCTGGGGACAGAAACAAAAAGCTAATTACTTAAATTAAAAGACATTAAGTTGCAATGAGGCACACATACTGTCTGATCTTTGTTGGCATTAATATTTTATTCCTTGCTGATTATAAGACGTAATGCAGTAGGTGAAATGAGTTGTCAGCAAAAACTTAATCATCATTGATATGAACTCCAATAAAGGTCTGGTTCGTTTAATGGGGTGTTTGCCAAAGCTGAATCACATGCTAAGTTGCAATTTGCTCTGCAGTTTAACATTTGACCTACCTCTCAGTTCTCTTTACTTGATTCTCCTGTGCTGGTATATGTCTGTCTCAGGCTCGTTTTCCTCTACGCTCCAAGATTAGGCACAATGAGAGAAACACCTTACATATTCACCGAATAGCACTGTAATAACTGGGCTGTTAATTAACATATATTTACCTGTCAGTTTCTATCTTGCTTGTGGGCAAATTACTCCATTAATTTCAAAACATCCCATTATTTTGACACATATGGCATTTTGAAATGATTGAATTTTTTATTTTATTTTATTTTTTTTAAAAAAACCTTCTCGTTCAGTGTATTAGTTAATAGAGAGATGAGTAAACTCTATACTTGAAAATTGCAATCCTGTCTGAAGATGTGTGCGGAAGTACTTTATATAACACACCTTCAGACTCAAATTCAGGTGGGCACAACTGAATTTGGAAATCCCCAGTCATTTTGGGAACAACCAATTATGATTCTTGGATTGCATTTTTACATGCTCTCAGACCTAACGTGAAAGGACATCTATGCGAATGGTAGACATCAACAACACTAAACTACTTGCAAAGTAACCTTGGATGAATTCCCTGTGATGAACTTGCATAGCATGCTTGAGCGTTCATATGAATTCAGCATATTCAGATGCAGGGAGTGTGGGTCAGAAAGTGGAAGGAAAGGTCTTCAGCAGATACTGGCCCCTTTCTGTTGACAGTGGTACTTGTTAGTTTGGCATAGAGAGCTAGTACTCTACTGCCTAGTAGAGTTTGCATTATCAATGCTGAAGTTCCTGAGGACCAACCTACACATCCCTCTTAATGTATATAATATGTAGCTACATCTTCAGTTTTTCCTTAATGAATTAGGTGGAGAGTGGAGTGTTGTCTGGCCACAGCAGTCAGGGAAGCTGTTTCCTCCCCAGCTGTGATTGAAGTGGAATTTAATCCTGTGCACAGCTAGAGGGCTTAGTAAAAGGTGAAAGATTTCTAAGATCTGAGGAGAAGCCATAGGTGTGGCACATAGCTATTAATGATAAATTAACATGTGCTATTAAGGTAAGATGGGATGCAGGTGGCGCTGTGGGGTAAACCACAGAGCCTAAGACTTGTCGATCAGAAGGTCGGCAGTTCAAATTCCTGCAGCGGGGTGAGCTCCCATTGCTCAGTCCCTGCTCCTGCCAACCTAGCATTTCGAAAGCACATCAAAGTGCAAGTAGGTAAATAGGTACCGCTCCGGCGGGAAGGCAAACAGCGTTTCCGTGCGCTGCTCTGGTTCGCCAGAAGCGGCTTAGTCATGCTGGCCACATGACCTGGAAGCTGTATGCCAGCTCCCTCGGCCAATAAAGTGAGATGAGCGCCGCAACCCCAGAGTCGGCCACGACTGGACCTAATGGTCAGGCGTCCCTTTACCTTTACCTTTATTAAAGTAAGACGGAATATGCAGGAAAAATGATTTTGAGGAGATGTGGGAGGTATTTATAGAATTTGTGCTGTTGAAATGGAAAGGGATCAAACCATCACAAGAGGTGTTGAAATTTTGGGAGGTTGGATAGTTACAATGGAGTGGTCTCGGGGGTGGGGTGTACATTTTTACATTTATTAATTTATTTATTAATTATTACTTTGTCAAAATGAAAAATGCTACATACAACACTGGACAAGTCTCCTGTTGCAGGTTCGACTGCAAACTATTTTTGGGGTGGATACGGTACTTAAAACTTAGTAGTCACAGAATTCCCTTCCTTACTCCAATGGATGCTGTTCAAAGGGCTTTTACCTTGGCCCACTGTCAGGCTCTCCCTTCAGCAATTCAAGAAGGCTGCTATAGGAAGATACCATACGAGGAGAGGAAATGCCCATGTGGCTCTGGGCAGCAGGAAACAACAGAACATGCCCTTCTAGGGACAAAGGTGAGAGTTGTTTCCTAGTTCTGCTGGATCTCTCAGCGGCCTTTGATACAATCGACCATAACATCCTTCTGGACCGTCTAGAGGGGTTGGGAGCTGGGGGCACTGTTATACAGTGGTTTCGCTCCTTCCTCCTGGGCCATGTTCAGAAAGTGGTGGTGGGGGATGAGTGTTCAGACCCTTGGGCCCTCACTTGTGGGGTACCTCAGGGTTCCGTCCTCTCCCCCATGCTTTTTAACATCTATATGAAGCCGCTGGGAGAGATCATCAGGGGGTTTGAACTGGGTGTCCATCAATATGCAGATGATACCCAGCTCTACCTCTCTTTCAAATCAGAACCAGTGAAGGCGGTGAAGGTCCTGTGTGAGTGCCTGGAGGCGGTTGGAGGATGGATGGCGGCTAATGGATTGAAGCTGAATCCTGACAAGACAGAAGTACTGTTTTTGGGGGACAGGAGGCGGGCTGGTGTGGAGGACTTTCTGGTCCTGAATGGGGTAACTGTGCCCCTGAAGGACCAGGTGCGTAGCCTGGGAATCATTTTGGACTCACAGCTGTCCATGGAGGCGCAGGTCAATTCTGTATCCAGGGCAGCTGTCTACCAACTCCACCTGGTACGCAGGCTGAGACCCTACCTGCCCGCGGACTGTCTCGCCAGAGTGGTGCAGGCTCTAGTTATCTCCCGCTTGGACTACTGCGCTCTACGTGGGGCTAACTTTGAAGGTGACTCGGAAACTACAGCTAATCCAGAATGCGGCAGCTAGACTGGTGACTGGGGGCGGCCGCCGAGACCACATAACACCGGTCTTGAAAGACCTACATTGGCTCCCAGTACGTTTCCGAGCACAATTCAAAGTGTTGGTGTTGACCTTTAAAGCCCTAAACGGCCTCGGCCCAGTATACCTGAAGGAGCGTCTCCACCCCCATCATTCTGCCCGGACGCTGAGGTCCAGTGCCGAGGGCCTTCTGGCAGTTCCCTCATTGCGAGAAGCAAAGCTACAGGGAACCAGGCAGAGGGCCTTTTCGGTAGTGGCGCCCGCCCTGTGGAACGCCCTCCCATCAGATGTCAAAACGATAAACAACTACTTGACATTCAGAAGACATCTTAAGGCAGCCCTGTTCAGGGAAGTTTTTAATGTATGATATTTTAGTGTTTTCTGGTTTCTATGGAAGCCACCCAGAGTGGCTGGGGAAACCCAGCCAGATGGGTGGGGTACAAATAAATTATTATTATTATTATTATTATTATTATTATTATTATTATTATTATTCATTGCCAGTATTATATAGACATTTGAGCCAGGTTTATCCAGCCCATCCTATATAAATTCCCAGGGGATTCACAACATCCCCTTATTACTACAGGATGAAAGCCCAGTCTGTGAAATGCTCTCCCCAGGGAAGTCTGCCTGGCACCTTCACAATACACCTTTAGGCGCCAGGCAAAAATGTTCCTTTTCAATCAGCCTTTGCCTGACTTGATCTTCTGTACATCCTATACCCTTTTTAAAATGCTGGCTCTTTGGGAGTTTTTTTAATTGGGTTGTTGGTTTTGTTTGGATTTTATGTATTTGATATTTTACGTGAACCGCCCTGAGACCTTCAGGTATAGGGCGATATAGAAATTAAAAAAATAAAAATTAATAAATTCCTACTCAGGTCATCTCAGTTATCTGAAAATTCATTATCATGTATGAGGTATTCCTGTTCTGTATTATAATACAGTATCTTATTGTGTCCCTGTCCTTGTGGCATCATTTTTTTGTATCGAGCATGGTTTATAGACTTTGCTCGTATGAGGGATTGAGGGGGTCTCCTTAGTGATGTCAGTATGATCTGTACAGTGACATGGCCCCTCTCTGTGGAAGAGGAGGCAATAGTCTTCAAAGCCTATACCAGGCATCCCCAAACTTGGCCCTTCAGATGCCTTGGGACTACATCTCCCATCATCCCTAGCTAACAGGACCAGTGGTCAAGGATGCTGTGAATTGTAGTCCCAAAACATCTGGAGGGCCGTGTTTGGGGATGCCTGGCCTATACCTTGCCTATATACTCCCCCAACTGGAGGAACCATCCTGTTAACTGATTGTCCTCCACACTACTCTTCAAATAGAAATTCATAGTAACACCAATTTCCATTTTCTTCACAAACAACAACAACAACAAAACCCTAAAGAGCTTTCTCTCTTTAAATGACCCTAACAAAAATATAGTCTAGTCTCATTTCAGGCACAATGTCTACACAGATTTCCTCAGGACTCAATAGAACCCATTGGTCATTGTTATGAAGAATGGGAGGTCTCTGTATTTCTGTTAAGCCATTAGGCAACTCCATGACTTTCGGCTGTGTTTTGCTTCTATTAACAACATTCAGTATGTGCAGACTGCTTGCTGTAATGTGGTTTCTTCTTTTTAATGACCTGGAGTTGTCTAGAGAGGCAAAAAGCAGCTAAACTCAGTTTTAGTTGCCATCAAACATAGTGGAACAATTAAAAATTCAACAGTCCAGTAACGGGACCCAGAACATTTTTAACTTGCAAAACTACACAGTTCATTTCAGCAAAATTAACAGATTCCAGTCTGAATTTTGTAGTTGACTTTGACCTTTCTCGCCATTAAGTTCTTTGGGTCTGTGCTGCTGCTGCTGCCGCTTTCCATAACAAAGGGTCATTTTAATCATCGTGCAAGTTGTGGTGCATTAATCTGTATAATAGTTTGATAAAGGACATTTATTAAATTCAGAAACATTTGGGGCAGGATGGGTTCTTTTCCATTTTTTACAGATACAATTGAGACCACATTGTAGAATTAATGGTGGAAGAAATAAGATATGCATTGACTGGAAAATGAAAATTGTTTCTGATTGAGAGCTGAAGCCCTTCATATATCTTTCAGAATTGCTTCCAATAGTAACTCACGAGGGGACAGAAAACATCTCCAAAGTGAGCTACTCTACATGCAGCGACTCTGAAGTTTCTGATACTTTAGATTTTTTAAAGCTTCTAAGAGAACTCCCTGTTTTAAGTTGTGCACGTTAATACTGTGCTCATGGAATGCCTATACAAATATTATCAATGCAGGTGTTCCAGCTTTGCAGCGGTGATACATTTATCCATAACAATGAAGGATCGGGAAACACAGTGACTTCAGGGTTGTCTCTGTAGGCAGAATTAGCCTTAGATTAGATGTTGCCCTTAAAGCTAAACTCCTTGCCTCTGAAATTGCCATGCATTGTTCAGTCACTTTTCATGGAGAACGCAGATAGTTTCATGGTCACATTGCCATAGTTCATTGTTTCCTGTGTTGTCCTGCTGCATGTTTTGTGACTTTTTATCATTAGTATTTTTCAATAAAGCACAATTGCAGCTCTATCCTGTCCTGTGTGTGAACACATAAAAGACTATCGAAGCCTCAAATGGTCCTTGTGCTTAAACATTTTCTTTATTCTCAGTCCATGCACTTTTTAATGCTTCTTGTTGGTTGCTGCAAGGAAATTAGTGATGAATAGCCTTTCTTAATTACCTTGGTGTCAGTTTCTGTATCCACAGAGGAGACGATCTTTGATCACTTGTTTCTTCTCGTTTTTCTCTCAGTTGTTTATAGCACAACAGTATTATTTTGCGATTTGAAAGAAGTAAGAGGACACCAGTAATTAACATGAACAAGCACTGGCAAAATTAAGAAGCTATTCATCATTAATCACTACCTCCCCCACACCCCCACCCAGGAAGGAATTACAGATCTTCAGGCAGGAAACCTTTAGTTAACATTGGAAAGGGTATTTGCTGAATAGGACTTCTCACAGTGTTGGCACTGATAAAAGTATTGACGGCTGATATAGTGGTATATGTGAAAAGGACCTAGGGGGTCTTCGTTGACCACAAGCTTAACATGAGTCAAGAGTGTTATGCATCAGGAAAAAAGCTACTGCTATTCTAGGCTGCATCAACAGAAGTATAGTGTTTAGATCAAGGGAAGTAATAGTACCATTCTATTCTGCCTTGGTGAGACCACACGTGGAATACTGTTTCCAATTCTGGGCACCATAATTTAAGAAGGATGTTGACAAACTGGAACATGGGCAATGGTGTCTGTCACTTGAGAGGTGCCCAAGCACAGCTCCAGCTGAAAAAAAAGCTCTGTCCACTGGGTATATAAAGGGCAAGCTGGTCTCCTTTAGGCATCTTCTGTCATATGCAGTGTCCAACGTCTGTAACAGAGTATGGAGAAAATAAACTAAAAGAAAGTAACAAGAGCCCAGATTGGCAATTATTCCAACGATAATGTAGCAAACCTCACAAATAAATGCTATCTGCACAGCTAAAGAGAAGCAATGCCCTCTCTGACCACTAACATTTTGCATTACGAAAGTCTGGCTCTTCCAGGGCAGGCATAGGCAAACTCGGCCCTCCAGATGTTTTGGGACTACAACTCCCATCATTCCTAGCTAACAGGACCAGTGGTCAGGGATAATGGGAGTTGTAGTCCCAAAACATCTGGAGGGCTGAGTTTGCCTATGCCTGTTCCAGGGTGTACCTCCAACAACAACTTCCAAAAGCAGTAGGTGATGATACAATTTACCCAATGAGGCCTAGAAAACTTAAGGAAGGCTGCTGATGAATCTGTAGTAAAAGCTTTAGAAGATGCTTAAGAATGTTTACATTTGTGCTCTGGTTGCACACCATAAACCAATTTCAACTGAGAGAGAGAGAGAGAGAAGTGTCTTTTCCTTTCATATGCTGTTCAAATTGAATTCACTAAGCACTAGAAGTCCCACCATCCCAGCCCAGTGCATTTTATTATTCTGTGAACCAACAGTGAAGATGATATTATTTCATGTAAGACTCTCTCAGCAGAGTCAACTAATGCCACTAACTTTTATGCTATATGCCATTTATACATTTATTTTCTGCAAAAGGGTGTGTGTGGCATCTAAATATTGCATTTTGTGCCTTTTGTAAGTTCTGCCTAGCTTTATTTTCTAAGTACATTGCATTTAAACTTCCTTCAGCTGAAATCCTAATATTAACATGAAAATGCCTTTGCTAAATAATATTAAAATGCATTTCTAAATGTTGTGAAATCTGCAAAGAAGAATGTATTACAAGAATCTGCAAGAGTGTTATAAAAAAAATACACAAGAATAAGAGCATATTATGGACAGGATCTAGAAGGTATTTGGGAACAGATTTTGATGACTTCATTGCTTTTCAAATTAACCTTGATCGGGAGGGGGGAAAGCATCTCAAGGGATGCACATGATGCTAATCATATATGACAACAGCATCATCTATAACTAAAATATGAATGAAGGAAGGGGTGCACTTCAGGTCTATTCATTCATGTTATTTAGGGTGAAATCTTCCTCCTCTCTTACTTACGCTAGTGCAGAGACATACACATGTAATCACAAATCTTGATTTCCAAATGAAAACCAATTTCTCAATTCTTTTGGCACGGGCAAAAATAAATATTTTGTACAGTTGTCCCTTTACAAAATTTTACTCCTTTGGTTCTAGAGACCAGACTTATATGTAACTTCAGCTTCCGCAGTTAAAGACAAATGTAAACGTCTTTTTCTACAATACAATTTTCTGTACTGTCCTGAACCTAGGCATACCTGGGGGCAAGTCCTGATAGGGCACACAGTCCCAAGGGCAACACCAGAGAGTAGTCAGACAGACCAAATGGTCAAAAACTGGTCCAGGTATGATATAACAAACAAGGTCAAACTCCTGCCTCCAGGGTTGGGACCTGGGCTCCGTTCCGAATTCACAGGTCAGTGGAGTTCCTGAAGCAGCCAAGCTGTGCTCCATCGACGGAGAAAGTTGAGCAGACACAGAGTCTCTGCCTTGCTTCCCTTCTATCCTTTGCAAGCTTGATTGATGCACCTTGATTGATTGTTCCAGCTGAGTAGCTGTGTCTCTCCACTTAACAAAGCCGGTGGCCCTCACCTGCCCTGATCTTAATCTAGCTGAGGGACCACAACATCCTAATGAGTCCCATGATCTCCACCTGGCCCCTAGTGACCTGGGCTGTGTTCCCTTACCTGCCTCAGTCTCCTGGAGTTCACTTCCCCCTGTTCCCAACACCTCAGAGCCTTCGATGTCTGTGAAGATGGGGAAACCTCTGGTTCTGATGATGTGTTCCCTCCTCTGTCTCCCCAGAACTTTTGGCTGCCCCTGCAATGTCCCGTGAGTTCCTCCTAAGTCCCCAACCTCCCCTTCCCCAGCTTCAGCTTGTCCTGGTGTATACCAGTTGGGACTACACCCCTCGCCGTGATCTTCTTCCCTTTCCTCTGTGTCATTGCCAATCCATGGCATGTTCTTAGAAGGTCATACACACTCTTCTTACTAGAAGCTTACTAGCATAGCTTTTAAACATTTTTGCTAACTGAATACTTATTTCACTCCTAAACGTGTTCACTGGTATTGACATTCTGCAGCATAGATATAATGTCATGATTTGTGGCATTAATAGTTAGTTAAACACAATGTGTGCTGGGCCTGGGGGTAACCTGTGAAACACGGTCCAGGTGCGGTCCAGAATCTGAAGGCTCCACTGGGAGTCAGTCCAACAGGGCCAAGGCAGAACACAAAGCAGGAAACCAGGCAAGGACAGGTACAGGATCTCAGGCAGGATCTGGCATACAGGAATGTTGCTCCCACAACCTGGGGCGGGATCCAACAGCCTTTTATCTTTGTCAGGGTAGCGGCCGGTCCTGATCCTCTGACGACTCACCTCCCTGTTTTGCCTGAAGGTGAGCACTCCTCCTGCGAGTCCTCAGGTCTCTCCTTCTCTCAGACCTTAGTCTCTGCAGCTCAGGAGACATCAGTGAGTTAGTAGACCCAGGGGCCGCCTCAGCCACCCCTGACCCAACCGGTAGTGGAGCAGCTGTAAGTGATGGCCCAGCTGAAGGCAACGAGGTAATCCCCGCATCTGGAGCCAAGGCAAGGTCAGGCCCCTGACTTGGCCCAGCTGGTGTTTGTTGCAGGGGAACCTGTGCAGACTGGGGCTCTCCAGGATCAGGCCCCAGACTTGGTTCAAATGATGCCTGAGGAAAACTATCCAGTGCAGACTGAGTCTCCTCTGGTTCCGAGTCCGAGCCCGAGTCCCAGGCCATCACACAATGTGATGATAAATTAGGACCTTTGTGTGTACTCGCAGGAGGAGTGCTTGCCTTCGGGCAAAACAGGGAGGTGAGTCATCGGAGGATCAGGACCGACCGCATCTGTGGCTTCTTTGGGAGCCTGCAGACACTCGTCTGTGCAATAAGCCAAGGTTTGCTTTAGCGTGATGTGTTAAACAAGCACTAAGCTAACTGCATAAATGGTGTTAAAAACAGTTAATTTTTCTTATTTAAAAAAGTTTTTGGGTGTGGGTTGCAGTCTGTTGATGTCATAATGAGTTAAGTGCCGTAGATCGCTTACCTTTTTTCTGTACTGGCTGTAGTATTTAAAAAAATATTTTGCTTCAATTTTGCAATAAAAAACCATTAACTTGATGAAAAAAGTGTCTTATTGTTGACCGTTATTTGATATGTGATGAGGGGGAAATGGTAATACTCATATCTCAAATGCCTCGTAGTCTTTATTTTTTTGTGTGTTTTCCTTTAAAAAGAATTAGTGTGGGCAACAATATCAGTAACTAAAAATTCATGTTTAAAAATCTGATGTTGACATCCTCTTCTTGCTAAGAATAAACAGTATATATGAGATTTACATATATAAATGAGATTTACAACTACGCTGTGCATTTCCACTCAGTAGTAAGCCCATTGAATTGAATGGTACCTACTCCTAGCTAAGTGTAACAGAGGTTTTTCCTAAACTGAGAATGAGGCTGCAAGTTGTATGGAACTCCAAAGAGGCATACTACTTAATATAAAAGTGCTGGCATTATTGTAATTTATAGCACACTCCTGTACATTTCTATTCTGAAGCAGGCCTCCTGGGACTAACTCCCAGATAACTGTAACTGGGGTTGTCATGAAATGACACTGAATTTTATTTTTTATAGTTCCTAGGACTTAATACATTTTTTAAAAAATCAGCCTGTCAATAAGTTACATTAATCTTGTTTACGGTTATCTTTCTGTTTTCTCCCTTTTCTCTCTCTTTTTCCTCTCCTACCCCAAAGCTACTTAAAGAGATAGCAAGGAAACGCCGAAGTATTCGTTTGGGGAGGGAAGCAGATTTAAAGCCATATATTGCAGCACACTTTGAAGTTCTTCCTACTGAGTTCACCCTGGGGGATAAGAAACAGTATGGTGGTTTTGAAAACAAGCAGCTCCAAAACGGCCAAGAATATGTCGTCTTTATTTTAGCTGTTATGGAGCACTCAGAATCCGTAAGTTGACTGCAAGTTTTATGTTGTTCCTAAAAATGTATCTCTCCGATGCCTCCATAGCGTTCGAGCAAACGCTTGACATTTCTGTTCCTTTCATAATATGAATTGTGGGAAATGGCACTTTCCCTTCACTTATTTGAATGACTTTGCCAGTTTTGGATAAGTCTCTCTGCATAAAAGTAAAGATCCTTTTCACATACCCAGCAATGTGGATAAGTTCAGTGCACAATTGCCCAATGGCTAAATTGCCTTATGGATTGCCTTTATGACAATATGCACATACCAGATATATGTGATTACTCCCACCCTCACCCTTCCTTGCACACATGCAGGGCCGGATTTAGGTTGATGAGGCCCTAAGCTCCTGAAGGTAATGGGGCCCTTTATATGTCCAGCTGTTGTTTGTCAACAACAAATTGTTGCTGTTTTTTGTGTTGAATATATGCTATATGGTAATTTATGGACCTAACAGGTATCTAAGGCCATTTGCACCTAACAAAATCGCCATTCCATGCAGAATGTAGGCACCCTATATATAGAAATGAGAAGCCAGTGATATTTTAGGGAGCAGGCTAGCAGGCAGGGCCCATTACTTACATCATAGGAGCCTACACAACACAAAACACTGCTGCTGTATGTAGGTTTTATTTCATTTCTTTTTTATCTTATATTTTGGAAATGTGCACCCAGTTTTTTTTCCTCTTTAAGTTTTTTAGGGGGTCCAAGACACAGCTGTCAACATTTCACTTTTTTTAAGGGAAATTCCCTTATTCCGAATAGGATTCCTCGCAATTAAAGGGAAAAGTTGACAGCTATGCCCCAAGAGAGTGCATCCCTAAGCTTGTTTAGCTTATACGTAAATCTGGCACTGCACACATGCATGTAAAAGGTTAACGGTTACGCATTCACAGTGTGCATGTGTTGCCATATAGATATTATCAGGCGATTCAACAGGATTTTCTGGCTTCAGTAAACTGTCTGTGAGCTGGACCTTCTGAAACACTCACAAAAGGGGAGACACATCTGCATAAAATTTGCATAGACTTGTGTCTTATGCAAATTTCTGCCCTCTTTTACAGATGTAGTGGGGGGCCTCAAAACAAATTGGGGAACACACATGTAATAAAATGTATGAGGGACAGAATGTGGACAGGTGAAGCTCTCCCCATAATTTTATTACCATAGTAGAAATGGCTTATGCTGTTGAATTTCTGCCTGTTCCACAACTGTTAAAGGCACAAGAACCCCATTTCCACACACACACACACACACACACACACACACCAGTGCAAGTGCAAAACCATAGCCTGGGCTAAATGGAAGCTGCATTAAACACAGAGACTTACTTCTGAGTAGGCATGTATACCATTGTACTGTACATTAACTACACGGTGCATTCTTGTTGAGTGCCTGGTCTCCTGTACAGCAAAAGACACATCTCAACCTCTTTGCAAAGTTTCCACATTTTTCATTTGCTGTGCGATTGGGGTTGGATCCTTTAACATCCACTCACACTTATTGCTTGTTAGTACTTGCACAAAATAAGTTATAATATGACCTTGAACCCACCACAGGAAAGATGCATCCTAGTTGCTAGGGGGGAATGAAGATAAAACTAGAGAGATTCCAAGGACTAGAAAATGAGGCAGAAGCAGGGGAACTGCACTAAAGGGAAAGCAAAACAGAAGATCTTTAGAACCCCAGGGATTCTTATCACTTGGTTTCCAAACAACTCACTCATCAATCACAGCTCTGATTTCACTCATTAGTTAAAAGCACTGAAAGGCAGGAGAAGCCATATTGCAGAAATCGCTTCAAATGGAAGTTGCATGTTTTGTTTCTTAACTTCCTTTCAAGGAGGGCTAGAGACTTAGGGTTTTTTTTAAATAAAAAATGAAAGCTCAGAGTGTGTCAAGTTGTGTGCCAAGCACATGAGTATCACCTGTTCCAGGTGTCTATGACCCTTGGCGGGTGCCAAGGGGACCAAACTACGCATTGACTAGGCTCACATTTCTGGGTATGCTGGATCACTATCAACATCTTAACCATCCCTGTTCATATCCTGTGCAAGTCATAAGGTTTGCTTCTTGAAATCTCTGATCGGTGTTACTGAGGCGTGAGCTTCGCAGTGCAGTCTTATCATGCCTCTGAAAGAAGGCTTTTCTTGCCGCGAGACATATTGCTCAGTCAGTGGTGCTCATTGCCAAACATCTTTGGAAAAGAGGGAACTAATCAAGGACATGCACAGCTAGTTTCTTTAATTATAGTAATTTGCCACTGACTTTATCAGTGAAATGTAGCAGAGTTGGAAAATAATGTAACAAAAAGGAGAATTCCTGAGGTGATCTAAATAATGAGTTGTGCTTTCCCTCTTATGCAATCCATCTCTTTCTTATGTCCCTTTTATGCTTGAGCTGTTTTAACTGCATGTAATACAGTTTTAAAAAATAATTAAGCACAAATGGAAAGAGGATTGTGGGAAGGTGTAGCAGCAGACATTAACATTTTTACATACAAGTGTCTTCCTAATTGGCTCTTAAAACTGTCATGTGTGTGTGCTGGGCTGAGCCTATTGAGATTAATTAATTCTAGTCAAAAGCATAAACCCTGGTGGGGTTTTTTTCTGTGAGTTTTGTCTAAGTGCAAGAGGGGCTTTTGTTTAGTCTTACTTTTATGCTTATACAATACACTTATTTGGTTTCCCTTTTCTACTTTTATCTTGAAACTGGCCCAAAGCTTTGAATAAAAGCTTTGAGTGTGAAATGGAGAAAGCCCAATACACCCAGATTCAGTTCATAAGAAACCTGTTTCTTAGCGTATTAAAAATAAATAAATGGTACTGTACTGTTAAATGCAAATCTTATTTCCCTCTAGACCATGTATGCAACCAGCCCATATTCTGAAACGGTTGTATCAGTGGATCTTAACCCCCAGCCAATTACAGATGAAGAAGAAGGCTTGATTTGGGTTGTAGGGCCAGTTCTTGCAGTTGTGTTTATCATCTGTATTGTTATAGCTATACTCCTTTACAAAAGGTAAGTTTACAAAATAGTTTATAGAATTTAGATATGTTAGTCATTCTTGAGGTAGAAAGAAATGTGATTCCTTTTACCTTTCTCATCAGTTTTATCAGTTACGGATACCTTTCTCATCTGAGCTGTTATGTCTCAGATATGCAAAATCCTTCCATTGCAAGCCTTGTTTTTTCAGGAGCATTTGGCTGCGTATAGACTTCTGAGAGGCCTGGAAGTCTTTCCTAGATCTCTGTAGAGATGCAAAATAAAAATAGGAAGCAATAATTTCACACGGTTGAGTTGCCCCATTGGCAGTGTAACCCTTCTGTTAGAACCAAAGGCTAGGTGAGAAAGTTTAGGGATTGTTTTCTTTCTGACATGTCTACTGGAAATGTGATACACCAGCTTATTTGGGCAAAAGCTTCCATGCATACACATTCAAGAGGTAGCTAGGAAGTATTTCCTCAAATACAAAGAATGGAACCATACTATAAATAACTGGTAGTTTAATAAAACTCAACCAGTGGATACTTGTCCAGTTCTAAGGAAACTTTACCCCAAAGTCTAGGTTCACAGCTAAATATGTACGTTTTGAATGAGTTTTATTCGCCATGCTGGGGATGAACTTAATTCCAAACACTGTGTCCTATTTTCCTAGTGACCTCCAAGTGGTGGGCATTGCTCTTGTTAGGATACAGTTGGTCAGTTCACAGCAACAATCCAATATCCTGA
Organism: Podarcis gaigeae; assembly: GCF_964106915.1. Classification (NCBI taxonomy): domain Eukaryota; kingdom Metazoa; phylum Chordata; class Lepidosauria; order Squamata; family Lacertidae; genus Podarcis; species Podarcis gaigeae. The sequence goes on from NC_139694.1 coordinate 21,016,472, forward strand.
TGCCCAGCCATAAACCACAATAAATAAATTCAGCAAAGATGCTAGGAAGTTGACCGCATGCTAAATATGCTCAAGATTCAGGTAGCTGTGTTGGTCTGACACAGTTGAAATAAATTAAAAAAATTAAAAAATTGTCCAGTAGCACCATAGAGACCAACTAAGTTTGTTCTGGGTATAAGCTTTTGTGTGCTTATACGAAAGCTTATATGCAGAACAAACTTAGTTGGTCTCTAAGGTGCTACTGGACAATTTTTAAAAAATATGCTCAGTTACTGATGCAGAAAAAGAGTAGCAGTAGCTCCTCCTTTCAGAAGTCAGATCAGGCAAAGATGTATCCATCAGCTTTTTCACAAAAGGTAAACTTGTTATCAACTACAGCAACTCTCCAGCCCCCAAGCCTATCCTGTTAGGCTCCACCCATAAGATTTCTCTTCTCCTACCAGCTGGGCTTCAAAATCTTTCCACCCATATTCCAGAATCATCCAAAGTTAAGGCAACTAGTCCCAGCCCAGTATGCAATGATGTTGAAAAATGGAGTGTTTTTATTCATTGTTTTATTATGGATTTTTGTAAGCCACCCGAAAGCTGGTGTTGAAAGGGGGCATATAAATGTTTTAATAATACTGATAAATTTGCAAAATAAATAATTTCTTTCTCTGATACTTGTGGCATAGCTGTAAGTACTACAAGTACAATTCAGCCATGCAAATCTAGTCCTTTGTAAGCCTACTTGGAAGTAAGTTACACTAGGTTTGGCGAAGCTTACTCCCATGTAATCCAGTATAGATTTGCAGCCGTCCTGTACTGTACCTAAGTTTCAAAAATATCTGCATCTAGATTGGCATCAAATATGCAGATAGTGTTCATGCATTCAGTTCTGCAGGCCATGTTTGAGTCATACTACTGATTGCATTTTCCTAAGTGTTTCCACCAACCTCTCCCTTTGTCACTTAATGATGAGTCAAGCGATACCCATACAATACCTCCAGTTTAAAGCACTAAATGAACTTGAATGGTGGGAACCTGGCAGCATCCCCTGGCCTTAGCCAAGCTGGCAGAAAGAGAGAAAATTCACCAAGGAGAAGGCAACAAGCTGCAGTACTTCTGGCAAACAGATGTTTATGGAGCTCAATATGTTTTTTTGGAGAGGTCTCCTTCACCAGGAGCTGTAGACAAAACACAGTTAAAAGAACGATAATGCTTAAGGGACAACATTGTTATTAACGCAACAAAACATGCAAAACCACATAAACCAGCACATATAACTATGCACTCAAACAATTCTCCTCAAGAAGGTAATTGTGCATTTTAACAAAAAGCGGGAACCTTATGTGACTGGAGCATGTCTCCTTTATGTTTTGCTTAGCTAGGCAACCACAGATAGTTGTGTCCCCCCCCCCCCCCGAAAGATAATAGAAAGAGATGGAGCTCTTCTTTGGAAATGGGAAACCCATCTCAGCTTTTGAGAATCATGGCAAAATTAGAAGCTGTTGTGAAGTTTGCTGGAGTCTAGAAATCAAGTTGCAAATCAGTGCTTTGTGGTGCAGTGGGAGAGGGACAACAGTTGGTTGACATGGTGTAACTAGAAATAATTTTAATACATCCATATTTTGCAAGTGTGTTCTATATGCACTAGTACTACTTTCTAGTGGTGAAAAAGTTTATCACAAGATTTCGGACAATATTGTTAAGCACAAAGAACGTCTGAGCTGTGGAAACTTCTAGTATCAACATTGAAGGGTTTATCTTCCTTTGAACTAGGGAAAGCACTGAAGGTTTAGCCTGGCTTTGTAATATTTGCTTTATTTACCCAAATATATAAGCAGAGCAGAGAGAGGTAAACAGAGCCACAACCACTAGATGAATGAATGAATGAATGAATGAACTTTATTACAGTCACATACCAGGATAAGCCGCTAGATGGAAATTCTCAGAGTTCTAGAGGGAAGAAATGCCAGTTAGTGTTATGAAATCTATTTTTTAAATGTAGCTGGATTGGGCCTGAGCAATCAATTATTTCCAACCAAGTCGGACATTAATTTTGACAACTGATGTGCATATTTCAGAACTTTGTTTAATTCCTTTTATTTATCTACTTAGTATATTTATATAATGCTGCCCAATAACATTTCTTTCTCCATTAGCTATCTTCTATCATAATTAGAGTAACATTTGGAGAAGGAACTCATATACAGTAGTGTACAGTTAATTTCCTTTAATAGGTTTTTCTTGGTTTTTCGTACATCGTGCGTATGGCAGTTACATGTGGTATTGTGTGAATTCCTTTTTGCAAGTACATGACCCAGGTGAGCTATAAAATCAGACATATACCAAGATCGCAATGATCACTTCCAACTTCCTTCAACTGTGGCATGTGCAGGGAGGAAAAGATTGAGATAATTTAATCAAGGGGAGAGGTTTCAAATGCATATCAAGTAAACCACATTCACCCTTGCGATGGAAGGATCTAAAATCAGTATAGCTTGAAATCGGCATGTTGAGCCAAAACATGAATGATTCGGGGGCCCGAGCAACTATTGTATTTTTTGCTCTACAAGACGCACCAGACCATAAGACTCACCTAGTTTTTGGAGGAGGAAAACAAGAAAAAAATATTCTGAATCTCAGAAGCCATAAAAACAAGAGGGATCGCCACACAGTGAAAGCAGTGATCCCTCTTGCTGTTCTGGCTTCTGGGATAGCATTTGCTCCATAAGACGCACACACATTTCCCCTTACTTTTTAGGAGGCGAAAAGTGAGTCTTATAGAGCAAAAGATACGGCAGTTACGGCTCTGCATTTATTGTAGTACAAACAGATTAGTATGTATACCACCTAGATATTCTCAGCAGGTGGGGAAATTAGTGTTTTGTGTTTCTTATTGTTTAAGAGGGCAAGTTGATTTTAAAAACAAAGACTTGGTGGATGGCAGTATAGCTTTTTGATTGTGGTAATCAAAAATGTTCATAAAAAATATTTAGCATCTGATATTAACATAGAAGATGGAAAAAGAGGCAAAAGGACTTAGATGTGGATTTTTAGATCGTGGAAATTTTAAGCTATCTCACCGGTAAAGGACCCCTGACAGTTAAGTCGAGTCACGAATGATTCTGGGGTTGTGGTGCTCATCTCGCTTTACTGGCCAAGGTAGCCAACATTTGTCCACAGACAGTTTTTCTGGGTCATGTGGCCAGCATGACAAAGCCGCTTCTGGTGAAACCAGATCAGCACACAGAAATGCCGTTTACCTTCCCGCCGGAGCGGTACCTATTTATTTACTTGCACTTGGATGTGCTTTCGAACTGCTAGGTTGGCAGGAGTTGGGACTGAGCCACGGGAGCTCACCCTGTCGTGGGGATTCGAACCGCCGACCTTCCGATCGGCAAGCCCTAGGCTCAATGGTTTAGACCACAGTGCCACCTGTGTCCCTAATCTCACTGGTGCAGTTAGGTAATTATAGACTCTGGGCTCACAGATCTTTTCGGATGGCATTAGCACTTAACTTCAAAATGTGGTAAGCCAAGCCTGCTGTGTGTGAGCACCTGCACCAAAGTCCAGCCCTGATCGGCACAACTGAACTACCTCCTGCAGCATACATTTGCTCTCCTAGTACTCACAGTTCATAATATCATCATAATCACAATATTTATTCTAATCAATTCATCTCTCTTAAAGCATGGGTGGAGAAGTGTTTCCAGCCAGAAGGCCAGATGCTTAGCTCTCTCTACTCCTGTGGGCAATTGTGTAAGGAGGATGGGACTATCTGCCTGTCAATCAGCTGATGTCTCCATGACACCAAGTGAAGCATTTTGCTGTGCCCACGTAGTTTGAAATCAGACTGCAGTGACAAAAGCACAGGGCTCTGCAAAGCTAATCTGTGGTGCCTGCAAAGCCCTGTCTATTTGCCTGTGTGGTTGGGTTTCATACCACGCATAATAATAATAATTTATTATTTATGCCCCGCCCATCTGACTGGGCTTCCCCAGCCACTCTGGGTGGCTTCAAAAAATATATATTAATATACTGTAATACATCAAACATTAAAAGCTTCCCTAAACAGGGCTGCCTTCAGATGTCTTCTAAAAGTCTGGTAGCTGTTGTTCCCTTTGACATCTGGTGGGAGGGCATTCCACAGAGAGGGCGCCACTACCGAGAACACAGGGAAAATGAGGAGGGTTTGCAGGCACCGCTGATCGTTGGTGCCTGCAAACCTTGCTTTCAGCAGAGAGCTGCATCTTCACCTGCTCCATACTTGATGTCACATATTGCATCAGGTGTGGGGCAGGTGGGCGTGACTTGGGAGAGTGGCAATGGAAGCTGAATTGAGCCCTCTTCAGGACCTAATTCAGCTCACTGGCCAGGGTTTCCACACTGATCCTACATACCCTCCAACACGACGTGGCCCAAATATGGGACAACATCTTCCAGGTCCAAAATTTCCTGAGAGTGACGTGATCCACTCAAAATCGTGGACTCAGGAAAAGTGCTTTTGAGAGGCACAAAGCGCTTGAACGTGTATTTTGTGGTGTCATACAAGATCCCAGACCTGGGGGGGAAAATGCTTTTTTGGGGGAGGGGGGAATTGAGATCTTGACCTAAAATTGCATGAGAGCAACCTGCCCAAAATGGCTGCCCTCTGTTGCAGAGAAAAATGGGATGTCCTGATTTTCGGGGGGCAGTTGACAGGTATGCTACTCAGAGGTTATTATTGGTTGTTTTGGCATCTTTGCTACCAAGATATGTGAAAGCAGAATTTAAAAAAATAAAAAGTGTAGAAGGCTGTATTTTTATAAATACAGCTCAGATTTTGTAAAATTTTTGAAATAATGCATTTGTTGGATGTCTCTCTATATATATCCAAAGATTCAGTTGTCCTTCCCCAAAAGTAATATATGTCCAAGTAAGATATTTTAATGACCTGTATGTTTTAATAGATCATTGTTTTCAATGGTGATTTTTTTCCTATATTTTTAGCTGTTTCTATTTTATTTGTAAGTCGCCTTGAGTCCTTGTCAGGGAAAAAGGCAAGATATAAATAAATAGAATAGACTTTCAGTATCTCCTACCTCCTGATATGCTGTATATTGTGGCCTTGGTTTTTTTTCCAGAGATGCCTTAAGAAAAGAATGCCTTTGATACAACCTCTGTGTCAAGCAAAACTTATCCAAATGTTGCTTAAGTTTCTTCAGCCATGAAATACTTCCTTTGAATGTACCCTGTGCCCCCATATTTTTCTATGATTAGAAAATTTTTCATGTTTTCATGGGCTGTTACATTCTGCATCCTAATTGCAAACACCGTTTTCTATTGTCACAGTAATTCCTTTGCCATTGGCCGACTAACATTTAACCTTTTCCCCTCCTTTTCCGCTGCATAATAATGGAGCAGTAAACCTGACAGGTGAGAACTGAAGAACAATTGCTCCCTGACTGGGAAACCTAGAAAACCAATCTACATAAAATGTATCTGTAGGACAGTGCTGGTTTTGCATGCAAGAGATCCCACATGCATTACCCAATCATCTCCTGATAGGGCTTTCTCATGCCTGAAACCCTGGAGAATTGGTCCCAGTCATTGTAGGTAAAATACAAAGCTAGATATGCATAGGAACATAGGAAGCTGCCTCATTGGTCCACCTATCTCAGTACTGTGATTAGTAGCAGTTCACCAGGGATTCAGGCAGAGTTCTCTCCCAGATCTACCTGGAGATGCCTGGAATTGAACTGAAAACCTTTTATATACAAAGCAGATGTTCTACCACTGAGCCACAACCCTGCCTAAATCGCCTTATGCAATATGATGTAGCTTTCTATTTTCCTAAGCTGGTTGGTTTATTATACATAATGTTTGCCAATCTAAATAAACATGGCCAGGTACATAAGAAGTGAAGATGCCTTAAAACAGCTTTCAAAATCGAATGTTTCCCTTTTTTGGGGGGGGGGGTACTAGTGTCAACTCTCTTTAATATTTCATGTTGGCCTTCTCTATTATAGAATCAATTTTGCAAGAATACTTGGCTTCCTTCCAAAATGGTGCTATTCAGGAAGCACAGCTGCAGAGGAACTGGCTGGTTATTGACTATCAACCTCCTTTAGTTCCACGTTTAGTTGGGAGGTGCTACTGAAGAAGGAGCTCTTTCTTTTCTATAAATAATCCTAGGAAAACCCTAGTTTTACTTGTTTGTAATAATGACTTTAGGTACTATACGCATGAAGATTTCCTGCTTCATAAATCATATTAATTCCAAACAATATGGGCCAGATTCAGCTGACTGATCCTGCCTTCAGAAGCCCTCAGAAGGAGCTGAAGCTAGGGCAATAGGGCTTCCTTGCATCTCCTCCTCTTATGCACCCCCTAATTGTCTCTGTGGGTGCCAAGAAAACCCCTATATAGTTGCATGCAGGGGAAGAAGAGGTCAGATCATTCCATCAGGCTAGCAGAAAATGCTTGTACTGATGGAGCGAACCGCTTAGCAGTCCATTGAACTCCTCCCCCAGTTTCTGTATGTACCGTAGCTTACTCTCTTTAAAATGTTGCGTTTTTTAAATGAATCCCACAGAATATAGTGTTCCCACTGCGTTTTAAAATATGGAGATGGGGGGAAAAGGACAGGAGGAAATATATCTCTTTGTAAATGGTGAATTTAACTTCTTAATGACGGTGCTCACTTTGTCCATGTAGGAAAAGGGCAGAGACGGACTCTAGAAAGAGCAGCATACCCAACAACAAGGAGATTCCTTCCCATCACCCCACAGATCCAGTAGAGCTACGGCGCCTTAATTTTCAGACTCCAGGTAAGATGCAAAACTTCCTCTCTCTTCGAGTTACAAAAACTCTTCAGTATTTGTGATCTGACAATTGTTGTAGGATAAAAATGAGATGGAGAAGGCTTAATTAATTCAGAGGACATCAACATGGTTAGACGTGTGGGAACACATAATAATAATAATAATAATAATAATAATAATAATAATAATTTTTATTTATACCTCGCCCTCCCCGGCCAGAGCCGGGCTCAGGGCGGCTAACACCAGTAAAATTACAGTAAAAACATAATAGGGGGCGGGAAAACACCAATTTAAAATACAGGTTAAAATGCAATTTAAAATGCAGCCTCATTTTAAAAGTCAAAACCATAAAGGGAGGGAAGCATAAAGGTCAGACTGAGTCCAAACCAAAGGCCAGGCGGAACAGCTCTGTCTTGCAGGCCGTGTGGAAAGATGTCAAGTCCCGCAGGCAGTGTCGTAGCGTGGATTGTCAGCACCCGGATCAAGGCAAGTAATTTGCACCCCCTAACCCATAAATTTGTGCCCCCTAACCCGTGGATTTGCACCCCCTAACCCCCAGATGTTGCGCCGGGTGCGGCCGGGCCCCCCTGCACCCCCACGCTACACCACTGCCCTCAGGGCCCTAGCCTCTTGTGACAGAGCATTCCACCAAGTCGGGGCCAGTACTAAAAAGGCCCTGGCCCTAGTTGAGACCAACCTAACCACCTTAACTTGAAGTGAGTGAACGCCGTGGGTGCCACCCTCTAGCAATTTCTGTTCCCCTCCCACTGTATCAACCAGAGAGAGAGGGGAAAAAATGAGAAGAAGTGTGTATGCATGCACTTATTTCACTTCTTTCGGGATCTGGACATAAGTTGGTTCTAGTAGAAAAGCACATCAAACCAAAAGAAGAAGTGGGAAAGAGAGTCACTCTTCCAAATTCCTCCTTCAGCTCTATGTACTTTTCAGTGGCATAAACCATCACTATCCTTACCATCTCATAGTCATGGGGGGATTGAGTGGAGTGGGGTGTGGGGGGATGTCAGACAGGAGAAGGCGTAGGCACTATTGTGCCCATGGGCACCACATTGGCAATTCTTGGATTGATTGATTGATTGATTGATTGATTAAATTTATATACCACCTATTGCAGGACTTTTTCCAACATAAAAATAAAAACACACAATACATAACATAATAGCAAAAAAAGAGAAAAAAAGAACCCCAAACCATCGCAACACATTTAGATTGTTTAATAAGCCAGAGGCCTTGATGAAGATGAATGTTTTCACTGGTGCCTGAATAAAGAAGGTGCCAAGTGAGCCTTCCTGGGAGAGCGTTCCACAAATGGGGAGCCACCACAGTAAAGGCCTGTTCTCATGTTGCCACCCTCCTGACCTCTCATGGCGGAGCACAAAAACATGGCAATTTTATGTTGTTCTGGGTCAGTTCATATGGGGATATGCGGTACTTGAGGTCTTGCAGTCCTGAGCTGTTTAAGGCTTTATAGGTCAAAACAATCACTTTGAATTGGTCCCAGAAACTAAATGGGAGTCAGTGTAGTTGGACCAGGATTGTTGCATGGTGATTCCCGCCCCCTCCCACAGATGGAATAAATAAAGAAACTGGACACCAGAATTTAGGTTAATGGGCAAAAAATGGCCACAACTTTATTGATTACAGGTAAGAGTGGTATTGGCTTTAGGCATTGGCCCTATCAGACTAACCAGTATAAAACCGGGAAGGGTTAAGCACCAACAGGGGGAGCCCCCGAGATGCACATCCCTAGGCGCTCCCCGAGGGGTTACCGCTGGGGAGCGTGCTTTAGGACCTAGCTTCCATAGGTTTCGGACGAGGCGACGCCCCCTGGAGTCCATTAACGAACTACCCTTCAACACCCCAGAGGACAGGATCACACTTCAAAACGACCTTGACAGATTAGAGAACTGGGCCAAAACAAACAAGATGAATTTTAACAGGGAGAAATGTAAAGTACTGCACTTGGGCAAAAAAAATGAGAGGCACAAATACAAGATGGGTGACACCTGGCTTGAGAGCAGTACATGTGAAAAGGATCTAGGAGTCTTGGTTGACCACAAACTTGACATGAGCCAACAGTGTGACGCGGCAGCTAAAAAAGCCAATGCAATTCTGGGCTGCATCAATAGGAGTGTAGCATCTAGATCAAGGGAAGTAATAGTACCACTGTATTCTGTTCTGGTCAGACCTCACCTGGAGTACTGTGTCCAGTTCTGGGCACCACAGTTCAAGAAGGACACTGACAAACTGGAACGTGTCCAGAGGAGGGCAACCAAAATGGTCAAAGGCCTGGAAACGATGCCTTATGAGGAAGGGCTAAGGGAGCTGGGCATGTTTAGCCTGGAGAAGAGGAGGTTAAGGGGTCATATGATAGCCATGTTCAAATATATAAAAGGATGTCACATAGAGGAGGGAGAAAGGTTGTTTTCTGCTGCTCCAGAGAAGTGGACATGGAGCAATGAATCCAAACTACAAGAAAGAAGATTCCACCTAAACATTACGAAGAACTTCCTGACAGTAAGAGCTGTTCGACAGTGGAATTTGCTGCCAAGGAGTGTGGTGGAGTCTCCTTCTTTGGAGGTCTTTAAGCATGGCTTGACAACCATATGTCAGGAGTGCTCTGATGGTGTTTTCTGCTTGGCAGGGGGTTGGACTTGATGGCCCTTGTGGTCTCTTCCAACTCTATGTTTCTATGATTTGGGGGAGGTGATGGCATTCCTCCACCCCAACTCATTTGCATAATAATACCGCTACCAATGCCTAACCATCAAAACCAAAGGTGTTGTGACATTTTGCTACGAGGTAGGTGAAAAAACCAAGTGGCTTCCAAAATACAGCCAATTAGCCAAATGGAAAAACTCCTACCAGACCCCTTGCGGCGACCAGCCGAAGCCCATAGCAAAGTCCAAATGCAAACCTAGAGGGTGGGTGGATGGGAAACCACAGCTGCTGGAAGGAAAGAAAGGGGTGAGCACGGGCTGCCCCGACCTTAAATGCCCCCTAGTAAGCTCGCCCCCGCCGCCAGCCGATTGGCTGGCGCAGTGAATGATGAATACTAATGAAACCCGGGAATCCCTAGTCCCGTGGGACTGCAGCCAGCCCCGCGAGGATGTAGATGGGGGCGTGAGCCCGCAACCCCCCCTCCTTATGTCGGGAGTGGCTTTATATGTTCAAACTGTATTTCCCTGGGGAGCAAACCTGGCCATTAAATTCCACACCAACTGAAGTTTCATCTTCAGAGGCAGCCCCATGTTTAATGCATTGCAGTAATCTAACCTAGAGCTTACCAGGCAACAGAGGTTAGGCTTTTTGCTGTCCAGATATGGGTGCAGCTGTGCCACCAGCTGAAGCCAATGGAAGGCACTCTATGCCACTGAGACCACTTGAGCTTCAGGTGACAAAAATCAATCCAGGAGTAGCCCCTAGCTTAAAATCCTCTTGAGATGTAAACCTGATTAGTTTTAGCCATGGTGTATGTAGTGTCAATGAAACGTGTAATATACAGGACCAGCCAAAAATGTTACAAACATGGGAAGAGGAAATGGGTCAACAAAGTGTGTTTGATTAAGGGGTTGGCTATGTTTGCCTTCATTGGCCTCTACATAGAAATACAGTGGTACCTTGGTTTAAGAACAGCTTAGTTTATGAACAACTTGGATTAAGAACTCTGCAAACCCGGAAGTAGATGTTTTGGTTTGCCTTGGAAGGAGAACATGTTCTGTTTCCTGTTGCGTGTGTTCCATTTGTAAATTGAGTCTATGGGAAAGCATGCCTTGGTTTAAGAATGCTTTGGTTTAAGAACGGACTTCCAGAATGGATTAAGTTCATAAACCAAGGTACTACTGTAGCTTCCTGACCACATATTGTAAGCAATGCCTCTGTACTTGCTCATCAATGTTAAGATTTAAACCTATCATGCTTTTACAAGAACTCTGCTTTTACTTAGTTCTTTTTCTAAGGGTCAGTTCACTCATGCATGTTCCTCACTCCATGGTTGAAACATTGAACGATAACTTGCCTGTGTGTAACGACCATAAGAGATCAAATCTCACAGGCAGGGCTTTCATGTCACATTACATCAAATCAAACACTGTACTTCTGAATGGAAGCAGTTTCCATATTCAGTGGGGAGTCATTGAAGGAAGAGAGGTCCAGAGATTTACAGTCATGTGTGAATTCGCCATAAGAGTAATAGTTAAGAAGAAAGTCATGGGAATAATTTTACCTTTTGCGGCATCTTTGTTTAAGTAGTTCAGCAACATTTTCAGAAGACTTGTTGCCCTGCCTGTATGGTTTGCCTCTGTATATCTCTGTGTTTCTTTTGTTTGGCACCACCAAATAATTTCAATGGAAAAAGACAAAAAGACAGAGAAGTTAAGATTTAAGGGCCTGATCCATTGTGTCTGTGGTAGCAGAAGGGCACACAATTATACAAGCAGGAGCATTCACATGCCACACACACAAAATCACTCTAGGTTAAATAATTCAGATTTCATTGCAGTGCCTTATTAAGTGCAAAGGTATAATTTCCCACTTCTGCCTCAAATATATATTAAAAGAATAAGAATAATCTTTCTCTCCCTTCCCCTCTTTTTTCTGATCTATAGCTTACTAGCTTTCTTTAACACTTTCCACACCCATTGAGAATATGAAAGAGCAGTGAAAACATGTCAAATGAAGAGGGAAAGGAGTCAAGATTGCAACACATTCATCTCTAGAAACTGTTGCAAGTTCCCAAGGAGATTTCAGAGGGGGGGGGGGGCTGGACTGACGACAGCTTTACACTGTAGTAATTCTTTCACCCTCTCTCACCTTTTTTCCACATGATGGTTTTCAAGCTAGCAGTGAACCTAACACAATAACTACACTTCTTCCCTTCTCCTCCTTACAAAGCCAACAGAATGCGCTGCAACTCAGCGCCCCTGATTGCACAAAATGCCAGCCCAAGCTCTGGCTTAACACAAAAGAGCAAACATGCAGGGTCCTGGTGTGAACATCATAGCTGCTGCTGCTGCGCTTGTCTGAAGGAGAGGAGATGTGTCCACTGCAGAGACACTTTTTCTCGGCTTCTCTTAGTCTTCCATAGTAGATCAAAATAGATCATAAATACATTGCTGTATTTCATTGTGTTCACATTATGCCTATGTGGGTCTATTCATACCAGACAGCAAATAATGCAATATTTATAGGTTCCTAATCCCTGGGCTGATACCACATTTTAGTGTAAGCTGATCCCTGTCTTCAGAGCTGTGCTTTAAAAATAAGCATCACGGGGAAAATCTTTCATCTTTGGTCTTCATGAATGTTTGTTTGAAACTGGCATACATTATAATTACCCTAGTGTGGCTCTTGTGTGAAAATGGTATTTAAGAGTTTAGGGGAGGTGTTTTTTAAAAAATAAAATAAAAAAGGTTCTGAACATGGAGACTTGAAAAAGCTTGTGCAGTGCTTTTTTTCTAGAAAAAAAATGGTGGCAGTACTCACCATGAAGTTGCTAGAGTAAAAGCACTGGGTATAAGTAATAAATTATTATTACAGTGGTACCTCCGGTTAAGTACTTAATTCGTTCCGGAGGTCCGTTCTTAACCTGAAACTGTTCTTAACTTGAAGCACCGCTTTAGCTAATGGGGCCTCCTGCTGACACCGCGCTGCCAGAGCACGATTTCTGTTCTCATCCTGAAGCAAAGTTCTTAACCTGAAGCACTATTTCTGGGTTAGCGGAGTCTGTAACCAGAAGCGTATGTGTCAGGACTGCCGCTAGGTCCCAGCTCACAGAGGACCAACGCCCAGTGGATGTTATATACAAAAGTCTTTATTAAAGTTTAGTTTCCATTTCCAAGCTCTGGGCGCGCAGACCCACGTCTCGACGCTAGACCGGCTAAGTCCCCTCTGACTCACTGCTCCACCCACACCAGTTTAAGATTCTAGCCCGGCTCCACCTCCTACGCTGTTCTTTCCTTCGCTGGGTCCTTCTGCCCTCTGGGGTTCCCTCCTTCCTGGACTCCTCTGACGCTGAGCCTCCTGAGTCTTGCCCCTCCCTCCGGCGGGCTTTAGGACCTGGCTCCCTTCCCGGGCTCCCCGCTGTGCCGCGCTCCTGTACATTTGAACTTGGCGCGCGCACCCAGCCGGTGACTTTCCTTCTGACCGTTTCCCCGCTTCCTGATGTGGGCGTTGCCAAACCTGACTCCTCTCCTCCCTCTGGTGGTGAGGACACTGGTCCCGACTCCTGGGACTCCCCCTCCCCACTGCGCTCTGGTGGAGACGCTGGTCCTGATCTCAAACTGCTGCTCAGGGACTCCCCGCTGGCCCCTTCCTCCTGGGGCTTCCCCCCTGGAGCCCCCTTCGCTCTGGCCACCGGCGCTCCCTTCTGTGAGTCCTCCGATTCGCTAGAGAGGCTTGTGGAATAACTCTGGCCACTGTCACTGCCTGCGCCCCCCTCGTACTCCTCCTCCTCACTCTCCATTTGCTCCCCCTCCTGTGTCTCTCCTTCTGAACCCCTGACAGTATGTAACCTGAAGCATATGTAACCCGAGGTACCACTGTATTGCCGTATGCAGCCCATAATAATAAAACGATGCCTGCCAGGCATGATGGAGACAAACAAGCTTTTGAAATGGGAGGCATCTAAGTGCAGATGCTTTCTTCACCCCTCACCTCATTTGAACGCCTCCTCGTCCTCCTCAAATACTGATCAGAAAGGGGGTTGGAGGTTGCAACACACACACACACACACACACACACACACACACACTTTTTTCTTACAAAGACAGTCTGTTTCTCTCTGCCTGGCCCATCCCCTTGATGCTAATGTTTCCCAAAAGGCACACAGCTGGGTACTGCAGCAGCTGTTGCTCCTCCAGCCCCCGTAGGTGTGCAGGGCAGAACACAATCTCCTCCTCTGAGAATTGCGTGCCCCTGGCCCCTAGGCAGGTTCTCCCACAAGGATGCTCAGCAGAGATCCCCCCCCCCCAGGGGATCTCTCCAGGAAGGGGTGGGTGGCAAAGGCAAGCTTGAAGCACCAGGCATGGTCCCCCGGCAGAAACAGGCACAAACTGTTGGGATGCTTTCAAGGGAACGGGGGCAATTTGCAAGCCCCCAGCTGGCTCCAGCCCACCGGCCGACTGCCAGGCGAACTCTAGTCCTTGGATCAGCATGTAACTGCAACTCGAGCTTCAGAAGCTTTCAGAAGCTGAGCACGCAAGCCAGCAGAGAATAAAACTCTTCGCAACAGAAGGGCAGATAGACTCTGTGTAAAGTATATTTACAAGCATAAGGACAAAGGAAAAAACATGTCTTCTCCCTTTCATGTCCAAGAGCAAGCAGCATAAGCTATACACAAACGGAAGTTCCCAGCAAGCTGTGCTGGAGTGTAAACAGACATGTGACATACAACAATCTACACATCTGTTCTTAAGGTGGAACGGAAAATTGTAACACAAACCACCGACGCCCCTCTGCACCCTACATGCACCCACACAACAGTCTCTCCTCCCTCCCTCCCTCCCTCCCCACACCCCAATCAGAGGCTGCCTTACCAGAGTGGCTCCCTCCGCTTCTCCTTCACCCAGTGGGGAAATGTGTAGCCCCACAACAAGCAGGAAGGGGAAGGGAAGGGAGAGTATGTAGTCATTTCTGAAGCTTGCCCTGTGATGTGCTCAGCTTTCCCTCTCTCTGTTCTTGTCACCCAGGTTTAGTTCCTACTCCCTATATATTCAGCAAATGCATCCATTCATAGTTATATTTATTAATTTATCTCCACCCCACCCCCCCCGAAAATAAGGTGCCAGCTTGTACTGGCAGAAAAGAAAAAGAAAAAAGCACTGTGGTTGTGAGGCATTCTAAGCAAGGAATACAGTGGTACCTCGGTTGTCAAATGCAATCCGTTCCGGAAGACCGTTCTACTTCTGAAACGTTCGACAACCGAGGCGCAATGGGCAGTCACCAAATTCCACTGAGAAAATGGAGAAACGCACCTCAGAAGCCATTCGACTTCCGGGGCGCTTTCGAAAACAGAAGCATTCACTTTTGGGTTTTCGGCGCTTGGGTTCCGAATCATTCAGCTTCCGAGACGCTCGGAAACAGAGGTTCCACTGTATTTTCTTCCTCAGCACATGTGAAACTGTGCATTGACAACATTAAATGCACAAAAAAAACTCATGCCATTTCAACTGCAGTTGCTCTGTTAAAGTGAAATGTCTCCCTTGAGCAGAAATTAGATTATTTTTAAAATAATAATAATAAAAAAGCCTTAAAGGAAAACACACACATCCCCAGTTAGAAATAAGTTTTCCACAAGAGTCTGATTCCTGCTCAGTTTTACTGAGCTATAACACTATAACAAATATAACACTCCATATCAGTGGTTGTCTTAGTCTGCCTTTCAAAGTGTGAATGTAAAGGCATGTGTTCATAAATCACAGAAGACCATGGCAGGGAGCTGTAGCAGATCAGAGCTTTCCCATGTGTGTGTTTACTTTAAAGTGTTTACCAGGAGATGTTGGTGTACACTCAACGAACACATCTGTAGTATAAAGTGTGAATCAGACTTTAGGATGTGTTTGCTCTCTTAGTTAAGTATCAGTGGGAGGTGAGCAAATGTGAATATTTAGCTCTCAGCGCTGAGGTGCAGTAGATCTTTCATGCATCTCTCTGGGCTGAATTTTGCCAGCTTTCACTGCTGTGCCTTTGTACTGCTGTGTGTAGCATTGTTCCTTTATATTCATTGTAAAATTGGCATGCTGTCAAGGTGAAAAAGAAGGCATGGTTTACTTTTTTGTAGGGTTTGAATATCACTGTAAAAAATTAAATTATTGTTTATTTGACCTCTAGGCCTCCTTCCAAATATAAATGTATTTTCAACGTGGCATTTACAACATTTTGAAACACAACGTCAAAATTATAATTTAAATAGTAAAACTTGAAAGAGCAGCAGAACTGTTTCCTTTCAAGCCAGCCATCCCATCCTAAAATTTAAAATTCTGATTAACAACCATGGAAGCAACCTACAGGAACAAAGACAATGACCTACCCTCCTGTTTAAAATCAGATTAACATAAAAAAACCCAGCTTCAGGGCCCTCTTAAAATGAATCTAATCAGGTTTCAGGAGAGTAAGTTTCCTAGATAGGACCCACCACCGAGAAGGCCCAGTTTATCCTGCCTTCAGTCCTGACTTCCCTTACAGAAGATCATAAGCATAGGGCCTGTCTAACAGATCTTAATGCTGAGGTTGGTCCATATGGGTATAGGTAGTATTTTAAGTAACTTGGTTCCAAACAGTTTCGGGTTCAAAGATCAAAACCAGTGCTACTTTGCTCAGAAGCAAATAGCTGCCAGTGCGTTGCTTTACTAGCATGTGGCAAATCTTCCCATCTGTTTTGTCTACATACGGGTTAATACAAGATACTTCTATGACATATATAATTATGCAAATGTGTCCATTGAATAATCTTCTTTGTATTTTGCACAGTATTTTGAGTTAACATGGTCTCTTGATGTATGGACAGAGTGAAGTTCAACTAAATTTTACTAAATTCAATCCTTTCATTTCAGTAAGTGTACTCTGAGTAAAACATAATTGAATACCACCCACAGTCCATGACTGTCAATTGAAAGCCCATCCATACGCCAATGACTGTCTTTGGCATTTATGTGTACCCATAACTTGTTGACCGTCCTGCCCCCCCCCCAAAAAAAAACCCCTCCTATTAACTGAACAAATATCATCTGTGAGTAGCAATGTGGGAGAATATCACCTGACAGCAGTAAAAAAAAAAAAACTTTTTTAAAAAACTTGTATGGTGACAATTATTTCCTTTTACGAGATTACTATGAAACATTATTGAAATGCAGTTAGTTTGCATTAGCCATAAAATTAAGAAAGCTACACTCTAGTAATAACCAGATGGTTAATTCTGGAAGTTGTTGGGTTTTATATCCCTTCTGTTTAAAAAAAGAGAGAGAGAAAGATTTTATGCCACCTTTTGATGAGCCTCAAATGTTTAACTGCAGAGGATGCTGATAAATATAAATGGCAGATCATAGCGGTATCTGTTGGGACGAGTGCTCCTTTCAGCATAGATGCATCAGTATGAACAGCTAAATCCACCTGAAAAAAGGGCTTGATAAGTTGAGGAGTCTTGATGTTAAAAATCTGATTTAAATAACACTTCCGTGCCATATGGAAAGCTATTTCTCCTGTCAGCTGACCCTCAGATTCAGAGCTGTATGTTCATATGTTAGAGTTGCCTTGTATTTCTACCTATTCCTGCCAGTACTAAATGTCCACAGATAGATTGTGCATGTGAAATGATCCGTTTGTCTTTGTGTAAACTGACTGAATATGATGGTCTTCTACTGCTACTAATTTCTTTCCCGTTTCCAACTGGCTTTACTTTTTACAGCTTTGAGCAGTAATTCAGTCCCCTACGCTTCCCTGATTGGCTCTGTGTCCTCTCTCTCTAGCCAAACTACCACTCAGTCCTTATATGATAATAACTCTCTCCCACGATTCGCTCGAAAAGGTCTAAACATCTTTGTCTCTATTATTTTCTCTGTTCAATCACTGTTTTAGATGTTCCATCATTCAACTTCCATTTCTGAACAAGCCTAGCATTTTCTTGTGCCTTTCCCCCTTATTTTTTCCCCCCCTCTTCCTTTTCATCTGGGTGCTCGATCTGGATCAAATAAATATGACGGCTACTTTAAAAGAAAACCAGCTTAATTGTTGCACATGATGAAAATGGGAGATAGCAAATCACATCCATATAAAGAAAAATATTAGAGCTTTATCTTCCAAAAAGTAGTTTCCTCAATTTATGGGGTCTTCTTCTGAATTACTTGACCTTAAAAGTATAAGCATGCAGACCATACATTGCAAAGAACTACTGTGTATGCAATTGCTTGGGCTATACAATTATTCAGTTCTATTCTCTATGCCACAAAACAAGATTTGAATGTTATGCTGCTGGTCCTTCCTATGGACTTTATTAAGCTAAATAAAAAATGTAGCAAAAAATCATTTTATGAATGATGTGTACTGTTATTTTCTGCTCATGTCATGTAAAGCTGTGCTGCAGTGATTGCAAGCTAGCTTTCTTAAAGCACACCCTTCAAACGAGTGCCGGAAAACCCTGAAAACATGGCTTCCAGTTTGAGCTCCTCGCTTCAGTTACCATGGTTTTGTTCTATAATTTCAACACATCATGGGGTTTGCTAGTGTAACAATTTCTAGCCGACTATGTGTCTCCCTGCAACAAGCTTTTTATTATCATTATTCTTGGCATGATTAAAATTAACATAAATAATAACTAAACACATTGTGGGTGGGTGGAAAACCATCCATATTAATGAACCGAAAAGAAATAGCCACTGAGAGTGTGGACTTGCTAAAATTTTCAGCTGGCGGATCATGCTAGTTGACCCCACATTTCCTCTCTCCTCTATCTTTCCCTCCCTCTGTCTTTCCCTTCCACTGGTCCTATCCTTCCCTCTGTCTCTTTCCCATCCCTTCCCTAAACCTTGTCTGCATTCACTATTTTTCCATTGGTAGACAAAGATGTTTACACCTGAAGTAGATTGTAGGTAATTTCTGGGGGTTGATAAAGGGACTTGGGGTTGAGATCTTTTCTCAGATGTACTAGGGTAAGCCAGATGTTTGCATTCAGCTGAACTGACTCCCCACAACCCCTGCCTCTACAATCTGCTACTAGTGAAAACATTTTTGAAGCTCAAAATGTCTGATGTCTAATCTTGTCTTTATTGACTGTTGTCTGTAAGCAGCAGTGCATGGTACTCTGGCAACCCATAATTGCATGTGAATGTCCTAAACTTTATAAAATATTTTTCAAAAAAAAAATCACTAGATTTTCCCGTCTTATTTAGTCATGAGATTAAAACCATCATTTTCTATTGAGATTAAAACCATCATTTTCTAAGCATCAAACTATCCATTTATTTATTTTGGTATAAATAATTTCCCACTCCATCCCTTTCTTTCCTCCCCCCCCCCCTTTTGCAATTATTTTTTGCAGGATCAAATGTCTCTGGTTACCCTGGTAACCCACATTCTTCAAGTTAGTTTCCCTCATAAATCACTTTATTTTCTGTCAGTACTATTCTTTCCGTTTAGGCTTCTTTGAATGGCTTTTCCCTCCCCCCAGTCCACCTTTTGTTCACCTAAGTCCAACACAGTTTCCATTTCATTCAGCGCAAGGAAAGGGGTTTGATATGACATTAAGAGTCATTACTCAAAGCAGAAGTCAGCTTCAGGTCTAACTGTCTCATTTCCCCCCACCTAGCTAACCTCATTAAGTCTTGGCATAATAACTTTTTTTCTTTTCTTTTAACACTAGGAATGTTAGCTTTGGGAATATGCTTGGTGGTTTTTGTTTTAAATTTTTAGTAATTTGGCTTCAAAGCTCATCTCTCCAGAGCATGTCTTGCTTTGAGTGACTAAACTACCTGCCTGCTTCTGTCACCTTACAACATCCTTACTTATTACACATTGATAGCCATTCTGAACTGCTGTATTTTCTAAGTCTGGGTTGCAAACCCTCTGTTTTATTGTGTGGTTTTTTTTACATGCCGTTATCATTTCTTTTTTCCTGAACAGGTATGGCTAGCCATCCACCAATACCTATTTCAGAACTTGCGGATCACATCGAAAGGCTGAAGGCTAATGACAACCTCAAGTTTTCCCAAGAATATGAGGTAATGTTCCAGTTCCCTAGAGGCAGGAATCACTTATCATCTGGATTATTGTTGACACGTTAATAAACCAGCTTCACTGTATGTTGTCCCTGATAGTTATATTCCTAAACTCAGATATTGAAAAGTAACCTCATTGGAACATTTCCGAGCAAAAAAGGCTGCAGTCCTAAACAGGCTTACTGGTTTTTTTCTTTCTTTCTTTCTTTCTTTCTTTCTTTCTTTCTTTCTTTCTTTCTTTCTTCCTTCCTTCCTTCCTTCCTTCCTTCCTTCCTTCCTTCCTTCCTTTCTTTCTTTCTCTTTCATTCTTTTTTCTCTTTCTTTCTTTCTTTCTTTCTTTAATATACCACCCTATACCCCCAGGTCTCAGGGGGGTTACAACATAAAACCACAACACAAATGGCACTACAAGTATGTTTAAGACTGTACCTTTCCTCATTTGTGTGGAATTTGGAAAATTCTAGATTTCTGATGCTTTTTAAAACAGTCTCATAAAGAAATTCACTTCCTATGGGAAAGTATTCTCCTTTAATATTTAAAGTGATTAAATGTATGCATGTTCCATTTGGTTAGGAAAGGAAGATTTGCCAAGATTGCTATAGAAAGATCTACTTACCTATCTGTGCATTTCATTCTGGCAATGGGAAGGGAGATGGGAATAGTCAGCGGCAAAACGGGAGAAGGAGTAGTATCATAGGAAGTGAGGGGATGAAGGGAAAAGAAACAAGATTCTCAGCTGACAAAGATATCCCAGTGTCTATTAATGCTTCACCAGTGTATGCACTGTCAGCATCGCCCTTGAGCCAGTGCACCAACTGGACTCATGCACTACAGCCCCGACTGGGCTAGGCGAGCTGGGTAGCACTGCCAGAGACCTCCTTTCTCACAGGAACAGGTCACAGTGCTGTGGACTCACAGCTTAGAGCTGAGAGCACCGGATTCACTGTCTCAATAATACAGTTGTTGCGCAGCAGAGTTTTGCAGAGTCTTGCAGAGTATAAACCACTCGGAGAGCAGCTCTGTAGAATATATTCCTTTTATTCTGTAACTACAACTATGATACAAAACTATATACAGAGCTGAATATTCTAAGCATAAATCAATGCTACACTGAGAGTCTGCAGCTGCTCTTAGCAGCAACCTTATCTCTAGACACGATCTCTAACACTCTCTCTCTCCGATACACTGACTGACTGACTCTCACACACATTGATGTGGTGCTGGGGCAGAATAAGTAGATAGCAGAACACGCCTCCTCCTCTCTGGAGAGTCAGCAGAGATCATCAGGAGATCATCAGGAGATTCTTGGGTATGGGAGGGGTGAAATCTCCTCATGCACTTGGAGTAATTATTGCACACCTAAAAAAACATGTGCAAGACATTTAAACACTGTTACATTTTGAATTGATAACCACCTTGTTCTACCACTGGGAAGAAATATGAGACAGAATTATGAAGAAACAATTCAAATACATAAAAAGACAGGCAATGTGAGATTATCTAATTTTTGCCCTCTGTACCCAGCGCATTGACTTTGATTTTGTGAATGAAATAGTAAATTCAGTAATTGAATACATAAAAAAAAAATCTGTGCCATTAAAAATTTGAGGCAGAAATATTGAAAAGAAAGCCATCACTTCTACATTTAATGATTTATGAAGCTTAAGTTTTGTGTCCAATTAATTAATGGTTTATGGAACTAACTAACTGAGATCTGTGCTTGTTTTATTACCTTATGTCAGAACAGTTTTAGAAGACGTGTTGGTCCACTGAGTAAATTTTTCATAGATTAAGGATTTTGTTCAATGTTATTATAGGTTATAACAGCATCAAGCCATTATTACCTCTCCCATCAATAATTCATGAATTGTGGGTTTTAATAGTATCATAACAGGAACCAGTTATGAAATACCCTTTTAATAGTCCATGGATTACAACCCCCAAGATGTGCATTGGCACACATATATGGCTCTCATGTCAATAATTTGTGAATGAATGGACTTGTACAAAATCCATTAAACGGCATAAACTAGTAGGGCTTCTTTCAAAGGACAATATGGTTTAACATGTAAATTTATTTTATTTTATTTTTTAAAAAGGTACCCCAAATGTGCAAGTAAAACACAACCATATTATTTATGGGTATGGTGATCCACAAATTAAGGACTTCTCGAGAAATCACTGGCATTGGACTCCATTTGTATTCAGTCATATATACGACTTCAACATTTCTCAGAACTCTTGGGCATAGTGGAACTTAATGACTATGAAGAAGCCAATTTCCTAAATCATCTCTGACTTCCTTCCTTCCTCCCCTCTCATCAACTTTCTCTAGTCTTTCTGGTCACCATATCATATATCATATATCATATTGTAGGCATACTTAGTCATTCAAACAACAGTAGTTACTCCGAAAGTTACTTCAGTCAGTAAAATACTTCATTTCTATACAGTGGTACCTCGGGTTAAGTACTTAATTCGTTCCGGAGGTCCATTCTTAACCTGAAGACCACTTTAGCTAATGGGGCTTCCTGCTGCTGCCGCGTAGCCGGAGCACGATTTCTGTTCTCATCCTGAAGCAAAGTTCTTAACCCGAGGTACTATTTCTGGGTTTCGCGGAGTCTGTAACCTGAAGCATATGTAACCTGAAGCGTATGTAACCCGAGGTACCACTGTACTATCTACATAGCCATCTCAGGTTACCACCACTGAGATGGCTGCTTGGCAGTGTGGATAATGTATTTGTATGCCAGTGACTTTCAGGTTGGGGACGTGGATGGCGCTGTGAGTTAAACCACAGAGCCTAGGGCTTGCCGATCGGAAGGTCGGTGGTTCGAATCCCCACAACGGGGTGAGCTCCCATTGTTTGGTCCCTGCTCCTGCCAACCTAGCAGTTCAAAAGCACCTCAAAGTGCAAGTAGATAAATAGATACTGCTCTGGTGGGAAGGTAAATGGTGTTTCCGTGCGCTGCTCTGGTTCGCCAGAAGCGGCTTAGTCATGCTGGCCACATGACCCGGAAGCTGTACGCCGGCTCCCTCGGCCAATAAAGTGAGATGAGCGCCGCAACCCCAGAGTCGGCCATGACTGGACCTAATGGTCAGGGGGTCCCTTTACCTTTACCTTTTAACTTTCGGGTTAGATTACTATAGGAAACTCTTTGTTTGGCTACCTTTGAAGACCGCTCAGAAACTTCAGACTCATTTCAAAGTACAGCCCTGAATGTCTTGGGATCAGAAAATCTTGAAAATTACTTTCCCTGCCCACATCTATATTAGTCTATCTAAGCACTGAATTTACAACTCCTGAGGCCCTTCTCCAGGTACCACCATCACCCTTTGTACAGTGGTTCTTTCAAGAGATAAGGCATTTTCATTTGGGTTGCTCACAATTTGAAATATCCTGCTTTTTTTAACATTTGATGCAGCTCGTTTTAGATTATCTGATAGGTGCTATTTTTCCTATTTGTAATTTTACTGCCTTTTTGTGTCACTAAGCACTTTCATTATTTTACAGTGCGGCAATGAATAAATAAGTACAGTCAAACCTAGGTTGCTGAACGTAATCCGTTCCAGTAGCCCATTCGGCTTCCGAAATGTTCGACAACCGAGGGACGGCTTCCGATGGGTTACAGGAGCTTCCTGCACTCAAGCGTAAGCCGCGTCGGATGTTCGGCTTCCGAAAAATGTTCAAAAACCGGAGCATTTACTTCCGGGTTTTCACTATTTGGGAGCCAAAAAGTTCCAAAACAGAGGCATTCGGGATCCAAGGTTTGACTGTACATCTAGAGTAAAATACTTCTGTTTGAGAGCATACCTGTGAAAAGCACCAGTAAGGGAAAAAATGGGGTATGTGTGGCGATTGACACACATAGGATGGAAAGCCTTGTACAGTTGGCTCCCCTGACTATTTAATAATGTGCTGCAATTGATTCAAAATTATCTGAACTCCTGAATCACAAAAGTAGTATAAAGTACAGGTAGTTTTACGGTTTAAGCTCCCTCTTTTTAAGCTTGCACATCATGCGTAAGGGTTAGAGACAAATGACTCTGAGATTAAGTGTTCCCGATGACACTGACATTTCTAATATAACATAGTATAGAGACCTTTAGGTGAATTAATACTATCACATTTTATTTGACAGTAAAGAGTGGATTGCTTATTTGTGGGGCGAACAGAATTTGCTAGTACCTTTAATAAATGTTACTTTAAAAAGTCAGTTTCGTATGACCTTTATACAAATAGAAGTTGCTGGAGACTATAAATATCCAGTATATATAAGTATCTTGGGCAGGAGAGTTTTAAATTGCATTTCAACATTTGCTGTTATAGGACAGAACTGCATATCATTTAAAGATGCAGTGTTGTAGAAGGCCTTAAGCCTGATCTGAAAAATAATCTCATTACTGTCAAAGAGAAAAATACAATCTCTAGCATTTACTAAAATGTGTTGACTTGAAGGGCATTTTAAGGTTCAGAGTCATACTTAACGCAAGTCAGGAGTGATTTTCTGTCAATTGCAGGTAATTATGCAGTGTTCACAGTAAAAGATCATGCTGTGTAAACTCTGCACACAAGTATTTCCTCTGTCGTTTACAAGCATTCTCCCCCCCCCCCATATAGTCAGTTGCAGAAACTTCACAATTGTCCTTCTGCACAGTAGTTCCTAAAAATGTCATTATCACTTGGTTTCTACCTATATCCAGATGGCGTCAACAAAATTGTTGAGATCAAGCAGTAGAGTCCAAAGAATATCATAAAGGTAAAGGGACCCCTGACCATTAGGTCCAGTCGTGACCAACTCTGGGGTTGCGGCGCTCATCTCGCTTTATTGGCCAAGGGAGCCGGCGTACAGCTTCTGGGTCATGTGGCCTGCATGACTAAGCTGCTTCTGGCGACCCAGAGCAGCACACGGAAACTCCGTTTACCGTCCCGCCGGAGTGGTGCCTATTTATCTACTTGCACTTTGAGGTGCTTTTGAACTGCTAGGTTGGCAGGAGCAGGGACCGAGCAACGGGAGCTCACCCTGTCGCGGGGTTTCAAACCGCCGACCTTCTGATCGGCAAGTCCTAGACTCTGTGGTTTAACCCACAGCGCCACCCGCGTCCCAAAGAATATCATATAAGGGCATAATTGGTGGTGGGCATAGTTGCAACATCTGGCCAGCACAGAAAGACATGTTTTAATTTCTCCTTGCAAATGACACTTGTGCCATAACAGAATCTTGTATGCAGTGCCCCTTGGATGTATGATACGCGTTGCATGGTTCTTAAGATACAGTCCACTATCTTATCTGATTAGTGGGTTGATTCATAACTAGAGCACCTTTCTACGAATAAATAAAGAGTAGTATATAATTTAAAACAAAAGCTCTAAGAAAACAAGAAAAGTTGCACATACTGTAAAATGATGTTGTTTCCTCATTCTGAAATTGAAATTGAGCAGCAACTTGTGAATAGTATGCTCCTGGCTTCTGGTATAGAATGGTTGGGTATCTTCTACATTCCTTCCTTCCTCAATGCCTGTTCCTTTATTTCATTTAATTTCCTGGCTTGCCACTGAGTTGTAACACAGGAGGAATTCCCCGTTAGTTCTGTCTGAGACACTCCTCTTTCTAAAGCTGTATACACATTACTGCTTTTCTGCATCCCATGTACTCCTACTGCTGCTTTTTTGAAACCATGCAACTTATCGAGAAAGACTGTTATATTTTTTTTTGGGGGGGGGGGGAATTGCAGAGAAACAGAAACCCAACAAGTAATGGGTGTCGGGTGAAGACATCCCCACCACCGCTCCAATGTATACTGGGGACACGGGTGGTGCTGTGGTCTAAACCACTGAGGCGCTCGGGCTTGCCAATCGGAAGGTCGTGGTTTGAATCGTATGTTCTCAACAGATCTAGGAGATGACACTGGCACGTAAAGGTAAAGGGACCCCTGACCATTAGGTCCAGTCGTGACCGACTCTGGGGTTGCGGCGCTTTATTGGCCGAGGGAGCCGGCATACGGCTTCTGGGTCATGTGGCCAGCATGACTAAGCCACTTCTGGCGAACCAGAGCAGTGCATGGAAACGCCGTTTACCTTCCCACCAGAGTGGTACCTATTTATCTACTTGCACTTTGACGTGCTTTTGAACTGCTAGGTTGGCAGAAGCAGGGACCGAGCAACGGGAGCTCACCCCGTCACGGGGATTCAAACCGCCAATCTTCTGATCGGCAGGCCCTAGGCTCTGTGGTTTAACCCACAGCGCCACCCACGTCCCAACTGGCACATAGGGCCAGTGTTTATTTGATTAATTGTTTCTCTGAAAGGCTCTAGACCAAAGACTTAGATACAAATCATGGTTGCTTGGTCTGAATACTTTTCAGAGCAGGGATATGGATAGGAGATTGAGGGGCCCAATCTTGCTATTTTCCAACCAAAGTCTTTCAAGCAACTTGAACTGAAGCAGTCCATTTATTTTCTAATGTGATCGAACAGAGCGAATTTTTCATCTGCTCTGTGTGTTCTAAATTATTTTCGCTGGGCATTTTGGAACAATGCAAATATACAAGTTTGATAGCTGTTAAACAGTAGGCTTGTTCATTTTAAAATACGCTCTTTAGAATATACACAGAATTATAAGTACAGTCGTACCTTGGCTCCCGAATGCCTTGGGAGTCAACGTCCCAGCTCCCGAACGATCGAAAACTGGAAGTGAGTGTTCTGGTTTTTGAATGTTCTTCTGGAAGCTGAATGTCCTATGGGGATTCCGCAGCTTCTGGTTGGCTGCAGGAGCTTCCTGCAGCCAATCAGAAGACATGCTTTGGTTTCCGAACATTTCGGAAGTTGAACGGACTTTCAGAACAGATACCACTCGACTTCCGAGGTACGACTGTAATATACTGATAGGAAATGTGCCCATACATACAGTCAGTGTGCTAAATTTAAACCAAATCATATTTTCTCAATGACTGGAGACATACAAAGTCCAACATTAAATCAAATACCCGCTTCGTTCCTAATTGCTGCTTGAGCATTTTCTCCCTAGCCCTTTAGTTTCATGATTTTAATTATTAGTTGTTTGACAGCTAACAGCCTGGGTGCTTTAAGATATCTGACCTGGGCAGAAAATATTGTGAAAGTGTAGGCTTTTGTTTTCAGGTTGAGCACCTGCTGTGTAGCACAACGTTAAAAACAAATACTAATAATAGCATTTCTGTGTCAGTTCAAGTCAGTGTCACTTTGCTTGCATGACAGGCTATGCAAATGTGGCCATACTGTAGTAAAAGGGCAGGTCCCTTGGGGGTCTTCATCGACTGTCCTGTTCCCTGTGTTTAAGTCTTGTTCTGGTGTAAAATGGCTCCGTGTATATATACAGATGTGCTGACAGCTGAGAGGGAGAGGCTAGTTCATGCACTCACCAGATCTTCAGAGCGCGGATGACTGGAGATGCACATAAAGCGAGGTGTGATTTGTGTGTGTGGCCTCCTTGTGCAGGAGGTGTAATTTGTGAAATTATGTTCCCTTTCAAAGCCTTGCATATGCCCATTTCCCCCACGGTGAAAATAACAGGCTGAGTGTACAAACTGGCCCAGAGAGGCAGCAGCACAAGGAAGAAGGTGTGCGTTAACTTAGCTTGCGCAACGAACTGTACATCATTTTAATGGTTCCTCTTATCAACACTATACATTAAAGGCAGCCCTTTCCATTAACATTTAATATTGGCGAAGGTGAAGTCACGTTCTGCCTCTTTACCCAACCGACACTGGTCGATGTGCTGGATTTTGCCGGTGAATCATCAGATTTGTGATGGGAGGCATTAATAATTTACTAAAGTGAATTGTATCTTGAGGTCTCATTTTTAAGTACTAACACCTCCCCGCTCAAAAAAAAAAAAAAGCTTTTTACTCTAAGGTAATGGCTTAGGTCACACATCATAGCTTAGCATGAACACAACTCAGTATGAACTGTGAGCAAGCAGGTCATTTTCCTGCTGCGCTGCCCCATGCTAAGCCACAGTTTGGCTTAATGTGAAACCTCTGGCTTGCAGCTCATATTTTGTCTAGGAGGGCAGAATCATGAGCCCAGGCTACAGACTCTGATTCTTAAATTTTTAATTCTCGTTTTTTACACTGCTCGGTTTTGTTTGTCAAGTGTGGCAATGCTCTTAACTTGTTTTCATCCAGTTTTCTTTTTTTAATATTGAATGTTAGTTCGGCTTTATTGCAAGCTGCTTAGAGCTGTTTATTAAGTGGTGCAGAAATTTTATAAATAAGAAATAAGATCTGCTTTTTACTTTCTCCTCGTTCGGGTTTCTAAAGCGGAAGGAAAAGGCATTTCCGCTGGCAACTTGGCCGTGATGATGTATTAGTGTTCAGGTATTTAGCATTCATGTTTTGCTAAAGCAATATGTAAATCTCATTCAATTGGCAAGTTTCCTGAATAACGAAATAGCATCTTATTATAGATTCATCTGAAATATGAATCTCTCAAAGCAAAACCTGACATTGGTAAAAGAGAGTCAAATTTTTCATTTTCAGGGGTAGTTAATAATTCTCTAGTTCCACATCATCCATTTGCTTTGACATCTACCAGGGTGCTAAGTTTATTGTTCTTTCCACAGTGCAATTGCTATACACTGTGCTTGCTTACTTCAGAGAGACTTATTTCTGAGCTGCTATTTCACCAATGCTATGGGCTGCAGCCTTTGTTTGAAAACTATGATGTTGACTAAGGGTTGTATATTTGATTGCTCGCCTTTGTAGAATACTTTCTGGATGGATGAAAAGAAACCCAAGCCCAGTGAGCCAGTGTGGTGTAGTGGTTAAGAGCGGTAGTCTCGTAATCTGGGGAACCAGGTTCATGTCTCCGCTCCTCCACATGCAGCTGCTGGGTGACCTTGGGCCAGTCACACTTCTCTGAAGTCTCTCAGCCCCACTCACCTCACAGAGTGTTTGTTGTGGGGGAGGAAGGGAAAGGAGAATGTTAGCCGCTTTGAGACTCCTTAGGGTAGTGATAAAGCGGGATATCAAATCCAAACTCTTCTTCTTCATCATCATCATCACTGATATTATAGTTTCTCCCTGTGTCAGGGAACTGACATCGGAGCCAGAAGTGGAGGCAGGGCTCCCAAGCGATGCCGGAGAAGGGCCAAGCAGGGAGAGAGGGGACTCAGCAGCTGGGGAAGGAAATCAGCATAACACCAGGGATAAAGGGGGGGGCGGATGGGGGAATCGGAGAGAGGGCTCCAGGACTCTTCGCCGGAGACCAGCGGGGAGAGCACAGGTCCTCCGCTACCCACACCCACCCTGCGCAGAAGACTTCCACGCAGGGAAAGTAGGCGTAGACTTGGCGTCAAAGAACTTCTTTGCTGGAAGAAGTTCAAGAAACGCCCACTGACGGATCCTGCTAGCGACTGAACAGCCACAAAGTGAAGGGGTGTCCAGCCAGGAAAGGTTTAACCAGGCTACCTAGCCAGGAGTGGCGGCAACTTACACACGAGCAACCCCATATAACCATTACACCCTGTGTGGTATATTTTACTTACTGTTTTTTTCTGTGATGGGGACCCATCTAGTCACACGGTCCTAAATCATATGATTTTGCTAAAAGTTTAGATATATGAATATCTGGTAACTTTAAAAACATAATAGTTTAAAGTAATATTATTTGTGCCCCCAACTTCAGCCAAAATGGAAAAGCTGCTTTTTCTCTCCTGCCTTCTTTATAGCCCTCTTGCATTAACAGGGTTACTGTAGAACCCTGCAGCTGTATGAAGTATTTGTAAGCTTTGGGATTTATTTTTTTAGCAAGCTTGGATCATTCCATGCTGCACCTACTCCTCAATACTTACACGTCTGAAAACATGACCATCTTTTTGTTTGAACTTTAACAATTAATTGGCTAAAGATCCAATTTGGGGGAGAGGGGAATGAAGTTGTCACAAAAGAAGAGATGAAGAGAAGCCCTCAGTTGTCTTGTAGAGCTTCATCTTCCCTGCCCCCATGTCCAATTTTTGGCTTTGAAAATAAAACTTTCATTTAATTGAAAGTGTCTAATTTATGGGGGGGGGGGAGCGTGGAAATGAATGGGAAAGTGAAACTACCAAACTACCTGTTATCCCCAGGAGGTTTTCAAAAGAGGGCAGGGAAAAGGCTTAATACTTCTGTATTTCTGTCATAGTTTTGTCATATGTAGATGCAGTCATACCTCGGGTTACAGACGCCTCAGGTTACGTGTTTTTGAGTTACGGACACAGCAAAACCCGGAAGTACCGGAACGGGTTACTTCCGGGTTTTGCTGCTCGTGCATGCACAGAAGTGCTAAATCGTGCTTTGCGCATGCGCAGAAGCTCCAAATCGCAACTTGCACATGCGCAGACGCGGCACTGTGGGTTGCGGACGCTGCGGGTTGCGAACATGCCTCCCACACGGATCACGTTCACAATCCGAGCATCCACTGTATAGATATATTTCTGTCTTAGTTTTGTCATATGTAGATATATATATATATATACACAATTTCCATTTTTTATTTTGTGCTACCACTTTCAGATCATTGGAGAAGTCTCCCCACACACTTTTTTTGGGGGGGGGGGCGGGAATGGGCCCTGTAAATTCCTGTGTACAAACAAAACAAAGAAGTGAAGGAGTCAGTTGGATCCCTGGAGTAAATTATTAGCTTAGGGTCTTTGGGCAGCGTCCAACAAAGTACTATCTCTCAGAGAAGGAATTTTGGTTGCACAACAGAATTTCCACTCACTCTCCGTCTGTTCCAGGGGTTGACCCAACTTCCAGAGTAGATTTGGAGAGAATGTGGGGCAGAAAGAGTGGAAGTTCTATGGTGCAAGTAGAAATTCCTGTGCCTAGAAGAAGCACTTTCTTTGATACCACTCTTAATTCTGCTCCAAGTTGACTTCAGCTTTACACAGAATTTTTCACACTCGTAGAGCAGACTTATTTCACTGATTTTTTTCATGTACTGTTCTTTTGAAAAACAAAGCCCAGTTAGACTCTTGGGATACATGGAACCCTTTCCTTGTTTACTGTAAGCTCTATATTTCACCTGGGAAGAGTTTTTGGTTCCTCCCCAACCATCCTCTATCTGATAATGACAAAATAGATTTTCATTGAAAATTATTAAAGGGGAAAGAAACTATCAGTGGTTTTTTTTTATTATTTCAAGCAATTGAAGGACAAGTTTCACAGCACTGGTTTCTTGGGAAACTAAAGTTTCCTTTATCCTAAGACTTGCTGCTTTGGAAAAGTGTTCCTTTTACTTCCTATTTGGAGAATAGTTACGGATTTTTCCTCTTTCCCTATATTATGTAGTATGACTTATTTGTCACAGCCAGCTGGACTTCCTTCTTGAATGTGCAGTTTTAAGGCCTGTGGGCACCTTCCTGGGTTAGTATGGTGATTCTAGGCAGCTGGGATAAACTCAGTCAGTAGAGCATGAGCCTCATGGATTCGAGCCTCACATTGGGCAAAAGATTCCTGCATTGCAGCGGGTTGGACTAGATGACCCTCTGGGCCCTTCCAATTCTACAATTCTATGATTCTATGAACAAGGGATCCTATTTTAATGCACAAGCTTGACGAGAGTCTTCCGAGGTGAACTACTACATGACAATTCATTGGCTCCATTGCCTACTGAGCCATTTGTCTAGTGAATGGAAAGTCACGGGTAAATCGTGTCCTCCCTAAAAGAGGGCACATGTTGCAGTGAGACCTGGAGACTGACCTCCTGGTTGTGGGTGGGTCTATTGGACAGCCACAACACCCGATTGGTAGATCCCTTGTTGCTGGGTATAATCTGGCCAATGGGGTGCAGTCTAAATGGATCGAGGGACCTATATAAACCCATGCAATATCTTTATTTATTGTCATTGTCCCATGCAGGACAATGAAATTGAAAAACTACATAAAAACTACATAAAACCTACATAAAACTACATAAAACTACATAAAAACTACATAAAACATTCAAAAAACCCTAAAAACTCTGAAACCCCATTTTAAAATATACTATACTATAGAGACCCCTTATGCTGCATTTAGAACCAGAATTGCATTTGTGTAGAAACTGTTTCTCAGGCGGCTAGTCCTGGCCTTTATAACCCTATACCTTCTTCCAGAAGGCAGAAGCTGAAAGAGATCATTTCCGGGGTGTGTACTATCCTGCGCTATCTCTGCCGCTTTCTTATGGCACCTGGCAGCATAGATTTGATGCACATGTCTCAGAGCTTCCTCTTTTGGCTCGTGCATCGGAACACCCACCGACCTCTCCCTAATTTTAGGGCATTTTGCGATTGACCTTGCAATGCTATCGTGTGTCATTTGTCGTTGGGACAGGGGCACGGCAGGAATTTTCCCCACTTGGCTGATTGGCTGTGGCCATTTGTGTTTCACCTGCCATGTAGCAATTCGTCACAACTTGTAAGGTTGCGGATATGCACTGGTTCATGTGATAGGGATGGGACAATGGTCTTGCCATCCTTATGTGTAGGGTATTCCATTAAAGGAATCCAAGGACTCAACTTGGTTTGGTCAACCCCCAAAAGGGGGTTGTGCCCGTGCCTGAGTCCAGGGGAGCATCTGGGGAGTGAACAGAATCTGTTCCCAGGCTTTTCACCTGCCTCAGGTGTTCACCCTTGGCTGACCTATGATAGAGCTCTGGGTCAGTGCTACCTGCAACGGTGGAGGGAGCTAGTCAAACCAGAGCCTATGCAACCACTCACTTTTCTGTAATCAATAAAGTTGTAGCCTAAATTCTGCCAAAAACCAAAACTAAAATTTGAGTCAAATGTGTCTTTATTTAAGGGGCAGGTCTCTGGGTCTGAACATGCAAATAGCAGCCAGCCTAAATCCAGACCTCTTTCCTACAGAGTCTCACATTTTGGGTGGAAATATGCAAAACCATAGTCAGGGGAGCATGCAGACACTACAGCTGCATTGCACATACCCTTTTAAACAAAAGTTCCATCATGTTATACAGTACATGCATTTATTGTGAAGAAATCCATTTCATCTTTTAATTGCAGCTTTGTTCAAGACAAACTGTCAGAATGAATCTACTAGGGATCCTTTTTAAGTGTCATCCATTAAACCATTAGAGCATTCATTAAAACTGTTAGCACAGACTTGTTATTCATGAGTTATTGGTCTTTCACACTTCTACAATGTTTCTGCCAATATCACTCTATTCTCTGTTCCAGCCTGGCTATTCAGACCTAGGAAATATAGATTAGATTTCTCTCTC
Source organism: Podarcis gaigeae (assembly GCF_964106915.1). NCBI lineage: Eukaryota > Metazoa > Chordata > Lepidosauria > Squamata > Lacertidae > Podarcis > Podarcis gaigeae. The sequence continues at coordinate 21,049,225 of NC_139694.1, forward strand.
CAGACAGGTCTTTGATGAAGTATGGTGAGGTTGAGAGTACCAAGCTAAGATTAGACTGTTTCCCTAGATTTCACAGAAATATTATTATTTATTGATTTTATATACCACCCTATACCCGGAGGTCTCAGGGTCGTACACAGAACAAAATAGTGGCAACTGGATTCAAATATATAATTAAATATAGATCCAAGCATTGTCTGCTACATATTGCGGGGGGGATATGATGTGAATTACCTAATTTTGAAGACAAATATTACTCAGTGTGTAGTGGATATGATTTGGAACAATTTAAGAGTTCTTCCAACCTGGACACTTTAAAAATTTGATCAGGAGGATAGAAGAAGAAGAAGAAGAAGAAGAGTTTGGATTTGATATCCCGCCTTTCACTCCCCTTCAGGAGTCTCAAAGCGGCTAACAATCTCCTTTCCCTTCCTCCCCCACAACAAACACTCTGTGAGGTGAGTGGGGCTGAGAGACTTCAAAGAAGTGTGACTGGCCCAAGGTCACCCAGCAGCTGCATGTGGAGAAGCGGAGACACGAACCCGGTTCACCAGATTACGTGACTACCGCTCTTAACCACTACACCACACTGGCTCTCCACACTGTGGGATATGCCCACAGATCTGAAATCTTTAATTTGGTTTTTGATGATAGCTGAAAAGATAGTAAGGGCAACATGGCGGATATGCCAGCAAGCTTTGAACTGGCAGAAATGAATAAATTGACCAAACTGATTTACAGGAGAAAAGGCAAATTGTGGAAAGATTGAAAATTTCCATCAATTATTGGAATGCAAAGTGTGGAAATGCAAGGCTGGAAAGGAATCTATTTTTTGTAATGATGGAAACATGGATTCATTGCATCACAATAAAAAAGAGAAGGAAGGAAGGAAGGCCTGCTTTCTTTATGAAATCTTTTTTATTGGTTTTACAAATACAAGGTATAAATAAACACAAACTAGTAAAAACATAACTATAAAAAGAGATTCTCCGAATCTTGCGACTTCCCCCCATCCCCTCCATGGGGTCTCATTTTAAACATCTACAACTGCATATTCATCCGTACTCCAATTTTTATATCAAAGCATATTGTCCATAATATTTTTTACAATACAAGTGGGTCAAAACCCTGCTCTTGTTATCATCTGCTTACAGTGGTCCCCTAAGTAACTTTTAAATTTTCCCCATTCTTTTATAAAGCTTTTATCCTCTTGGTTAAATAATAATAATAATAATAATAATAATAATAATAATAATAATAATAATAAATTATTATTTGTACCCCGCCCATCTGGTTGGGTTTCCCCAGCCACCCTGGACGGCTTCCACAAAGACCAAAAATACACTAATATGTCATACATTAAAAACTTCCTTGAACAGCCTTAAGCTGTCTTCTGAATGTCAGGTAGTTGTTTATCTCTTTGACATCTGATGGGAGGGCGTTCCACAGGGCGGGCACCACCACCAAAAAGGCCCTCTGCCTGCTTCCCTGTAGCTTTGCTTCTGGCAATGAGGGAACCGCCAGAAGGCCCTCGGCGCTGGACCTCAGCATCCGGGCAGAATGATGGGGGTGGAGATGCTCCTTCAGGTATACTGGGCTGAGGCAGTTTAGGGCTTTAAAGGTCAACACCAACACTTTGAATTGTGCTCGGAAATGTACTGGGAGCCAATGTAGGTCTGGTTCCTGAGTTTTCCAGTCAGCTTTGCCATCTCGGCATAGTCCATCAACTTTGCCATTCTTCTCTGGTAAGGACTTTGTCTTCTTTCCAATTCTGAGCTAATAACATCTGGGCGGCTGTTGTTCCATACATAGAGAGTCTTTTCTGCTCCTTTGCTATGTCGGTACCTGTAATTCCTAGTAAAAAAAAAAGGCTTCTGCTTTCTGTACTGAGCTGTCTCATTTGATCATGGCCAATGTACACAGCCAACTTGTTGATCCTCCATTCCCATGCACCCCCTTGCATTCAAACTACTAATGAATCTTATTTGTTATAACAGGTAAGATTAATTGCAGCATCATAACTCTAGTGTGGTTGCAGCAGCTCTGATACACACCTTTGGGAGAGACACATGAACAGGTGCCCTTCTGTTCTTTGCAGCACTGGGGACACCTTTGTGCCCACACATGTGGAGCTTTTTCTGGCTTTAATAAGAATGAGGAAGCCCCCGAGAGAATGCTCTGTGTGCACAATGGAACCCCAGGGAGCTTTAAATTGCTTCAATTACAGCTTATCTTTTTGGTGGTGTGCCAAGAGGCAACTGCTGTTATTAAGGTACAGCTGTACCTTACCTTTAATCTGCAGTGAATATCTGCTAGGTGTTAAATGCAGCCTATCTCCAGCATAATATGGGTCAGAAGGGACCTAGCCTGCAGTATCTCGTAAGAAACAAAAAGATGGTACACCCGTGTGTAGGAAGGGCGTTTTATGAAAGATTTCTGACTTGAGATGCTTGTGTTTGTCTAACTGTGGCTGTGCTAATTAAAAAGTATAGGCTGGAAAACCAGCCCTAGAAAACTAAATACTTCATTTGTTTCTGGAGAACATGGAGAATCAGGAAAGAATAAACAGAGGAATTGCTGTACTCCCCGGTTTGAAGGAAGCCGGTCCTCAGGTGTGGAAGCAGTACATAAAAACTACAAGCAGCTGAAAATGACGCTCTTTGCGCAGTACGAAAAACAGAACTTTGTTGTTGATTTTGGTAAATCACTGAAGCTTCAGATAATATGAAGGGCGGCCATTTTCTGTACTTTCTTCCACACTGGGAGCAGTGGACTCGTAATCTGGTGAACCGGGTTCGCTTCCCCGCTCTTCCACATGCAGCTGCTGGGTGACCTTGGGCCAGTCACACTTATCTGAAGTCTCTCAGCCTCAGTCACCTCACAGAGTGTTTGTTGTAGGGGAGGAAGGGAAAAGAGAATGTTAGCCGCTTTGAGACCCCTTAGGGTAGTGATAAAGTGGGATATCAAATCCAAACTCTTTTTCTTCTTCGCTTATTTCTAGCTAAAAATAAGATTTTAAGCTTTTGCTTCATAACATTGACCTCACATAACTGAGTCAGATGAGTAAAACTTACATCCTAGTAAGAGTGTTTCGGGATGTTGCCTAAGAAGTTTTCACAATACTCCCCAATGTTTGAAATCATTTCCTCAGCAACATGTGAATAAGTCCCCCTCTATGTCCAAATAATATCCCGACTGATTATTTTTTTTAGGAGGTGTGGAACTATAGAGTACCCTCAGAAGGGCTTTTTGTCCCTTTCTAATGTTTGATTAAATAGCTGTTTCACTATATGCAGACATTGGGGTGGGGTGGAAGCATCACTGTGTGAAAATAGTGACAAAATGGGCTACCCAAACTCCCCCATCTCCTTGCAGTCCACAACCAATCTCAGTTTCCTGCTTCTGCTGCTGCTGCTGGCAGAGAAGATGAGGAAAGCCACCCTGTGCTGTGACATATTTCCTTTAGTTCATGGTGTGAAGCAAAGGTTGTAAAGACTTTCCCCTCTCCATTCATTCTCTCCTCCAGGAAGTGGAGGCAGGATCTTGGGATTGGAGCGGTTAGTAACAGATTGAGGAGTGTGTGAGTTTGGAACAATTGGTGAGAAGATGGGGCAGAGGCAGTTTGGGGCAAACAGTTGGGGGGATGGGGATGGGCAAGGAGGGGCAGGTCAGGATGACTGTGGGGGATGGCTGGGGTGGACTAAGCTGTGAGGGAAGCAGGGTGAGACATGAAGGATGAGGGTTTCACAAGAGATGGAGGGTAGGAAGGACTGGAAAGCAATTCGAGCAGGGCAGCAGCCCCTAGTATAACTCACAATTTCTGTGAGCAGTACTCTTATCAGTGTAGGTGTAGTCCTAGGTACCGGATGATGGAAAATATAATAATAATAATAATAATAATAATAATAATAATAATAATAATAATAAATAATATTTATACCCTTCCCATCTGTCTGGGTTTCCCCAGCCACTATGGGCAGCTTCCAACAAAAGATTAAAAGTACAATAAAGCACCAGTCATTAAAAACTTCCCTAAACATGCTATCAGGATCTACCATCTCTGTCCCTCATCATCTCTATGTCCTCATCTTCATCCAGTTTTGGCTGTGGAGCAGATAGCAGTATGTGGCACTGCACAATGTATTGCTTGCATTGCATTGCACTGATTCTCCTATGCAGTCCTGTCTTACTAATATGAAGCTTAGCAGGAGACAGGGTAAAATATAACCAGAATTGGAAAAGAAAGTGCAGAATGAAAGGGGACTAAAGGGGAAGCTACGTGTTACAGCACAGCTGTGCATGACATTAGCCCCTGCTCTCCTTCAAAGCATCTTCAGGGTGATTTGCACTTTAAAGTGAACACGGGCCTGAATTAGTGCCAGAAGTCACCCCAAAGACCTTGGAAAATGTGATGCCTCTTCCATTTTAACAGCTCTTCCAAAATTGCTTGCAAGCCGTCCTGTATTAGATCAGCACCAGATTTAAGGGAGTGCGGGCAGTTCCACTGCACAAAGCACCAAGCTGAGGGGCGAATAATAATAATAACAATAACAATAACAATAACAATAATAATACCACCTATATGGAGTGCTTTCTTCTGGGGGTACGCATACCCCTAAACCTTTTGTGAATCTACGTTTGGCCTCCTTGAGGGGCAGTATTTCAGTATGAGTAGGAAAATGAGAGCACGCCTAAAAAAGTATTTTAGGGGAAAAAACACTGCCTATATTTATATGGGTACCTACTGAAAAGATACATAAAAAGCAACTGTACCAAAATCTGGTATCTGAAGAAGTGTGCGTGCACACGAAAGCATATACCCAGAACAAACTTAGTTGGTCTCTAAGGTGCTACTGGACTATTTTTTTATATATTTCGACTGCGTCAGTCCAGCATGGCTACCTACCTGAATCTTGTACCATAACGAGTTGTTGTGAAAATGAGACATATTTGGAGTGGGGCACCAAATTTTGTCCTCGCTCAGGGTACCACATTACCGCAGTCCACCCCGATTAAATCATTGTGAACCAGCAATGCTCAGCCTCCACAAAGAAGTGTGTTCTACAGCTCAGTTGCTGGTATGGAAGAGCTGCTTTCTACATATGCTTAAATTCACCATGTACAAACCAACCAGCTGTTTGGATAAGATTTCTGCAGAAACGTCTTTCCCTTGGGAGCATCAGGAATTTTAATTGATGATCTTTGGTTAGATACTTTAGAGCCTACGCTCAGAACAAGGGGTTTGTGGCAGCACTAATGAAGTCTCTTTTCCCTTGCAAATGTACAGAGGCCACAGGCGTTCTATAGAGAAAACCCCCAGTTCTATGGTTGCCATAGCTAAATCTACTTGAGCCTTTCATTATTCTTCCTCCGTTTTATTATTATAACCTCTTCACATCTCTCTCTCGCACAACAACAACAACAGAATAGGTTTTTCTCTTGTTTTGTGTGAGAACAGATAGAGTATCTTGCAAGGCCAGCGGTTAAATGTGATTGTCAATAAGGGCTTGCCCACACTTGCACTTTTCTTGTGCTGTCTAAGCACAAGTTTTCCGCTTTTCCCTGGAGAAACCTGCCCTTTGAACATTGATTCAGAGCAAGCTGCCCCAAACCCAGTTGGCATTCTGATTCTGCGGGTTTCTCTAGGGTAAAGCGGCGAGACAAGCAGACATCCAGTTGTGCCCTAAGTGCCAGTATGACAAACTGCAGTGGAATAAGACCCACACTTAAGTCCTTTGAGCTATGTAATACATGTGAACCTTTTATAAAAGGTAAGTATTTCCAAAATAAAAATAGTTCTTCAGCTAATAATAACTATCCCTTCTCTCTCTCTCTCTCTCTCTCTCTCTCTCTCTCTCTCTCTCTCTCTTTAGTCAATTGACCCAGGGCAGCAATTCACATGGGAACACTCTAACCTGGAAGTAAATAAACCAAAGAATAGATATGCGAATGTCATCGCTTATGACCATTCTCGAGTTCTCCAATCAGCAATAGAAGGTAAGGTGAAAATGGAACCAAGCAAACCTTCAGACATTGTATATTAAAAGCAGTTCATCTTCCACAAGATCAAACTTGGCTAAAATTCAGGGCTTTGAAATCCACATACTGATATTTTGTTATATTTCATTTTGAAGTGCTTAAACACATGAAAGAGTTCCTTACTTAATATGCAATTAACATACATGGTACATTGATGTAGTTCTTTTACCCAGCAGTAACAAAAAGTGTTAAAGGTATGTGTAAATTTGTGGTGTGGGTGTCAGGGATGTTTGTGTGTGTGCATGTATGAGAAAAAGCAGGCGCCTCGTGGAAGATTTTTTCCCCTGCAGTGATAATGTGTGAACCAGAAAGAACCAGAAAGAACAGTGTTTTGCTTTCTGATCTACCTCAGAGACGCTGGGTCTTCCTAAAAGCATTACATAACAAAATAAATTGAGCAAACGTCTCTTGCAAGTTACTAATAGATACCATTTGAACTGTTTGTGCTATATTATGGGACATGTTATGCTAGAAACTGTTGCAGGGGGAGCGAGACATATCTCTTGGTTTTGTAAAGTTTTCACACATTCATGAAAGGTCTTGGACTGATCCCTTACATTTCAGGTTGGGGGTCTGGGAATAAGACCTTGAAAGGCTGGCTTTGACCAAAGTCAAAGGCTTTGACTTTGAAATAAGTTGCTTTTTATACCCTTAGTTCCAGGAAAGGAAATCCAGAGATCGTCTTTTGTGGTACGTTCATAGCTCAGCAGCAGAGCACATTGTTTTATGCATGAGATTTGAGATCATATCCTCAATATTACTAGTTAAGGGATCTCAGGGAAGAGAGCTTGATGTAGAGCCACTATATACAACCTTGGAGGACTGGATTAAAAATCAGTTGGGCAACTCTAGGTAGATCTACTGGGCAGCTCTTCAGAGAGACATTGTTCACAGGTAGCTTAACATGTTTGCATGTGGCTTACTCTGGTTCATTAGCGAGCCCTTGTTCACACATAAGCAAGCATATGGGCTCTCAGAATGAAAATCACATCTTCTTCACTCCTCTCCAGGTCTTCCTGCTGCCACAATACCTGCAGCTAAGCCAAACAAAGCCAAAGCAAGAAAAAACTTTGGCGAGACAACTCACGAGCCCTGGTCCATGTAGTTCAGTAGCAGGAGGACTGGGGTGAAATGAATAATAACAATTGTTCTTATTCTTATTATTTGTACCCCACCCAACTGACTAGGTTGCCCTAGCCACCCTGGGTAGCTTCTAGCATATGCCAAAACATAATAAAACATTTAAAAACTTCCATATACAGGGCTTCCTTTAGATGTCTTCTAAATTAAATAAATAAATAAATAAATAATAAATTTTTAAAAAAATTATACCCAGCCACTCTGGGCAGCTCTCAGCAGAATATTAAAAACATGATAAAACTTCAAACATTAAAAACTTCCCTAAACAGGGCTGCTTTCAGATGTCTTTTTAACATCAGATAGTTGTTTATTTCCTTGACATCTGATGGGAGGGCATTCCACAGCGTGAGCACCACTACCGAGAAGGCCCTCTGCCTGGTTCCCTTAACTTCTTGCAGTGAGGGAACTGCCAGAAGGCCCTCGGAGCTGGCCCTTAGTGTCAGGGCAGAACGATGGGGATGGAGACACTCCTTCAGTACACTGGGCCAAGGCCGTTTTGAGCTTTAAAGGTCAGCACCAACACTTTGATCTGTGCCTGGAAAGGTACTGGGAGCCAATGTAGGTTTTTCAGGACCACTGTTACATGATCTCAGTGGCCACTCCCAGCCATGAAGCAGCCATGATTTTTTCTGTTGCCACTCAGACACTTGCTTCTTTTTGGCTTTGTGTTGTGTGCGAACCAGGCCAACATGCAGGTAGAAGCTAATACTGTGTTTAAGTGTGTTGAAGTCATAGTGAAACAAAAACAAAAAAGAACTTGAAAGGATTTAGTGCACATGGAGTATTTAATTCTTGTGGCGTGGTGGTAGTGTTGGTAACTATTTTAAAATGGTGACCTTCAACCACAGCTGAGTTTACAGAGGTCTTAATTGCTTTTACTCCTCTGCCAAGCACGACTTACAATCCAAATTGTCTAGATGAGGCAGTCCTAATTATCAGAAAACACGACCATTTGGCGCATTAGAAATTGATCCATGGACGGATTCCTCCAAAGGCCACCCCACTATTAACTCCCTCGGCTAAAAGATGCTGCTTTTAGGCATAAGGAGATGCTTCTGTCAGGAGGCCCTACACACGAGTAGGAGTCTGGTAGAGACACATGCCTGACTGGCATGTTCTCTCCTCCTGGTCAGTCATTTGGGAGATTCAAACTCTTTCTCCAGAGCGAACATCACAGCAACTGATACCTTAAGGCATCAGCACACTTCAAGATCAGCAGAGTACAATATATGCAGTCAGCGTACAGACTCAGCAGCGCAACATTTGGCTAAACTACGTTTATTTACATATACAGTGGTACCTCGCGTTAAGTACTTAATTTGTTCCGGAGGTCCGTACTTAACCTGAAACTGTTCTTAACCTGAAGCACCACTTTAGCTAATGGAGCCTCCTGCTGCTGCCGTGCCGCCAGAGCACAATTTCTGTTCTCATCCTGAAGCAAAGTTCTTAACCTGAAGCACTATTTCTGGGTTAGCGGAGTCTGTAACCTGAAGCGTATGTAACCTGAAGCGTATGTAACCCGAGGTACCACTGTACACATTTGGAGCATTGTAACTCAGCTACTTCCTCTTCAGCATCAGACAGCAAAGAGAAAGAACAAAAGGACAAATGTCCTACATCATGGAAACACAGTCATACAAACATCCTGTCTCCATCACTCCCCACAATGTGGAATGAAAACATACACCGTCATGTGATAAAAACAATCCCATGACTGCAGCATGGGAAAAGAATCCTAACAGTTTCAACTAGTTTTGTTATTTGCACAGGAGCTTATAGCTCCTTCCTCCCTCATATATAACATGCTAAATTGTATGACACTTAATCTTTTCTTAGATAAGCCGCATCTGATACCCCAAACAAGCAGTCGCGGGACGGAGCAATGACTGTGTTTATAAGTGTAATCAATTCTCCAGTGTGCTATGCAAAGCTAAGTGAAGGCTTTCTGAAGGAAAACACAACCCCACTATTGAGCCTACATCTCTGCCTAATTTTCTGCAGCTGCATTTCAGAGGCTTTGATAGCAGACAGCTTTTTCCCAAATATATTAGAAAATTTAAATGATTGCCTTGGAAAAAAATTTGCATGTAATAATCTGCTTACATTTGTTCCACCTGTAAGGCAATTTACATGATATTGACTGCATTTTAGCTGTGTCAGTTATGTTCCCTCATATCAGGCTTCCCAGCCCAAATGTCACTTCACATGTATATTAATTAGAGATTTGGATATCCAAAAAAGAAAAAGAAAAAGAACCTCTTTTCTTAACAAAGTGTGTTGGCTTTGCACTCTCAGCTCCCTGAAAAGAAGTGAATTGTTTCCTCATTAGGGAAATTCATGGGCATTGTTGAGCCTGTTCTGCTTTTCTTCATTGTTTTTTGCTTCTGTGGAATAGAGATACAGGCCAAAGTACATCCCATGCTAAAACAATCAATTTTATCTTATTTTTTTCTGGAAAGAGATCTGAGTAAGCAGTAAAGCCTAGTTTGAAAGGGCTACCGGATTCAGTGTGTGTGAACCAAGAACTTCCTTGGTAAACAAACAAACAAACAAAACCCAAGCAACTTTCTGTGCAAGAAACAAAGTTTAGTCAATGGCATGAGAAAGAGAAAATGTAGAGCTTTTTTAAAAAAAATAAAGTTTTTTTATTGATACAACAAGAAAAAAGGAAAAAAACCCACAAATACCAAATTACACACAAGAATAACCATAGACACATAATTTTCTTATCAAAAATAAAACATCTATTGGTCTTAACACTAAAGACCCAACCTCCCGTCTATTCCGTATTTCAAATTCATATTACTTATTGCCAATACACACTTTTATCATAATTAAACTTATTCTTAATAAATCTAATTTCTTATATCCACCTTGCAACTATTACTGAAGTTCCTCGAATGCTGCAACAGAATTTAAACTACTATATTTGTTTTTCAGATATTCTTTGAAAACCTCAAAGAAAATGTAGAGCTTTAATTTAATCAGCGCTCCTGTTAAGTGCAGTGCAATGTTTTGGTCTTTCCAGAGACCCAAACCTGAGCTAGAAAAGAAATGTCATATTATTTTACTTTTCTCCACTTGTAGAGGAGAAAATATGTATGTTAAAATTAAAATGCAGCCTAGTAAACATACAGGGGGTCCTGACAGGGCTACAGGGCTGCATTTTTATTTCATCCATGCACTGCCCAAGTTGCTAATTTGCAAAATAATTTTTATACAATGACACCATCTTGGGTTGATTTATGATGACACACCTTTTAAATGCTTCGATGCACGTTGAGACTGACATTAAAGCATGCCCTAGACTAAGTTTGAAATGTGAATTGTGCCAGGAAGTTCTTAGTCAAGATTTTTTTTTTTTAAAAAAATGACTCTTCATCTTCTTTGAATATTGGGGAAAACTATATAAGGGCGGTAGGGGGTGTTCATCATCCAGCAATTGCCACATCAGCTGATGAGAAACAACCATCACAGATCAGAGAGAGTTTTCATGATCTGCAACCAGGGCCGGATTTAGGTTTGATGAGGCCCTAAGCTACTGAAGGTAATGGGGCCCTTTCTATGTCCAGCTGTCCTTTGTCAACAACAAATTGTCGCTGTTTTGTGTGTTGAATATATGATATATGGTAATTTATGGACCTAAAGCAATTTGCACATGTTGCCATGCAATCAATCCACACAGAATGTAGGCACCCTATATATAGAAATGAGCAAACCGGTGATATTTTAGGGAGCAGGCTAGTGGGCGGGGTCCATGACTTACATCATAGGAGTCTACACAACACAAAACGTTGTTGTATGTAGGTTTTATTTTATTTCTATTTTACCTTATATTTTGGAAATGTATATCCAGGTGTTTTTTTCTTTAATTTTTTTTTGGGGGGGCCAAGAGAATGGGGCCCAAAGCTATAGCTTGTTTAGCTTATACATAAGCCACACTGTTTGCGACATTACATCCAGCTCAATACTTTGTCACTGGAAACATTCGTCGGCTTGGCCTAAAATGTTGAGCAACTAGGGATAAAATTGACACAATCCATTTGGTTATTTCTCAACCTTCTATCTGATTATTTCTCCAAGATGTTCAGAGTAGCGTAACCCATTTTATTTTCACAAGAAGAGTGTGTGACTGGCCCAAGTTCTCCCAGTGAGGTCCTTGTGCAGAGATTTGAACTCAGGTCTCCCTTTTTCAAATGTATGACTACTTTGCCCTACACACTTTCAACCATGTTTTTAACTCTGCCTGAATTGACGGCGAGCCATATCCATTTTTGGCACTTGATTTCAGAAATATATTTAGCTGCTTTTCATTTCTCTCCCCTTTTATAGTACAGCTTTTGCAAGAACATTATTCAAAATATATCCGTCTTCTTGTATTTCTAAGAATTTTAAAACAGTGGGTTGTAATGCCATATTTAAGTGGAATGCCTTTCCCAAGCTTAGAGACTTTATTGCCAGGCTCTAAAGAAACAGTAAACATTCCAAATATGAAAATAAAAATGCTGCCTAGCATTACATTTATTTCACAGCTGCATTTGTTTTTGGGTTACTATAGAAACTAGTGCTTTGATGTTGTTATGAGATTTAGGTTTTTGTGTTGTTGTTGTTGTTGTTGTTTTTTAAAAAAGGAACTTAGCCAAATATATTGAACTCCAGAATGCATATTTCAGTGCATTTATTTTATCCTTCCAAGGATTTTCCTTTTTTAAAAAAAAGTTGTCCGTAAAATGCTTCATTAAAAAACATTTGGAATTTGGAGTGAACCCAATTTTATTCTGCTCCAGTGTGATAGAGTACAGGATTAGCCAAGGGGGTGCCCTTCAGAAGTCCCATCAGCCCCAGCCAGTGTGGCCAATGGGCAGGAATTATGGGAGTTGTAGTCCAATAACACATGGAATGTACGAACTTGGCTACCCTGATATGGTGGATAGGTTTAGGAGACCTCGGTGGCCGTGGATGTGCCACTGTCCCTCATCCAAACCTCCCTCTCACAGAATTGTTACAAGGTGAAAATGGACAAACCCCATCAATGCCCCTGCTCTAATTCTCCTCCTCCTCCTCCTCCTACTTCCAGGAAAGACAGGATACAGATGTGATAATTTTGAGTTTGTAGGGTGTGGAATGGTCCTATGAATTGCCTGCTAACTGCCCACCCCAAATGAACTCAGTTTTCCTTTGCAAAATCCCTTGCAACTTCATACTCTTCTCTTTCCAGTACTTAGTGATCATCAACTTGCACAACTCCTTGTGCATGCAATTCTTCAAATGCCCTTATTTTGTTATTTAAAGGGCTTGCCCTTGGCACAGTTTTTCTACTGAGTTTTTGCTTGCAGTCAGGGTTTCTGATAGGTGTGTGTATGCCTGCCATGGTGACTTTAAATTTTACTAATCTTCTTACCAGCATATATCTTGTTGCAAGCTTATGTTATACACACACACAAAAAAATTTATATCTGCTTTAGTTCTTTTCCATTTAGTAAACGCAACTTCATTGTTTCCCACCAAAACTACATCTTCATTCCTTTTGTTCATTCGCCTGTTTTCCGAAGGTTATTGTTTACAAGCGCTATGAAGCTTAATCCTATTACTTCAAACTCTCTTTTAAAATATTCTTTAATTGCACATTTCTTAGAAGAGCATCTCCCAAGCAAAGGTTTATGGTTTAATTTGTCTTAAATAGGGAGATTGTGCAGTACTTAGCCTTTGTCAAGGCTTGAAACAATTTCACGATGCGATTTCAGTCTGCAAATAAAGTGTGAAGTCTAATTAAAGCTTTTTAAGATGACAAGTTTCTTCACTGAATCAAAGGAGGAATGCTGAGGTCTGCATTACCAGGCCTGTTGCGTAGCTCTTGTTTCATTTACCTTTGTACATACAGAATGTTCAGCTTGTTTTAGTGCCTCTTTTGTACTGCTCATGAAAGAAGCCTCGTAGTAAATCAGAAATAACAGCAAGAGAGTTTCTTACACCCCCAATCCCTTGTACTAAGGAATCATTCTGTTGCATTGTTTTTCGTTATCAGTTGAGTATGTCTCTATCTGCATACATAGACTGTAGCTGGAGGATGGTTGGAAAGGATAAGAGAGAGGGGCGTACACACACGTTTGTGTTTGTCTAGATATTGTTACACGCAACCCCAATCTCTCACTGTTGAGAGACTCTCCTCCACCTCGCCCACATTCCAGCAGCTGCTACAAGCTACCCAAGGGAGGAGGCCAGCAGTGGCGGCCATGGAGATACATTGGGGTGCTCCTTAACCGTCACATCTGTCACCACCACCACCTCATCCTCCTCCCAGAGGTGTAGGGGGGCACTGGCAAGGGAAATAGGACCATTCCAGGATCAAATTAGAAGCCAGGATAGCTTTTTTAATTCCAGGACTGCCCTGGAAAACTGGGGCACTTGGAGGGCATGGGAATAAAATACTAAATAGAAGAAAGCAGGCAGCAGAGGGCCTTCTTGGTAGTGGCACCTGCCCTGTGGATCTCCCTCTCATCAGATCTCAAGGAAATAAACAACTCTCTGACTTTTAGAAGACATCTGAAGATAGCCCTGTATAGGGAAGTTTTAATGTGTGGTGTTCACTGTGTTTGATCCTTTAATTTGCTCAAAGCCGACCAGAGTGGCTGGGGCAACCCAGTCAGATGGATGGCTATAATTGATTGATTGATTGATTGATTGATTGATTGATTGATTGATTTTCAAATAGGCCTCTCAAGCAGCATCAAGGGTTTAAGCAGTAAGAGCACACACTGGACCTCTGAGAGGGAAAAGATGTCACACCCAGGCATTCCTTGTCCACATATATCTAGGCTCTGGGAGTTGCTAGAGTTTTCTGTCTCTCTCACAGGGATGTACATAAAAGCAGAACCCCTAGGGAAATTAATCTGGATCTGCTTGAAGCCACCTGAGAACAAAGGCCTATATTCTTTTGATTCCATGATTGAGAAAAGAATGATATGATGTTTGCATGGTTCCTGGCCATGGGATTCTGTTATGCTACTAGATGCTTATTCTTTTAATTATTTCACAGCCAAATCTAGGACATGTTTCATTGGCACACACTCTGTACATAATATGCTGGGCAAAACTCAAGGTCTGGTTTCACTAATGCTGTAAATAGAGACTTATTTGGTTCTCATTAGTGTGAACTCGAGAGCAAATTTGGCTCATTGTCCCTCTTCTGACCCGTGCTTAAAAAAAAAGCTGGCTGCTGAAATGACTGACATCTCTGACTGTTCTACGCAAATTTAAATAATGATGGCAGTTGTTGCTGTGCTTGTGGGTTAAAAATGCCTCAAGCTATGGAGCTAACAAAGATTTGCAGAATTTCAATAAATTGCCTGAACTCTTTGATTGTTTTTGTACTATTAGTTGTGACACAGTATTGCCAGGGGCCTTTTCCTGCCACCCCCAAGCATGGCAAGAGGACCCTAAGAAGCAATCCCACATTTATATTTATTCTCAGGCAGCCGTCATTTCATTTCTCTCTCTGTTTGCCTGCTATTGCCAGAGTACATTGCAGAGATTGTAAATGACAAGGGTTTTCCATGAGTACCTATCCCATCCCCAAGAGCATAGATGATAAACGTAGTAGTCTTTAGTTGTGATTCAGAAGTGTATATGTGTGTTGTTAAAAGGCACACATACTAAGCTTCAGCCAGATTGCTTCATCATGTGGCTTGAAAGCATTCCGATATTATGGTGGCTGACTGGACAAGCCATCATTCATGCACCATCTCTACCAATGCTAGGTTTACACAAGCAACAATCTACACAGGCTTCATAAGAACAGCTACTCTAGAAGTCAGTCTCCAACAGAGGCCAACAGTAGGTCCAGCTCCGAGGCTCTTCTGGTGGTTCTGCGAGAAGTGAGATTACAGGGAACCAGGCAGAGGGCCTTCTCAGTGGTGGCACCTGCCCTGTGGAATGCCCTCCCACCAGAAGTCAAAGAGAAGAACAAGTCCCAGACTTTTAGAAGACATCTGAAGGCAGTCCTGTTAGTTTTATAATGTTTTTAATAATCTGCTGGGAGCTGCCAAGAGTGGCTGGGGAGGCCCGGCCAGATGGGCAAGGTATAAGTAATAAATTGTTGTTGTTGTTATGTGGGTCATGGATGAAAAGATGGGGCCTGGAAAGGGAAGTAGCTAAAGCAAAGGATTATTCCCCCAACAGAGGCAAAATACCTGATGAGACCACCCACTGACCAAGGTGTAGTTACTTAATAGAATTATCAAATTGTATCATTGGAATATTTTGCCCAAACCCACGACCCTGAGATTAAGAGTCTCATGCTCTACCAACTGAGTGATCTCTTTGGAAATCAAAGATGTGGAAATTTTCACGTTATCTTTGAATCAGGGAAATCTAAATTCAGAGGGGGGAATGTGTGAGATCCTAGTTCTTTGCAGTGGAAGTCTTCTGGTTATGCAGAATGAATGAGAGCACAGGCAACTTTGAATCTGAGTTGTTATACTCTGATGCTACACAAGCCTGTGATATAATGAAAGCTAAAATCATGCGAGGCCTTGTCATCATATTCAGCATGTAAAAACACCTGTTGTCCTTGTATTGAGAGGCTATTCAGCTCGAGGATTACGGTTTTGGTTCACTAGCCCTAAACTTGTTGAATGATTTGTTGAATTGAGGAAAGGCTGTGACTGATTTTTTACTCCAACCTTGATTAAAATAATATGAGAATATGAGTCTGATCTTAGATGTGGCATTGGCAGTGTGCTCCCTTGTTGATAATGCTGGAACATTGGTTCTTGTGGCTAGAAACCAGCCTCCCCAGAAGATCTATTGGTGCCATTGTGCACAGAAAGGTGGGAGTGGGATTCCACCCCCTGGTTTTTATTATGTTGTTCTTTGTTTTATTTCCAGGGCTTTTCTTTCTGAAATAATATGTGCTTTGCAGAACAATACCAGACATTTGTAAATGTTGTTCTAATTTATGCGGGAAAATGTTTCTATTATACATACACGGTCCACATCTTTCAGATATAATACCCACTAGGTATAGATTTCTCATGTTGGCCTCATTTCCCCTCTCATCTCCTTTGTGCAGAAGTGTTTTATCATCTTTGATAAATAGAGGGTGTGTGGCATTGTGCCCAGCTGGTGTTATTTTCTGAATCATTAACTCATACTTCCACATTCAGGAAATTCATGAAAACCTTCTCATTTAACCAGAAATGTTGTGAACCCCAAATTCTCTGCTTTATAATAAACTGTTCCTCTATCAGGCTTAGTGTAGAGCTTACAAATTAGGGCCTCTCTAAGCTGAATAACTACCATGTTTTCAGTGTATGATCCTCAGGGTAGTTTGCAGCAGAAAGAAATCATCGCTTTCCCCAGATCTGTGGGGCTCAGCTTAGCTCAGCAGAAGTAGTTACCCTTAGCACTTTCTTAGCACTTAGCTGGGGAGCCAGTGTGGTGTAGTGGTTAAGAGCGGTGGACTCGTAATCTGGTGAACCGGGTTCGCTTCCCCGCTCCTCCACATGCAGCTGCTGGGTGACCTGGGGCCAGTCACATTTCTCTGAAGTCTCTCAGCCCCACTCACCTCACAGAGTGTTTGTTGTGGGGGAGGAAGGGAAAGGAGAATGTTAGCTGCTTTGAGACTCCTTAAGGTAGTGATAAAGCGGGATATCAAATCCAAACTCCTCTTAAGCTTCAAGAGCTGTTCTTTGGGTTATATTGTAGAGTGGCTTCAATAAAACTTAGTGAACCTGAGCAATGATGGACTTAGAAATGCACTTTGTTTCGTTCAGCTTCTGGTGTGAGACCAAAATGGCAGTTCAGTATCCGTAGCTAACATACTGAGGCTTGCAATCAAAGACTTGAGTCCCCACTGAAATCAAGGGGGCTGCAGCGTTTATGATGTGCAGCCCTAAGTAAATTGGCATGCAGGAGACAGCACTGCTTGCCTTCTGTATACTGAGGTCTATTTCACACGACGCTTTCCCCTCATAAATGAAAAATTACAACCAGCATTCCACTTCTAAAGAAGAGAGAGAGAGAGAGAGAGAGAGAGAGTGTCTATGACCTGGAGCTAGTAGTCATCACTTTTCCCCTGATGCTAAAAGCTGTCCAAATTCTGGTTGCAGTTTGCTCTTGCTTATACAGATTTTAAGAAGTCTTTATAGTTGTTCAGGGTCAGCAAAGATGATACCGCAGGTCAAAGCAAACTTCATAAATAATCCATACAATTTTAAAATCATTTCCAAACTGTATTGAAATTTAAATAGGGTCACAACAGGTCATCATACTTCTTCAAAGATAATTGAGTGGTAGAATGAAGAATTGGGCACATAAGGATGTGTGTGTGGCAAAAAGGAAAGTTCTCTTAATGATATTATTCTGTTACTAAGAGCCGCTGCTTGCATTGTTTGCCAGCCCTCCCTACCCCTCTTGACAACTCCCCTCCCTGATCCCCCCATAGCTCACCCCAATCCCAAGATCCCGCTGCCACCACCACTCCCAGAAGAAAGAAGGAAAAAAGAGAACAAAGTCTTTCTCCCCATGCTGCTACCTCCTGAAGGATGCATTTTGAAATGCACACTTTGCTTCCTCCTGGCAGCGGCTGCTGAAGAGGAGAAAGTGATGGTAGCACAGAAGCAGACTCCTAGGACAGGCATAGGCAAACCCAGCCCTTCAGATGTTTTGGGACTACAACTCCCATGATCCCTAGCTAACAGGACCAGGGATAATGGGAATTGTAGTCCCAAAACATCTGGAGGGCCAATTTTCCCAAGCCTGTCCTAGGAGCTGAGGTCCATTCAACACCCCCCCCCATAAAATATTTGAGGTTGATGGGCATTGCTAGTCAAATGGTGTGCATGCACTGCATCTTGTAATCAATTATATGGGGTGGGGCCAACCTGCCCCCCCCATTTTATTCACGTTGGCACCCCTGGGTGGTAAGGAGTTTGTGAAGGCCTAGCTGCCCGACTGCCTGATCACCTGCTTTCACTGGACCACCTGTCTCTTTGCTCATCGCTCGCTCACTGGGGCCACTGACTCGCTCAGACCCCAGTCGTCTCTCACCCCTGCTATGTGTGCATGCCTGCAGGTAAGCAGACTACTGACAGCCACACAAACTGAAGCGCAATGGCTTTTTCTTGCGAGAAATGTAGTTCAAGGTGCTTTCAGGTCTTTGATTTATTTGGAGCAGCTCATTTGTTGAGCCAACCAGTGGCCTGTGGTGGGACAGCAATAGAGACCAAACTTGTGCAACTTACTAGTGAAGCATCATAACAGAAAGTGGGTGGGGAAGATTAAAAAATGATGCACTCTTCAGATTTATTCCAGCTCTCTCAACCTCTGTCACTGAGATTATCAATGTTTAGAGTAGGGACACACATAAAAATGTCTATACTGTTTGATTGTAGAAAAGACCTCAAAGCTGTTTTGCCTTCCTTCCTCCTCCCCGCCTATGATCATGACTGTTTTTCCCTTGATTTCTCCCATAAAGGTTTAATGGCTCCAGTTAAAATAACCAGGACAAATAACAAAGGTTTTTTGCCTTCGTCCCATGCTTCGATGATGCCAGAAATTTCTTGATAGCCATCAGTTTTCCAGACTAGTTGGACCTTCCATTGGTGTAGCAGAACTTTTCATAAAATCACATCTCTGCTTAATAATGTGAAAAGCCTTGGGATTAGTTTGGTTTTTTTTAAATTGCATTTGCTGGATAACAAGTGGCAATGTTATAATGACATTCTTTGAATAGAGAGCTTTAATGACATTGTGACACTTAGGATTTTTTTTTTTTAATGGAGTGGGGAGTTATAACATCACAACAGGTTATGTGTAAGAAAGACAATAGATTGAGAAACAGCTGGAGCCAAAATCACACTTATCAAGAATGGAAGAAAGTATTTTTACAGCAGCAACCCAGGTCCAGATTTTGACATATTGCTAATATTTTTAAGGCAATGATGTTGGTCACTTCTTAATATAAAGTTTTAAATAATAATAATAGACCAGTGACAGAAGAGCTTTCCCAATTCCTTAAGGTAAAATAGTTAATTTCTTCATTGATATTAACAGAAAGTGCTTTGGACATAGTTCTAGTGAGCAGCACAAAAAAGGAAAAGAGGATGGACTGTTAGGAAACCTTGGTTAGGTCATAATTTGATTTTGTGGAAAAGTTGGTTGGAACTAGAGTTTAAGATACCATATTTACTCGAATCTAATGCAAATAATGTTGCAAAAATTAAGGTGTGCATTAGATTCAATGGCACATTTACATTCGCCAGCAAATCCTTTTTTTGGTTTCAAGGTTCTGAAAATTGAGGTGTGCATTAGATTTGACGGTGCATTAGACCTGAGTAAATATGGTAATATGTTTAATTTCAAAGCCAGATTTTGTGGATCAGACAGGACTGATGAATGCAATAAACTGCATTATAATGAAAGATAATTTAGCAGATGCAAAGACAGTTATAATTTATTTGATTCATCAGTGATTATATGGCAACCTTCTAGAGTGAAATAGGTAAATATTTCATGGTAAATGCAAAGAACAAGCATCTTAAGATACTAAGAAAAACAAAGAAAGATGTATTAAAAAGTTGGAAAGTACTGAAATGTCATTTTGTTTCTTAATCAAAAAAATTGAAATGAAACAATATGAACTCTCAAGGCCATGGTCACATTTTGCTTTCTAGGCATACCAGGGAGTGATTATATAAATGCTAACTACATAGACGGCTACAGAAAACAGAATGCCTATATAGCAACACAAGGAGCTCTTCCTGAAACTTTTGGAGATTTCTGGAGAATGATCTGGGAACAAAGGGGCGCAACGGTTGTCATGATGACCAAACTGGAAGAGAGGTCCAGGGTAAGGCAACTTTATATTTCTTTATATTTATATTTGGCTAACCTTTCATGAGTAGTTTATCCATAAAACTGACTTTCAAATGTGATGGGACTTCCCAAAACGTCTATAATAGATTCTTCATTCATTTCAGCTTTTTTATTTGAGCTACACTGCATTAAAAGACGTCCAAACTACAGAAACTGGTATTTGTCTTTAATGCACAATCTTTTCTCCTTTTCTCCACACCTTGATATATATGGAAACCTTTAGGGAGATTCTCTTGAATGTCTCCAAAATTTCTATTTATTTCACTGGGTTATGTGTGTGTGAGAGAGAGATTAAATATGTACATTAAAGTCTTGGAGCTCACATAACTCTGTTCATGTGATAGCACTTTCCAGTTTTCCTAGTGATAAACTGCAAGTTTCGTTGACATGGCTGGTGTGATACCGTTATCATGTTTCAAAGAGCCTATCGGTCTTTGTTATCACATTGCCTTATTACCTTACACAGGGAGGGAGGCTGGGATGTGATGTGAAAAGACAATCTGCGATACGGATCTGGGTTGATGACTTAACACAAGCACTTGATATCTACAATGAGAAAACTGTTGAATGCTGTCTTCAGAACCAATTGCATTAACCAAATGCATTTTAAAGGACTGCACTATTCCAGGTTTTCTTAATGATTTGTCCCTTATTAAAAACGTTACGCGGATACGTTTAGCAATCTCAAGCCCATAGTCATTACAGTACACTGAAAATATTATTGCTTGCCTGATTATTCAACCTGTATTAATAATATTACTTACAAATATATGTTGATAATGAGGATCCCAGTGTACTCCCCCCCCCCATCAGCCTACTCTATATTTTATCTCGGTGCAGCAGGCTTTCAGTAGACCTCAGTGTAGAAGGATGTTTTGAGTTAGGCAAATGAAATTTTGCCTCTTTCTCATTATCTGCTTCTAATAATAAAGTTAACTTCTAAATAGTATTCAGTGCTACTACCAGTGTGAGGGAACAAACACTCCTTTGCCAAAGACTTTGTTACTTAAATGCCCACAGTTTATCATAACACTGCAGCCACAGCTAGGCTATTCACATAAACATGTTTTGCAATAACCAAATGAAATTTTGCTCAGTCCACTTATTAATTGCTTTTTGCAATTTCTAGTTAACTCTGCTGTCTGTTTTATTATTCTCTCAAAAGTGCCGGTCAGAATAATAATGCTCTTACCATATAGTTTTATTTGATGGCAACACATGCTGTGAATCTTGGAAGTACAGTTGCATTAGAACCTAGAGATTGCAACCTATATCTTTCATTTAAGGTGGTGGTGGGGGGTTTAGTGGTTAGTAAAATCTAGGAATTTAACCCATGGTATCTGATCAGTGATAGCCATATGTTTAAACCACAATGGCCTATTTCAGAGCAGTTTCCTGCAAGGGCAGTAAAAGTTACGGCTCTTTCCTGATTCCCCTGAAGGCAGGACTCCATAGGTTGTGATCCAACAAGCAAAATGCAGCCCACCAAGGTCTCCAAAAATATTTGAAGAGAACACTCCCAATGCTTCAAGAGTGCTCAGAATGTGCCTGTGACTGCTTCCAGCACTGGCCCTTGCCCCAAATCAAAGAAATAAATAATAATAATAATATTTTTTTATTTATACTACCCTGCCCTTTCTGGCTGAAAAACTGGGCTCAGGGCAGCTAACAACAAATTTAAAGCACTTAATTGTAAAAGCAGCATAAAATACAGTATAAAAAATGAATAACAATAAAATTCAAAGTTCAGAAATCAATTTAGGGGAAATAAACATTAGATAATTACCAGGGCTAGCTGGCTGAATTAGTCCTACTTGGGCCAGAGAGGAGGCCAGGGGAGAATTAGCTGTGGGGTCCCAGAGCAGGTAATCTTCATAAAAGGGGAGGGGAAGGGAAGAAAAGGGAAATAAAAGATCAGGCTGAATTCAACTTAAAGGCCAGGTGGAATAGCTCTGTCATACAGGCCCGACGGAAGGAGGTTAAATCCTGAAGGGCCCTGGTTTCATGGGACAGAGCATTCCATCAGGTCGGAGCCATCACTGAAACGGCCCTGGCCCTGGTGGAGGATAGTCTGACTTCCTTAGGGCCCGGGACCTCTAAACTTGGTTATTTATGGACCTTAAGGTCCTCTGTGGGGGATAAGAAATGCCTTATGACAGAAGAAAAGAGTGGTGATGGACAACGCTAGCCACCGGTGGAGCATCTTTGGAGCTGATACTGATGATAGGATATTGTTATAAGTTGGGGGGCAGGCTGTATGCCTGATCCCCCTCCTAATTCCTGGATCCAGCACAGATTCAGTTGGTAAAACAGCCAGGCTAGCTTCCTGTTGAGTTAATGGTCCTCTAAGTATGGGCCATTAGGGTGGCTCTGTGCCAGATGGCGAACAGATGGTCTCTCCTCTCTCAGCTCACTGGTAGTTAGAAGGACAAAGGCCAGAGTTGGGAGAGGTGTGTGTAAGTTGGAAGCAAAGCTGCAGGCTGAAGCCTGTAAGACCTGATTTCTGCAGGAATCCAAGGCAAGCAAGACCCTCTTGGTGTGAGCCCCTCCATCGTAGGCTCAGGTTGGGTATGTGTAAATAAACCATATATCGTGAAGACACTGCAGTCTCCGCTGTCCCTCATTCCACGGAAAACAAACTCGGGGTTAAAGCCCAGAGCCCTGGAATGTCACTTGCAACAATATACTGCCTGTGCAGTTTGTGACTGAACACAACCGCTGACCATACACAGAGGTCCACCAGGGTTCAACAAATGCCCTATTTTTATTGCCTGGCAGGATAAAGAAATACAGGGAGAGGTGGCAAACATAGCTGGTGAGCTGTGTTCTGGGTCTAAGATTGTGGGGGGATTGGTAACGAAGATACAATAATATTTATTGCACTTTTAATACCATAAAACAGATTAATGTAGCCCAAATGAGATGAAAACACATTATTATTTTTTAAAAGCAGCTGAGATACGAGTTGTGTTGTTATTCTTTGGTTTCTGTATTTTATGGTGCTTGTGAGACGGAGAGCAAGAGAGTGAATAATTTTTCCTCCTGTGCTGTGGCAGACTTGATAATTATTTTATCTGGAAGGCAAGAGCATTCTGCTGTGGGACCTCATCTCCTTCCTACCTTCCATCGTATTTTTGTTTACTTGCTTTCCTGTTGCTTAGTCCTGCAGCTGTGCTTGAGCGTTTCTAACCTGCTCTGCATAGATAAAGGGATTCTTTTTTTTCTTTTAAAGGGGTGGGAGGGAAGCACCCACAGACGCAAACTTAGTTGGTTCATTAGCATGTGTTAGATGTCTGACTAACCTCAGCTTTGAGAACTTACATATTCAACAGCTGAGCACATTGAATGAAGATGTTACAGTGAATTAGTTATTCATTTGTTTGCCTTGGGGGAAGCTGCAGGGCAAAGGAGCTCTTTCATTTATAACCCTTCACACTTTATTGTTTTCACTTTAAATGTCATCTCCCGAATCTCACCTGACCTAATCCAGACCTCAGAGAAAGTCAGTCCTATTACTTTGCTATCACACACATAATATATATCAAAAAGGATTATGCACACTGTGGTGCATGGAAGAATGTTGATAACATATTTATTACATGCATGAGTTTCGTTTGTATGAAACGAAAGGGAAATCTTAAGCGGTGGAAACCAGAGATTAGAAATAGCAGCTGGCAGTTACAGACAGGAATACAGAAAGCAATTCAAAGCATTAATATTATATATATATATATATATATATATATATATATATATATATATATATATATTGTGACTTGTGGTAGGATTCATTTCTACAGAATTTCCATATGTACTGTTACATCCTTTTTTGGTTCATTTCTTTCAACTTGCAAACCCGTTGTGGTTTCAGATTGTTTCCATGCTGCATTATTTAGACAATCTAAAATTTAAATTGCTCTGGGCAGCTAGTGGAGGGTGGAGGGAGTTTGGAATAAAGCTAAGATGTTATTCTTCAAAAATAGCATTTTTTGTTGTCCACTAAATAAATTGTTTTGAGGAAGACATGTCGTGGCTTTGTAACTAGTAAATTATTGGCTTTCAACATAGTCATTCTATTCTTGAATTATTTTTTATGCGGCAAAGGCTTTATTGATATATATTCTCAATTGCAATCGTTCATCAAGTTTTCTTATGCCATTGATACTGTGCTTAAAGCCAAACTCCTTGATCCAGTTGGGTTCAAGGCTCAAAGAATCAGGCTTCTGACATCATATCTGGCCTGGATAAGGTCTTGAACGTTCTGTTCTCCAGGAGGAGAAATGTGAGGCTGAGCTAATACTGTACCCTGCCCTGCTAGTCCTTTCCCACCAACCAGTTGATTGGCAGGATTCGAGCTTATTGTATTCAGCTGTGTGCATGCAGCCCTGGCTGGGGCAAAAGTGTTCTGTTGGATTAGAATCTTCAAATGCAAAATCCTTTCATGAATCAAAAGCAAACGTGCCAATATGACAAGGAGTAGTCTTAAACTCCTACATAGAATAGAAACTGTTTATTAATTGAAACCAGTTATTACATATCACAGCAGAAAACACATTGCCTTAGATCCAGGGCTGGTTGCAAGGGTTTGTCGGTCTTTGGACATCAATGGGGGCCCTAGGCCCTCTCCCGTCCCCATCACAGCCCTTCCTTTCCACCATCCTAGCTTTGCCAAAAGGGTTGGAACCCGATATGCTTGCCATCTTTTCAGCCCAGGTGGTGGCAATGGTGCTAAAAGGAACACAAAAAAGATGCTAACCTCCTGCAATTGCTCCTGCCCTCAGGAATGGAAGATTACTCAAAGGTCCCTGTGACGCCATAGAACTTGTTCTGTGTTCTTCTATTTCCTATGAAATGGGTGCCTGAAAGCAAGACAGCCTGACTGGTTTGCTCTTTTTGATCTTGACAGTGCTTACAAAGACGGGCTTTTTGAATATCACCATACCGGCAACAAAAATCTGTAACTTGTAGACCAGGAAGCAGCCTTGTGCTAGCTCAGTTTTCATTATTTCTTTGAACAGCTGACTGTAAATGCCTCCACCTCAGCTATCATTTACCGCAAAATGACTGACTGATTTATTTAACCAAATGGATGCACTGCTTGCCGAAAAAAGACCTCTGTGTGGTTTACAAAGGACAAGCTAAAATAGTAAATTAAAAATACAGATCAAAGCAAACATGTTAACATGTTTTTAAAAAATATTAAAAATACCAGCAATTTTTTAAAAAGCAACTATTTAACAGTGAAATAATGTGTGAGAATTGCACATTCAAAAAGCATGCCTGGGTAGGTTTTAGCAGGCACCAAAAACAATACAGCAAAGGAGTTTTTGGAACTTCTTTCCATTCCAAAAGTAGTTTGTCATGTGACATCAGGTACTGTTGGGAATTTATGTTTAAATGGGAGTTTATGGGGGGAGGTTTTTCTTTTTCCACTTACATTTTCATTGATGGAAATAGGTACCAGCTAGAAGATGAAACTAGAGGACATGCATTCTGGGTGGGCTCTTTACTGCTGAAGTCACAGGAAATGCTGCTCAGATACAGAATTGCAAACTACCCAGAGAGTTAGAATATTGAAAACAAATTATCTTAACTATTATTTGTGTAACTTTCAAAGCAACCATTATTTGAAGTGTCTTCCTCCCAAGTTATTATTATTTCTTTCACTGGTATTTTTTTCTTACTTTCTTTGTGGAAATACTGCCTTTCACTTGTGGCTTTGCCCAAATCAAAGAATGCTTTAAAATAAAATTCCTATTATAAGTATCATTTCAAGAAATTCAGACCGCATCACTGAATCATAGAACTGTAGAGTTGGAAGCGACCGTGAGGATCATCTAGGTCAACCCTCTTCAATGCAGGAATCTTTTATCCAATGAGGGGCTTGAACTGAAATTAAGAGCCTCCTGCGGTACCAACTGAGCTATCCCAGTATACTACATTCTTGTGGTGTAATGGTTAAGAGAGGTAGATTCGTAATCTGGTGAACCAGGTTCGCGTCTCCGCTCCTCCACATGCAGCTGCTGGGTGACCTTGGGCTAGTCACACTTCTCTGAAGTCTCTCAGCCTCACTCACCTCACAGAGTGTTTGTTGTGGGGGAGGAAGGGAATGGAGAATGTTAGCCGCTTTGAGACTCCTTCAGGTAGTGATAAAGCAGGATATCAAATCCAAACTACTACTACTACTACTACTACTCTTACTCTTCTTCTTCTTCTTCTTCTTCTTCTTCTTCTTCTTCTTCTTCTTCTTCCTCTTCTTCCTAAATCTGCAAACTTCCTATATTAGGCTTGTGGGTGTCTGCAAGTTTATGTCTAATCTAGCAACAATGAGGCAAGTTGATCATTTGGCACTCTGCACGAATGCCATTACAAACAGCAGCAAAATTATTGCTGTGCAGCCCAGTTGGCAGTCAAAGATGGTATAATTGTTTTTAACCTGACACCTACCTTGTGCTGCTGTTACACTAAATAATTCCATAGGTTAATTTTCTGCTCCCATTTCTGTACTGGTAGGACCATCATGCCACTAATTAATTAATTAATAAGCATGCACGGAGAAGTCTATCAAGCAGAATCTTCAAAATAAATGCCATGCTAAATGCCAAATACGTCAGCACAAATTAAAACTACAGGGTAGGAGATCAGTATTTGACCCTTACAAAATTGGCAGGGCTTCTGAAGCAGGTTCACAGTTTGAAAATAGGCTCAAGCAGTTCTGGAAGGGAGAAAAGAGTGTCTTAGTCCCCATACTGCTAGGGAGCTCTCCAAGGTGCTGAAGAAAAGAAGCCAAATAAAGCCTCGCTTATTACTTACTACCCCATGAGAGTTGTTTTGGTTGTTTTTAAGCAAGACTAGACCTTTTTACTGCAAAATTTTCTCTCTACAATTCACTATCAAGTGTCGTATTCATTGATTTTGTTGGATTTTTAATTTTTAAAAAATATGGAAATTTGCCTCCTTTAGTGTCACTGATAAAAGGTGGGACAGTATTTTTTTCGCACCTGTGATTTGCTGGAGTGTGAAGGTTCCTGAATATTACTTGGTAATAGATGTATATTTTTAAACTCACCAGGTTTGAAATGGTGCCCGCCTCCATTCTTAGTGGGAAAGACGTCATTCAGTGTTCACTAGCTTTCATTTCAGCTAGTGGACTGTGTCATTTCTGCATTTGGAAGCATACAGGAGTCTTCTATTATGTCTCGTATAAAAAGGAAACCATGAGACTGCCTTTCATGCTTTGGCTCCCAGTATGTTTCCGAGCACAATTCAAAGTGTTGGTGCTGACCTTTAAAGCCTTAAATGGCCTCGGTCCTGTATACCTGAAGGAGCATCTCCACCCCCATCGTTCTGCCGGGACACTGAGGTCCAGCGCCAAGGGCCTTCTGGCGGTTCCCTCATTACGAGAAGTGATGTTACAAAGAACCAGGCAGAGGGCCTTCTCAGTAGTGGCCCCCGCCCTGTGGAACACCCTCCCATCAGATGTCAAAGAAAAGAACCACTACCAGACTTTTAGAAGACATCTGAAGGCAGTCCTGTTTAGGGAAGCTTTTAATGTTTAACAGACCACTGTATTTTAATATTTTGTTGGAAGATGCCCATAGTGGCTGGGGAAACCAAACCAGATGGGCTGGGTATAAATAATATATTACTATTACTATTACTATTACTATTACTATTATTATTTGCAACCTTTGACCTCAGCTTTACAGCTGCCTTGTTAGAATGATCTGCTCTTACTCTAGCGTAGTTGATACTGCTTCTAGCTGAATTTCAGTGGATGTTGTTAAGCAGTGCTTCTGGATTATCTGCACTATTGTCTATGAGGTGGTGAAACTTTCTACCAAAGGTACACAGCCAAGGCACCTAGTCCTCCCACTGAGGCCATTCCATCTAAGGCTCTTTCAGCACAGTCTTATTTCTTCCACCAGCAACCAGCTCCTCAGAATGTTTGTTACTGGGCCTTACCCCCTTTGGAAACAAAACTACTAATTAATAATGCTAACTTCAGTCTGTCCTCATACCAGATGGCTGGATGATTTCCTTTCGAGCTCTAGAACAAAGCTTGACTGGAAATTTGGTTGGTTGGCACCCATCTGTCTCAGGAGACAATGGAAAAGTGCTCTTTATGCCATGAAGTTAGAGAGTTACAGTGCCTGCTATGGCTGTAGAGACTGTTGGGATACTGCCAGGGAGATAAAGCCCATCATGGCCCCCACGTCGCCTCCGGACGATCCATCGATCTCCCGTAGTATCAGCAATTAGCGACACGAGCTCCAGAAATAGCTTGCCACATTCCAGACCTGATGCACGCTCTATCAGCAGAATTCGCACAGCGGAAGATGCACGCAGGAGAGCATTATTTAGAAGTTTATTCAGCGTTGGTCAGAACAAAGAAAAAAACATGACTGCCTGTTTGCGTGTTCAGGCACAGAGAGAGAAACGAAAGCATAGACACAACAGAAACATCCTGTGAACAGGAAATACGCAGACTCTGTGACTCACAAAGCCTGCTCCCTTTTAAGGTGGAACAGAAATATCCTAACAGAGACCAATATGAGACAGACATGTTTTGTTGCAGCTGGGGAAGATGAAAGCATCCCGTTGTGTTGATGCAGGTGTACCATGGCATTTCTTTGCGTCTCGAGGCCCCAAGACCCACCCTCAAAATAAATACACAGAGACACTTATATTAGTTTAAGTTTGGGGGCAAATTTTGGCCACAACTTTATTGAAATATAATCATGTGAGCGGTATTGGCTTAGGCATTGACTCCCCACTATAATTGACTCCACCTCTCAGGGTGATCGTTCAATGGGGTAAACCAAATGAGGGAGCAAGGTCGATGAGGACCAACCTAAGCTCACCCCGGGGTTCCTGTGGTTCTGGCATGGCCCTAGCCCCTCAAGCGGACTTCGGACGAGATCCAGGAGCCCCAGATTCCTTTATCGGAATACCCAATTCCTGGAGGGGCAGGTGATGGCCGCACCTCCCCTTCCCACAATCCAATTGAGCCAATGCCTAACCGCCACCTTACAAGTTGTGATGATTTGCTAAGGGGTAGGTGAAAACCAAATGCCTAAAAGCCAATCTGCCAAATGGAAAAAAATTCCTACCCAGCCCCTGTTCCAAAACAGGTGACCTGAACCAAAGCATGGCCAAGCGACTCTACCTAAACTAGGGAGGGTGGGCGGGTGTTCAGCAGTACGAAGCAAGTGCCCCACTTGCATCACACTGCTGCTTTTAAAGCCCCTGGGATCACGCCACCTAGTGGCTATTGGCTAAAACAGCCTGGCATGATCCCAGGGGAATGGCCAGGACTTCCTGCTCCTCTCCCCCCCATTTTAACCCTGTCAGGTGAGCTCTTGGGTCCCGAGCGCAACCAGGACCTTCTGTTATGAGGATCCCATTTCTATGCGCCTCCCAGCAGTCAAAACTAAATACAAAATCAGTAGTTTTGAGATAGATATCTGTAAATGGAAACCCACAAATCCCAAGCCTTGTAATGTGGCCCACTATGGGCTTAGTAAACTCCTGGGTTTTCCTGTTACCAGGAAGCAGTTGTCAGGTAATTCTCAGAGCTGCTTACAGTAAAATAATAAAAGCATAAATTTAAAAAGAATTATTAATGAAGAATCAAACAAACATAACAGAGCAATAAAATAAGATAGAACACCAGCATACAGTCCTAAATAATTACAAAGCCTGGGCAGATAGAAAGTATGACCTCCAGCACAAGGCCATGTCCCTAGAGGTCACTGGATAAGCCCAAGTGACTATGCATCTAGAAGTCAAGCCAAGTCACTTGGTCCAGGCTCACCACAAACTTATCTGATGTCAAACACTGCAGTAAAGAGTAATTAAGCTCACCTTAACTATGCTTGACTGTGCATAGCAATGGTAAGAATGTGAAGTGAGATCTATATTACCCTGGAATCCACCCAAACCAGAACACTTCAAGTATTTGAACCATATGTTTGGGAAACATAAGAACGAGGAATTTGCATTCTTTCAGTAAAGAGTGGGAAATAATGTTTCTACCTAATAAACTGGCCCGACATGTTTGCCACTCCTTTACCATGAGCATTTTAAACCAGATCTTTTCCAGCTGACTCCTATAACTCAATGTCTCCTCCTCGGACAATCCCCACCTGTCACTCACCCTGGCTCCGCCACCTTTGCCCCTCAATCGTGCGCTGTCTTCTTTCTGTAATTTTTCTGTTACACTAAGACACGGAGTGCCCTTTAAAATCTGATAAATAATCTCTTTCTGTGAACTCTTATAGATCAAAGACTTGGCAATCTAAAGCCACAACATGTTTCATTAAAGAAAGGAAAAACCTCAAAACAAAATTATGTTTTTGTGTAGTTTCTGGCATAGTTCATTCTAAACATCCTGGATCAAAGAAATCCAGTCTCGTAGCACTGCTTTTCTATTTGTAGCAAAGCTTAAATTTTTCAAACCGCTTACTTCGGAAACCAGTATTTATGTTTGGATGTCAATGGTCATGGTTTCATCTGATATACCGTATTTTTCGCTCCATAAGACACCCTTTTTTCCTCCTAAAAAGGAAGGGGAAATGTCTGTGCGTCTTATGGAGCAAATGTGTGGTCGATCGCTGGCTGCCTTTCCAGTCCCGCCCCCTTGTCCAGGCCTCCAGTGTTGAATGTTCTGCGGATGGAGGCTGTTTGTTTCCCCAGCGACATGTGACTGGCTGGTTAGATTATCTGTCTGGAAAGAAGCTGCAGAACTGTGAGCTGAACCCCATAAAAACAGGATTTTTTCCCTTTGCAAAATAAGCTCGACAACATTGAGCTGATCCTCAAAAACCAGGGCTTTCCCCCTTTCCTCCTCTAAAAACTAGGTGCGCCTTATGGTCAGGTGCGTCTTATGGAGCGAAAAATACGGTATTCTGCAG
This sequence comes from Podarcis gaigeae, assembly GCF_964106915.1. Lineage (NCBI taxonomy): Eukaryota > Metazoa > Chordata > Lepidosauria > Squamata > Lacertidae > Podarcis > Podarcis gaigeae. The sequence goes on from NC_139694.1 coordinate 21,080,196, forward strand.
CACCATGAGACAAATGTGAGTGGGTGCAACATAAGACCTGGATTTGAAATTGTAAATTGCAAGTAGCACTTGCTGCTGGTTCAAACCACATCACGAGACCCGGCATCTATAGAGCCTCAGCATGCCTATAGAGGCCACTGGGTCAGGCAGCCACCGCAAGCTGAGGCATTGTGAGGTACATAAAGGACTGAGGGCACAGGCCCATGACACAAATTTGCATATGTTAATTTATATCTAAACATACCTCGGTGCAAATTAAAACGGACAGTACAGTCGTACCTTGGATCCCGAACACCTTGGTACTCAGACGTTTTGGCTCCCAAACGCCACAAAGTGAGTGTTCCAGTTTGCAAACGTTCTTTGGAACCTGAACATCCGACAGGGCTTCCGTGGCTTCCGATTGGCTGCAGAAGCTTCTTGCAGCCAATCAGAAGCCGTGCTTTGGTTTCCAAACATTTTGGAAGTCGAACGGACTTCTGGAATGGATTCTGTTTGACTTCCACAGTAAGATTGTAGTTGGATCTCACCAGCAGTAGGTTTTGGTTGTGCACCTACTCACTTTCTGAGCAGCAGAAAATAATAATAATAAACATGAGGGAAAGGGAACAGAAGGCTCCCTTTACAAAATTCAAAAACTCCAGTGCCGCCACTGGCCAGGCCCAACAATGCCCCATTCTGCTATGGAGTCCTTCCTTCTTTTCCTTCCTTGAGAGAGCAACCACTTATACTGCCTTTTCCCTGCCATTACTTCACTTGCATCAGTTGGCAGAGGTGAAAAGGAAGCTATTTCCCTTCTTTGCCTTCATTTACACTTCTGGTTTAGGATTTTGGTTTGTTTGTTTTATGCCCGCCCCCGCCCCCCGATGTCTGAGAAAAAAAGGACAGAAAAGAGAATCTCTTATTCTGGAACTGGAGAAAAGCAGGTCACTTGAAGATGAGTTCCATCCCAATGGGAAAACATGCAGCCCTCTTGTCATATTATTGAAGAATTCCTTGTTCTTACTGTGCATACATACCAAGCTGAGGATGAGAGTTGGAACAGGAAGCAGTTTCTTTTCTCAGACAACATAGTTGAATGAATCCTCTTCCTGACTCGATCTGTTTTGTAGCTGTGCTGATGCACACCATCTGGTCCATCGAGTGGCACACATCAGGCATTACTGATGACGCTACTTTTCCATGAAACACCCCCTATAAAATCTGCAGCATAAAGGCTCAAGGTCCCATTGTCCCATTCGGCATGCTGAGCGCTCAGGAAGCTTGTTTATATTGTGTTCCCCAAGTGCACCATCATCTTGTCGTCCTTCTGGATGATCTGGATCATTTCCACAGCAACTAGACCGCATGCTGTGGAGGTGTCTCCTATCCCAACATAGTAATATTCTTGTCAGCCTGTTTCCATTAGTTTTCAGCTGTGAGCAACGTGATCCGTGCTACTTAAAAAGTGAATATATTTCTGCCTAAAATGCTTTTTGCAGGTGAAATGTGATCAGTATTGGCCGAGCAGAGGAACCGAAACATACGGACTGATCCAGGTGACCTTGTTGGACACTGTAGAATTGGCAACGTACTGTGTTAGAACATTTGCACTTTACAAGGTAATTCTTCGTTGTGTATGCATCAGATATTTTTTGGTGGCGAGAGAGGGTCAAGATTGTTTAGAACAATATAACTGGATTACATGGGGCCATACAGTCTAGTTTATGGGTAGGCAAACTAAGGCCCGGGGACCGGATCCGGCCCAATCGCCTTCTAAATCTGGCCTGCAGACGGTCCAGGAATCAGCGTGTTTTTACATGACTAGAATGTGTCCTTTTATTTAAAATGTATCTCTGGGTTATTTGTGGGGCTTGCTTGGTATTTTTACATGAGTAGAATGTGTCCTTTTATTTAAAATGCATCTCTGGGTTATTTGTGGGGTGTAGGAATTTGTTCATCCCCCCCCCAAAAAAAATATATAGTCCAGCCCCCCACAAGGTCTGAGGGACAGTGAACTGGCCCCCTGCTGAAAAAGTTTGCTGACCCCTTGTCTAGTTCCTTGCAACAGCAAGATTCCCGAGAATTAAATGCTCACCCAGTTTCCTATCCAAAGCCTGCAGAGTGCTGGGGGAGGGGGCACCATAAAATTCCTTTTTTTTTAATAAAGATATTTATTAGGGTTTTTTATAAAAAATACAAAAATAATAAACAACATTCCTTTTGTCTTAACAAATTTTCAAACCTTTTTGGACTTCCTCACGTTTCCCGTTCACACTTACATTGTCAATACATTTTTCCAAGCAAATTATCATGTAATTTATAGTCGCTCTTTTAAATGATAAATAACAATTCTTCAGCAATTTTTGTTTTCTAAAATCTCACTTATCTTCCAATTCAAATCCAGATTAGTGATGGCCAATTTTTTGTAATCAAGCACCCTTCTTAACATTCCACCAAATTACAATATTTTTGTAAATAAATCTTAAATTTCCTCCAATCTTCTTCAATCTTTTCTTCTCCCAAGTCTCGGATTCTGCCGGTCATTTCCGCCAGTTGCATATAGTCCATCAGCTGCATCTGCCATTCTTCCAGTGTGGGTAAATCTTGAGTTTTCCAGTTCTTAGCGATAAGTATCCTTGCTGCCGTTGTAGCATACATAAAGAATGTTCGGTCCTTCTTTAACACCTTCTGGCCGACTATACCCAGGAGGAAGGCCTCTGGTTTCTTAGTGAAAGTATACTTAAATACTTTTTTCAGCTCGTTATATATCATTTCCCAGAAGGCCTTCACTTTCGGGCAAGTCCACCAGAGGTAAAAGAATGTTCCTTCATTTTCCTTACATTTCCAACATTTATTTTCGGACAAGTGGTATATTTTAGCAAGTTTAACAGGGGTCATGTACCATCTATATATCATTTTCATTACATTTTCCTTCAGAGCATTACATGCAGTGAAGTTCAGCCCAGTGGTCCACAACCTTTCCCAGTCTTCAAACATAATATTATACCCAATGTCCTGTGCCCATCTTATCATAGCAGATTTAACCATTTCATCTTGTGTGTTCCATTTCAACAGCAAGTTATACATTCTTGATAATATCTTACTCTTTGGTTCTAACAGTTCTGTCTCTAACTTCGATTTTTCCACCTGGAATCCTAACTTTTTGTCATTTTTAAAAACTTCTTTAATCTGAGCATAATGTAACCAGTCTAGCACTTTACCCTTCATTTTCTCCAAACTCTGCAATTTCCAATTGTCACCATCTTTTTCTAATATTTCCCAATACTTTGGCCAATTGGCCTCCATATTGAGTCTCTTCCGGGCCTTAGCCTCCAGAGGTGAAAGCCACCTTGGGGTTTTGTTTTCCAACAAGTCTTTGTATTTTGTCCAGACATTAAATACAGCTTTCCTGACAATATGGTTCTTAAAGGCCTTATTGGTCTTAACTTTATCATACCATAGATATGCATGCCAACCAAATGCATTGTTAAAACCTTCCAGATCCAACACATCCGTGTCTTCAAGAAGTAGCCAGTCCTTGAGCCAGCAGAAAGCTGCTGCTTCATAGTACAACTTTAAGTCCGGCAGGGCAAAGCCACCTCTTTCTTTCGCATCAGTTAGTATCTTAAACTTAATTCTAGGCTTTTTGCCCTGCCAGACAAATTTAGAAATATCTCTCTGCCACTTCCTGAAGCACTCCGTCTTATCCACAATTTGTAATGTTTGAAACAAAAACAACATCTTTGGCAATACATTCATCTTAATAGCGGCAATTCGGCCTAGCAAAGAAAGTTTCAATTTTGTCCAACAGTCCAAGTCTCTCTTAATTTCAGACCAGCATTTTTCATAATTATCCTTAAATAGACTCAGATTTTTTGCTGTTATATTTACCCCTAGGTACTTAACTTTTTTCACCAATGTTAGTTCTGTTTCTTTCTGAAACCGTTCTGACTCTATGTCTGTCAAGTTTTTCTCTAATACTTTAGTTTTCTGTTTATTTAATTTAAATCCCGCCACCCGACCAAAGTCTTGAATCAATTCCAAAACTCTTTTTGTACTAGATTCTGGCTCCTGCAGGGTCAAAACTAGGTCATCTGCAAAAGCTTTAAGTTTATATTGTTTCGCTCCGACCTGAATCCCTTGCACCAACCGGCCCCCTCTGATAAGATTCAGGAGCACCTCCAGGACTGTAATAAACAACAGCGGGGAAATTGGGCAGCCTTGTCGTGTTCCTTTTTCAATTTTAAACCCTTCCGTAACCGCATTGTTGACTATCAGTTTTGCCTTTTGTTCTGAATATATCGCATCAATCCCGTTTTCAAAATCCCTCCCCACTCCCATTTCTTTTAAATTTCCCTTCATAAACTTCCAAGAGATATTGTCAAAGGCCTTCTCTGCATCTATAAAAACTAACACTGCTTTGGTATTAATTTCTGTTTGCAACAGCTCCAAAATGTCAATAATATTCCTTGTATTAGCAAACATGTGTCTGCCTGGGAGAAAGCCTGCTTGGTCCTTGTGTATTACTTCACTTAAAACTCTTTTAAGTCTGTTTGCCAAAACTTCAGCAAATATTTTGTAATCCACATTTAGAAGGGAGATGGGACGGTAGTTCTTAAGCTGTGTCTTTTCAGTTTCTGATTTTGGTATCAATGTGATAAAGGCTTCTTTCCACGATTCCGGCGCCTTCTTCCCCTCCATAATCTCATTGCTGACCTCCATCAGTGGTTGTATCAGATAGTCATTTAATGTCTTATAATACTTGGAGGTCAAACCATCTGGCCCTGGAGATTTGGGGGGCACCATAAAATTCCTAACCATTATCAAACATCTTTACAATTATAAAACATTTATTGACATTCAACCCTGAAATCTTTTACACATTGTCTTTCTTCCCTCCATGGCCCTAGTAAACAGTTCCTCTTCCTTTCTACGTTAAGCTTTAAATTGTTTGAATATTTGTTTTCTAATCTAACTTACAGCCAGTTCCTTTAGTTTTAAGTCAGTGGTTTTCAACTAGTGTGCCGTGGCACCCTGGGGTGCCTTGAATGATGGCCAGGGGTGTCGTGGGCAACATTGGCTTCTCTTCCTCTTTTCTTCCCTCCCTCCTCTGATGCCCTCTCATGTCTCTGCCTCCTAAAGGCTTGCACAGGTGTTCATTGCAGTAACCCTGACTACAAACTCAGCAGGCAATTGGGGCCTCTGGGGCTGGCCAGCGGGTGCAGGCTGCCGGTAGCTGAGGCAGCCTCAGAGTAAAGAAGCAAGCGGACGAGGGAGTCCAGCCCTTGCTCTTGGGAATGGACAGAGAAGTCCCAGGCCCCAGCTCAGAGACCAGGGGTGGAGGCAGCAGCTGCCCAGAGGACTCCCAAGGAGAGGGGAGAGGAGAGGAAGCTGAGGGAACCCTGCACAATGGAAGGTGTTTGAAAAAGGGTGAGAGGCTGCCAGCTCTGCAGGCAAGGGGTGACATAACTGGGCTCCTGAGCCCCACAGGGGTGCCGCAGAACGAATGTAGTTGGCCAAGGGAGTCGTGGACACAAAAAGGTTGAAAACCTCTGGCTTGAGTCATGCATTCTCAATGTTGGGCTGGCTACACATTAGCTTCCATACTGCTTCTCTGCAGTAGTAGTGAATAACAGTGCTGTGTCTGTACTTTCCAGCACCATCACTGAGAAGTTCATTACTGTGATAAATCCAATAAAAAGATAAAGGGACCCCTGACCATTAGGTACAGTTGCGGCGCTCATCTCACTTTACTGGCTGAGGGAGCCGGTGTACAGCTTCCATGGTCATGTGGCTAAGCCGCTTGTGGAGAACTAGAGCAGCGCACGGAAACACTGTTTATCTTCCCGCCAGAGCTACTTGCACTTTGATGTGCTTTCGAACTGCTAGATGGGCAGGAGATAAATCCAGTACAGCTCACTATTAAATAGGTGCCACAGTTCTAGAGTAGCCACAGACTCAGCTTGCGAGATGATATCGTATCCTGCCTTTAAATGGAACTTTATTTAAGACTCATGGCGATGTGGCAAACATGCCTTTGCTCCATTCCGGAGTGCTGTTGTGACATTGGACAGTCATTCCAACCAACATTTTTCTCTGGCAGAACGGATCAAGTGAGAAGAGAGAAGTGAGGCAATTCCAGTTCACTGCCTGGCCTGACCATGGAGTTCCAGAACATCCGACGCCATTCCTAGCTTTCTTACGACGAGTCAAAACCTGTAATCCTCCTGATGCTGGGCCAATGCTTGTTCACTGCAGGTAAGCTCAGGCTTCACTGTAACAAACACTTGCAAGTGACATGTTAATGCCGTAAGCCAATTGCTCATAATTTGGCATTGTACATAGCATTTCATTTGCATTTTCCCCATTCTCTGGAAGTTCTGATTAACTGAATACATGATGGTTGTAGTCTAAACAAGCATGAAGCTAGTTCCACAAGCTGAAAAGGAGCTTTAGAACACAATGGTGGTTGTTTCCAAGCAATAGCCCCTTATGCTACATGGTGAACTATTTTGAAATCTTAGTGGAGGTTCTTAAAAAAAAATTGTGTTAATGCAAATGGGACTTGTTTGAAGGAAAATGTACACAATAAAATCCAAGTAGGCTACCCCAAGGTGCAACCATATGCACACTTATTCCTGGGAAGTGCGCTTAGAACATGGGTAGGCAAACTAAGGCCTGGGGGCCAGATCCAGCCCAATCGCCTTCTAAATCCGGCCCACGGATGGTCCAGGAATCAGCATGTTTTTACATGGTTAGAGTGTGTCCTTTTATTTAAAATGCATCTCTGGGTTATTTGTGGGGCCTGCCTGGTGTTTTGACATGAGTAGAATGTATGCTTTTATTCAAAATGCATCTCTGGGTTATTTGTTGGGCATAGGAATTCGTTATTTTTTTTCCTTCAAAATATAGTCCGGCCCCCCACAAGGTCTGAGGGACAGTGGATTTAAAACCCTGCTGAAAAGGTTTGCTGACCCCGACTTAGAACTATGGATACAGAATCCACCCAAGCAGAATTTCCATCTATATACTCAAGTATATTTGTAATCCTTCTTATAGGGATCTCCAAGTGTGGTTTACTTGTATATTTCCCCCAATTCTTGTTGCCAGTTTTCAGGGGTGTTCTTGAGCTCTCATGAGTCCAGCACCATAAGTACACAGAGGCTCCCCTCATACTAGCTATACTATTATGCGATAATATTTATTGGTTGGGTTGAGGTACTCTGGGAACATTTATGGGAAAGATGGTGTGTGCCTGGACCTTGCGATCGCTAGCATTTTGCTCGACATACAGCTCCAATAGCTGAATCTCCGAAGGCAGAAGAACCCAATTGTTCAAAAGGTTGGATACCCACCAAGTTGAAAAGATATACTTGAAAAGCACAAAACTGCATCTGTTCTGGTTATCTTGCAAATCCATTGATTTCATTGTGAAAGGAAGTTTCTTATTACCTATTTACATACGCTACACTTCAAGTAATTTCAATTTATATCCCTAATTTGTTTTACCTGAAATGTGAGGCAATCGGATAAGCAATTTTGAACAGTTCTAAATGGAAAGAATCTGCTGATAATTTGTTTATTTATAAAAAAACAGAAGTTCTGCCCCGTGCTTCTAGTTCCTATGCACTACTCAAGGCAATTTATGACGATTTAAAACTGCAATATCATATCAATAGAATTGCATTAAAAATCCAACACAGGCAGCTACCAGGCAGATACACAGACAGGTAAAATATAGCATTTAAATAAAATAAATAGGCAAAGCCTGATGGATTTTTTTTATTATAAAAAATGTCTTCACAAACAAGCAAAAGGCAGCAAGAAAGGTGGCCACTCACACTTCAAGGAGCAAAGTGATCCACACCATACTGAGAAAGCCTTATAGCGTCTTGCTGTCAACCTCGTGTAACCCAAGGTAGGACACAGAAAAGGACATCTCCTTTTGATATTTGGCCCCAGGCAAGATGGCATGGAAACACTGTTTACCTTTCCGCCAGAGTGGTACCTATTTATCTACTTGCACTTTGACGTGCTTTTGAACTGCTAGGTTGGCAGGAGCAGGGACCGAGCAACGGGAGCTCACCCCGTGGTGGGGATTCGTATCGCCGGCCTTCTGATCAGCAAGTCCTAGGCTCTGTGGTTTAACCCACAGTGCCACCCACGTCCCATATATACAGTATAACATATATACAGGATAGAAAAAGGATGTGACAGTGTCAGATCAGTGTCCAAAGCTTTTGAAGCTAGAGCACTTGCCTTAGCTGTCTCTGTATTTTGGATTAGCCGTGTGTATTGCCTGAAATGCCTTCAGGCAGCAATTTGAATACCCACCACAGTAACCTAAGCATCGAAGCCTTTGGAAAGAACTCTTTGCCAACTCTTTGTTCTTCAGCAACTGGGAGACAGGACAAAGGAAGCCCTGGATTCCCCCCCCCCCACTTTTTCTGCCCCACTGTCCTTTAATTCCACAGAATTTGACCACTGTACTTTTTAGTTTTCCTTTTGTTCTTTCTTGGGGTGCAATCCAATGCATACATACTGACTCAGTCAGTCACAGTAAACACAGCAGAACTTTCTTCTGAGGAAAACGAGTGCAAGTTCTGTTCTCTTGTTCCTCGTTTCCCTAATAACTGAAACGAGTTTGTTTTATGGAGACCTCCTCCGTGTTTCCTTCTTTATTGTTTTTGTTTCCAGAGCTGAGCAAACGGTGTTGATGGTAGATTTATGAAAAACATAATCATAAACATCTCTCAAGTAAGTTTTCATGTATGAATTTAAGAGCTGCAACTGAAAGACTTGAAGTGAAAACTGGATGTAATTTTCATGAGTGCCAAAAAAGCTTTTATACAGCGTAGCTAAAAAATAAGGATAAAAATAAACAGTTCTGTTAAGCAACAGTGATAAAGTACTGGGTGAATTGTTTTCTTAACTGACGATGTAGGCAATTAAGTTTCCACTGAGAGCATGTGATTGGCCCTCCATAATCTATTCCCTTGAAATTTTCTATAGACTGTGTACTCCAATTATATACTATGGCAGCAATCCAAAGAGGTGCACTTAAGCCCTATTTAAATCAATGGGATGTGTTAGTTGTGATTGTCTTCCCCCATTGATTTCAATAGGACTTGAGACATAACCAACTTCCTCTTGATTGTGACCTACCAGATTCAGCATGCCAAACTCCTAGGAACAAAAGCAAAGGCAGTTTGGAACTAGCTAACACTCATCTGCAGGAAAACAAAATGAAAACAATGCCTTTAATTGCACAGTTGCATTTAAACGATTTTAACCCTTAGCCTGCAATCCATGCATCTTCTCTTGGCAGCTCAGATGTGCTGGGCCTGCAAAAAAGAAATGAGAAAATCTCAAAGCAATTTCTGCTGTACCCATAAATGGCAGAGGTCTTAGTGCTAACAAATAATGCATGCATACTCAAGGCTTTGAGTTTCTAAGAATCACAACACTAGTTTAACTTTAGAATACCAAGAATCCAATTAGGCCATTGGTGTAGGAGCCTGTTTTTGTCATTTCATAGAGCACTACATATGCTGATAGTGCTTTAATCATCATAATGGCAGTAACATTCAACTTTCCAGCTGGCACTTACTTATACCTTCTAGAAGTGGAATGTCATGGCCATTGGTCCCATTTGCCAAACAGCAGAGCTGGTTCTAATGAATAACTTATAAATGCCTCATTTAGTTATCCATTTCTACCTCTGCATAATATTCTGCCTATTCCAGAGCAATTTAGCAATATCACAGTCCAACCATTGCCTCCATGCTGATCTGCTTTCATTTGTAAAATTAAATATCCTTTTAATGAGCACTTATTGTTTGAAATTCAGGCTTTAATTCTATGAATCTGCAATAGACAGAGTGTAACATGTGGTCTATTGATAGCAGGAAAAGCACACGGTTGCGTTTGAAGTCGGATTATTGCTGGCAAACAGGTGCTCATCAGATCATAGCCGAATAGCACCAGAGGGCATCTGGAAGCCTTTTTGTTTTGTTTTGAGAACTTCACAGAAGTCTTAGCAATTGCTTCAGTAATGTTACCCAGAAGCTTTGTATAGAAACATAGGCCTTTATCCTCTGTGTTTCTGCAACAGAGCACCAGTGGGCAATCCTTGAAGAGACATGTAATTTAATGAAGTCTTCAGGTACATTGCTAATGTCCATAAAACGAGTAACAGAAAGAAGGCAGGTGGGCAGCTTTGAAAAATGTGAATTATGGATTTAAGGAACGTACTCTCACCTAGAGATATGCTAAAGATAAATTTCAGCCAGCTATGGGATATTCACATTTTATACAGATGCTTTCCATTATTACAACATGACATACCTACAATTACGTCATATGGTTCTTTAGTTGCTATCCTCCCTACACACACATATTGATGACAGTTCATTCATTTCCTCACCTAACACTCCTTTTTACATGTAAAAGTTTACAATAATTAAAACATACAAAAATAGAGCGTCACTTTACTTTTTTAAACAGCAAATCCTATAGTTTGAACAAGAAAGTGTGCACACAATACTATAAATACTGAATAATAGAAGAAACATTCTTTGATCAGGTTTCCTTGCAAATAACATGGAAGTGAAGGTGTAATTTTTCCCAATTTTTATGCCATATCTACAGTGGGGAATCTGAGACATTTAAGTGCATGAACAACATGTAAGCGCATTAATGTAAATACATTGAACATGGGTATATTGTGCGATATAAACTTCAGAAGTCATTCTAAACATTAACTGTGAATTGTCTTCTCATGTCAAGTTGTTGTTGTCATTATTTATTTGATTCATATATCACCCTTCATCATAGGATCTCAGGGCAGGTGCACAGAATAACATACAGGATAAAAACAAGTAAATAATTAAAACAAAACAGCAAAACAATAACCCCATGGACACATTTAAAAGGCTGCTGAACATTAATCAGCCCAAGGCCTGGTTGAAGTTTTAAATGTTTTATTGAGGTCCTAATTCAAGTAAGGTGCAGCTAACATCCCCATACACTTATTAAAAAGAGCATACTTCAGATGCAGAACTCGCCTGTTTCACTCCCTACATACTATTTGTCCCTGCCAGAAAGGGAGGTTTCCAATGTCCTCCTCTCTTCTTTCTTTTAGCTTAATCTTTATAACGTTCATCTCCTCAAGGTTGCAATGTTGCTGCTGTTTTAGATTCCGTTTTATCTTCCTCTTCTCACACCTGCACTCATATTTCTGTTTCCTTATTTCTAATAGTCTGAGGTTTGTTCCTGTCTTTCCCTAGATTGACCCTAAAACCAAGAGTTCATCCTCTCTTATTTCTCAGCGTGATTATTGTAACGTTCTTCTGGTTGGCCTTCCTTTATCTCCATTCTAGTGTTTCTGTTATGAATGTTTACTTTCCTGTTCCTTCCACTTTGATCGTGTCGCTCTTTATGGACTTCTGTTCATGTTCCATTTTATATTCAATTTTTTTTATCTCTCATCATTAAATCACTTAATTCAATTTGTACCTTCTTATCTCACATCTCTTTGACTATAATGTATTCTCTTTTCTTCTGGTATGTGCCACATCACTTCTGCTGTTTCTCCTACTTGTCCTTTCTCTGTTATCATTTCTTATCTTTGGAATTCTCTTCCCACTGCTAGTTGTCCTACTTCACTGTGTTCAAACAACCTTCTAAGACTTGTCTTTGTCTCCCTGGTCGGATTGCTTTGCTTTTATTGCTGATCTCCCTTTGCTGAGTCCCCCCCCCTTCAAATCCACCTGCTCCTTTTCCCTAAATGTGTCACATCATTTAGACTGTAAAAATTGGTTGGGGTGCTTTGTGGACATTTCTCAACTGTAAGGGATCTAGTCGTGGGTGTGGTATAAATACAACAAGAATTGAAATTGACTTGAAATACTTTATTGTCACTGTACAGCTTGTATACAGTGAGATTACACGAGCATCCCATATCTGCTCTCTTAGTCTTAATTCCCCTCGTTTACTGACACACACTCACCAAACCCAAAAGTCAGTTGCCCCGTTGTTATCTTTTCATTCAGCAGCCTAACAGTCCATGGATAGAAGCTGTTCTTTACCCTGTTGGTGTGACCAATCATGCTTCTATATCTTCTGCCTGAGGGCAGGAGATCAAGAAAGTGCCAGCCAAGATGTGAATTATCCCTGAGAATTTTCCTCACTCTCCTGAGGCAATGTTCTTCTGCTATTTCATCCAGCGGATTCACTGGACAGCCCATAATATCTTGTGCTGTATTCACCACCCTCTGTAGACACTTCCTATCAGATGATGTCAAACCAGCGTACCACACCGTGATGCAGTATGAAAAGACACATTCTATTGTTGACCGGTAGAAGGAGATCATCAAATGTTGATTGACATCATTCTTCCGCAATACTCTGAGGAGATGGAAACCTTAGGGTGCTCTTGCTATTTTCAGGTGGGATTCAGTCACTTGCTGGCAAAACCAGGTTTTGGCACTCTTGAGCTACAAATCATTCCTCCCACCAACCCCAAAATCAAACTTTTAGCTATAAGGAAAGTGATGGAGAAATCCACTAGGAATCGTAGGATAGTGATTACTTGATGCAATGTCATATACCCTCCAGCCAAAAAGTCAGAATGAATGCTCAATAAATAGATAGTCTGTCAACAACATTAAATTCAAATGTTTCACGTTTGTTTGTTTGTTTGTTTGTTTGTTCCTTCTAGAAAATGGGATATTTTATTATTCCTCTATTATGCCTAATGGGCTCCCTCCTCCCCCACAACATTTAATTCCACAGCTGTCTTCTCACCTTTGTTTTCAAATACTGTGTGCATCAGTATGCCTGTTCATGTCCTCTAAGGTCCTGATGTTAGATCACAGTTTGAAATTCTAATTCTACACAGAATTAGTAACTATGACTGCGAAATGAAGAAATAAGGATGAGTCACGGATAAGAGATGAGTGGAAGTGTTTTGAAGAGTATCTCAGAGGATATAATAGTCAGTTACCTTACAAGTAGGAATGAACACATGAGCATCAGGTAACATTAAATAAAGGAAGGTTTGAGACGAAAATGGCTGGAATAATAGATTATGCAGCCAACAAAAGACTACCTAGAATGCCATGGAGAGATGGACTGGGAAGTCCGAGGATAAGGGATAAGGATGAATATTGTATGGTGTAAAAAGTTGTAAAGGTGCATTAAAAATAAACAAGCATGCTGACCAGGAAACGAGTTCCATTGAACTTAATGGCACTTATCTCTTGAGTGATGTTTAGTATTGGTCTGAAAACTCTGTCCTCTTTACCACAGCTAATGCAAGTTCTGAATCAAAACAGACCATATCTGATTACTTGAGGGGATACTTACTGATGGGCAGACTATAAAATTCTGTGAGCTTTAGTAGTAGTACTAGTACTACTAGTAGTAGTAGTAGTAGTATAGTGCCCTATCCCTGCAGGTCTTAGGGCGGTTCGCAAGATAAAATCACAATATAAAAACTCAAAATACATAACCAAAATAAAAACCAAAACAAACCCCCCCACACACACACATTTTAAAAGGGCATTGGATGTCAGTCAGCCAAAGGCCTCGTTAAAGAGGAACGTTTTTTGCCTGGCACCTAAAAGTCTATAATGAAGGTGCCAGGCGTTAACCTAGCACTACAATATTTGCATGTTCTCATTGAGAGTATTGTAAGAGCTCTGAGCTTCCTGACATCAAAGACAGGCACAGTGCAGAATACTGGCATTTAATAGGTAAAAGGTAAATAGGGACCCCGGTGGCGCTGTGGTCTAAACACTGAGCCTCTTGGGCTTGCGGGTCAGAAGGTCAGCTGTTTGAATCTGTGTTACAAGGCATTTAACAGCACATACTCCGTGGGATGCGGACGAGAACCATTGCCATTGTAATGAGACATTGAATCCTTCCCTACCCTTCTCCTGTTTGCCCCAGTCAATCTGAGTAGCAAACTGGGAAAAGGAGGGTCCCTAACTGCTAATCCTACTGTCCGCCAAGAAACAACTGAAACACTCAACAATTTGATTGATCAGTGCCAGTGGTACAGTAGCTTTAAAAATCAGTACACAGAAAGGGATTTGTGCTTGCCATCATTTTTGTCCTGGTTGACGTCTGGAAGCTGCTTGGCAGAGAGCAGAGTAATAGGTGCAGTTTGCCACCATAACTGCAACCCCTCCATCAAGAATCTTTCAGAAGACTCTGCTGGAACAGGAAGTTTGCAGTCAGGGAGCAGATTATGGTTTCCCGCTGAGCCCTGCAAGGGACCTTTCCTAGTGATGCACAGGACAGGGAAATCAGGAGCACCTCTGTACCTAGTGAATGGGCAGCCTTTGGTGGCAAGATGAGCATGGGAGGTAGTCATGAGTAATGGGTAGCCCTTCAACAGATAGTTCCTGTGATGAGGTGTCCATTAGCAGCTAGTGAGTGAATAACTGAGAAAACAGTCTCTCCTCTTCAATAAGATGTGTACTCACATGCTGCACTAACTGATGCCAGCATGTGAGGATTTGGTTGCTGGGATGAATATGTAGCTGACTCGCCAACACAGCGGGTGGCACTGTGGTCTAAACTACTGGGCCTCTTGGGCTTGCCGATCGAAAGGTCAGCGGTTCAAATCTCTGCGATGGGATGAGCTCCTGTTGCTCTGTCCCAGCTTCTGCCAACCTAGCAGTTCCAAAACATAACAGCGCAAGTAGATAAATAGGTAGAACTGCTATGGGAAGGTAAATGGTGTTTCCATGCTCTCTGGCTTCTGTCACAGGGTCCCATTGCGCCAGAAGTGGTTTTGTCCTTCTGGCCACACGACATGGAAAGCTGTCTGTGGACAGATGCTGGCTCCCTTGGCTTGAAAGAGAGATGAGCATCGCAACGCCATAGTCACCTTTTACTGGACTTAACCATCCAGGGGTCCTTTACCTTTTTACCTTTACTTTCCTACCTATTGGAGGGAGCTGCAGGCAAGGACCATTTGCAGCTTCTGCTTGTTCTGCTGCATATCTCCTGTTTCTTTGACCTGTGCTGTGGTTTGAAACATCCTTTCAAGTAAGGAAGTGTACTGCAGAGGGGCTTGCTTGGCAGGCTTTGCCAATTGTTGAAGCACGGTCCTGGTGTTCTCCAACAACAGTTGCTAACCTTTGCTTTTTCTGTGCATGATGGCAGCTTACTTGCATTTCGGGGAGACACTCTGTAGTCATTAGTATTTGGATCCTTTGCACATCTGCTATCTATTTTCCCAGAAAAGAATGGCTTAGGTGCAAGGATCCTGCTAGTAGGCAGTCTTCCTATGTAAATACCTTTCTGCTGAATATATTCCTGGTGGATTGATGATGCTTCAGTTTGTTAAACTGACCACTTATAAAAATACAGCCTTGCATGTATTTCTTGAAATAGAAATGCCACTCTATAACTTATCACTATTAGTTAGCAGTGATCCTTATTTCCTGATATTTATCATGTCCTGTGAGTCTTGTAATTTTCTTTGACCTGTGCTGTGGTTTGAAATATTATTTGATCAGTATTCTCAATGAGTCATTTTATCCACATGTATTTAGTTAATTTTTTCCTGCCTGTGTTTATATATACTCTATAAGGAAAAGGAAGCCTGACTGCTCGCAGCTGAGTCTGGTAAAAGAGCAATTAGTTTCTATCAGAGCCAACAGCTGTCTGTAATGAATTCTGAATTAAAATTACGAGCAAAGAAAAGAATCTAGCCATCTGCAGGAAATGTGAAAATATTTTTATAACCCTAATAGCTGAGATCTGGACAAGGGTATTCGTGAGATTTCCCAGCTGTACCTACAGTGAATTCTCAAATAGCCTCAGACACAGAGCACACCAGAATGCATAGCATCAATTTTGGCTGCTTAACCTCTTTGGCTGCACTTGAACCAGCCTGTATTTTGATCTAAAGTAGTCAGCATGAAAGCCTTCCTTTGTCAAAAAGCATTTTTCTGTGCCTCCAAAATGAAAATGTAGCTGTAAAAATAGTCCTGTTATCTTCGCACAGAGTCCTTCCAATCAGTGCTCCATTACTAAAATACCACCCCTCAAAATGAATAATCATAGTTAACTTGATTTCCCCCTGTCCTAAATTGTTCCTTTCAACAGAATATTGAGTTGCAGTATTGGTTTACATGTGGCATTTTGATTGTGTTACCATTTCACATGTTGTAATTCAGTGCATAACCCTCCTGATTCTGTTTCCAATGTTCCTTTAATGTATGTTTTGGCCCTTCTAGCAGCAGAATATCTCAAAATTATGGTTTGCCGAAAAGGTGAAATGATATGGATATAGAAGCCACAGTTTAGAAATAAAGCAATATGCCTTGCATATACAATGGACCAGCTTCAGTCCCTAGCATCTCCAGGTACAAGATGGGAGTTTATGGGATGGGTGTCCATCAGAGTAGACAGCAGCCCAAAGACCCCCAGTGGCAGGAAAGGCGGGATGGGGATCCTTGCATGGGGGTACCTGGTTCACGCCCCTTCAAAATCATGCGCCTGGGGCTATGGCCCTTTTGGGCCCCCTATGCTACACCCATCCTATCTCCCTTCATAATAACTCAGTGAGGTAGATTAGCCTTGACTCAAAGCCATCCAATAAGCTTTATAGCTGAGCAGGGATTTGAACTAGGTTCAGAACTATTCATGGTATCATATTGTCTCTCACTGATGACTTACAATAACTCAGTGGGCAGAAGGAATGGAGTAGTACTTAATCTCCCAACCATTAGCTATGCACCTCCCCTCCCCACCATTGCTGATCCAATCCCTAACGCCAAACCTTACAAAGTTGTGATGATTGCTACGCAGTAGGCGAAAACCAAATGGCCCTGCCCATTTGCCAGATGGAAAAATTCCTACCAGGCCCCCATTACAAAACAGGCGACCAACAAAGTCCATAGCAAGGCCAGTCAGACCTAAGAAAGGGGGATGGGTGGGTGATCCGCTGCACAAAGGCAAAGAGGTCCAGCAAACATCGCACAGGGATTAAATAATGTTTTGCGGCCATCCCCCAAGCCAAGCCATTGGCTTTAGGGTCCAAGTGACTGCGAAACGACCAACCAGAGTGGAGCAGGGCATAGCCCTGCCCAAGCTGGGAGGTGGGGGGTGCTTAGAGATCTGATCACAACACACGCCCTCCTTTAAGAGGAATCGATTTGTAGGGAAGGGTAAATGTGGCTGCACCAAGCTCTGCATGTGTTATTTTTCAGAAATTTTAAAGGCGTCTTACAATGGATATGGGACCGTTCCTTCTGCCTGCTGATCCAACACTTTTTTTGTCACTCCTGCACATGGTCCCTAAAAGATTATATGTGACCTATGTGTTGTGTATGTTTGTTCTGTATCACAGTTGCTGGCAGTGAATGCAGTTCAGCAAACCAGTTGGTTGAGATTAAATGTCAGTTTCAAAGAAAGACCAAGTTAGAAAATGGTGGGTATGCGGCTTGTCTTGATACAAACGTAATACATATGAAGAGGAAAGGGACAAGGTTTGCCATGGTCCTTGCTAGTTGGTCGCAAGTTTTTTTATTATGCATGCATTGCATAAATTCACTAAGACCATAATAGGAATTGAATACATTGTGAAGAAGTCCATGCCATATACCACAGGTGAAATTAAGTGCCATTAAGATAGGGAGATTTTGCCACTAAATTCAGTTGCATTTTTTGGCATCTTAGTCTTTCACCTCAAAACACCTGATTCAAATTCAGCCATTGAGTTTGAGCCACAGTTTCCCTGCTTAATTGCTCCACATGTATGCATACACACAGGTTAAATGATATTGTAAAGCGGTGTTCATTTATGACAGATACCTGTGCTATTGAGGTTTGTTTTTTCCTAGGGTAATAATCTCCACTTTTAATTTCATAATGTTCTAATTAGCTATGCATCATCATTGGCTTCTAAACTAGAATAATGTCTCTTCTTGCTCCCTTTTTAACCCTCTAAATAGCTTCTAATGATAATCACTTACTCAGAGAATATTGTGCCTCTCTGATGCTTAGTCCCTTTGTTGATTAGAGCTGAAATGTAGATTTAGGATCCCTACAAATTATCATCTTTTCCATATAAATACAGGTTTATTCAGTGATCCTTGCAAGTATTTACTTGCAATTTTATATCGCACATTCAGTGCATGGTAGGTCGCCATTATTCCCTTTTTTCTTTTTCTTTTGGAGAATTAAAGCAGAACTATAGACTAAATCGGTGGGGCTCAGAAGCTCACAAGGCCAACCCATGAAATTAGCATCTGAGGAGGGATTTGAAGTCAAGTCTGATTCAGGTATAGCAATCTGTCTGCTGGGTACATCAACTCTCAAGAGAAAAATCCTCATATTTGTAAAGGGCATCTTTTGTCAGGAAATACATGGGGATCTGTGGCTCTTCCTCCCCTGTAGCCCAGTTGGAAGTAAACACAGCGAGGCAGAAGAGAGGCACTGCAGCCCAGCAATAAAAGCTGTAGCAGTGGGAATTTGTCACTCAGACATCACAAAATGTGCCTCATGGCTCACACGGTAGTATGCCATCTGCTGATATCGCAAATTGCCTTGGTCTTAAAAAATATTCTAGGAAGGATAGATGACTTTGTTTCTTGAGCATTAATCGCTCATTCATTTATTTATTTCTGCTCTCACTGAAGCCGAGAGAGATTTCCACAGCCTTTCTTAAGATGGGTGCTTAAGCACACTTTACATGCTGCCTTGGTAGCCTGACTCCCACTATAACCTAAAGTGTGGCCGTATGCATAGATACCCATGTGGTTCAGGCTGATTAGAACCACACTTGAGAAGTGCCTCAAAATTTAAAGTTGCCCAGGAGTCATCATACCTTTTGATCCCAAACCTTTTGATCATCATACAAGCAACGTAAATGCATAGAGAGACAGTTCACTAGATGTGTAATCAGTAGTCTAAACCACTGAGCCTCTTGGGCTTGCCGATCAGAAGGTCAGCGGTTCGAATCCTTGTCACGGGGTGAGCTCCCTTTGCTCTGTCCCAGCTCCTGCCAACCTAGCAGTTCGAAAGCACACCAGTGCAAGTAGATAAATAGGTACCTCTGTGGCGGGAAGGTAAACGGCGTTTCCGTGCGCTCTGGTTTCCGTCACAAAGTTCTCTTGTGCCAGAAGCGCTTTAGTCCTGCTGGCCACATGACCCGGAAAGCTGTCTGTGGACAAACGCTGGCTCCCTCAGCCTGAAAAGCGAGATGAGCACCATAATCCCATAGTCGCCTTTGACTAGACTTAACTGTCCAGGGGTCCTTTACCTTTTTACTTTAATCAGTAAATTGGGCCTCAATCGCTCCATGAATGGAACCACAGAGATGGAAGGCAATAAGTAGAATAATCTAATTCAACTCCACATTCACATCTCCTGTACGTGATTATTATGGACAGTTTTTTTTTTCCAGTGGAAATCTCGTAACCTTAAATGGCTGTGATTAAGCCTGCTGTGTATAGTACTTGCTTCTTGTATTAGGTACAATTAGTTCCCACTGATTTGTCTAATATAAAATTACCTTGTAAGCATTATCTTACCTTCCTGCAGGTATTGTGCGGAGGAAAAAGATAAGTGCTGTAAAGTACACAGCACTCTGCAACAGATACTTACATTATTCCCACTGATTTGAACAAAACAGCTATTGTTGCATTACACAACTTTCCCTACAGTACAGAAGCTTTCCCTGTCATGTGACATGCATCTACCTTGTCCTATTCTTGCTGCTTTATTCTTAAACTTCTTACTGTTTGTTGGCTTGGGTACCGCTATGCACAGGGCTTCCTCAGTGCCAACAATTAGCCGATCGTCAGCTTGAGGAATGAAATTCACGAAACAGAAATTTACCAGTTCCTATTGAAAGTGCTTCTGAGGTTACATTTTGATTCTGAAGCAGTAGGCACATGTGACTTATACATTATATTTTTACAATCTTGCTTTAGAAATTCATTTGACCCAGTTCAGAACATTAAAGTGTTTGTACCAACCTAAGATACATATAGGGATGCGGGTGGTGCTGTGGGTTAAGCCACAGAGCCTAGGACTTGCCGATCTGAAGGTCGGTGGTTCGAATCCCCGCGACGGGGTAAGCTCCCATTGCTCGGTCCCTGCTCCTGCCAACCTAGCAGTTCGAAAGCATGTCAAAGTGCAAGTAGATAAATAGGTACCGCTCCAGCGGGAAGGTAAACGGCGTTTCAATGCGCTGCTCTGGTTCGCCAGAAGCGGCTTAGTCATGCTGGCCACATGACCCGGAAGCTGTACGTCAGCTCCCTCAGTCAATAAAGCGAGATGAGCGCCGCAACCCCAGAGTCGGCCACGACTGGACCTAATGGTTAGGGGCTCCTTTACCTTTACCTTTAAGATACGTATGCCTATATCATCCAAATGTACATGTTGTGTGCCTGGATGAAGCAAAACACCAAGATGCTCAAAGCCTACCCCCTTTGGTTCCGCAGATATTTCTGCCTTCCTGCATGCTGGCCTTACACATTGCAAAATGCATATTTAAACCACTGTTGCCAATTGTATGCATATTGTTATCTGCAATTGCTTTAATTGCATGCTGTGTTCCCACCTGAAAAGCATGGACAACTCTCTAAGCGGTATAACACAGATCTGAATAACTGTTGTACCTAACAGCCAATATAAGTTAATCACACTTAAGCCCATTGATTTCACCGATGTGAATCAAAAAGCAGTCCTCTGAGTAATCATCAGGAGAAATTTCTTTAGCCATTAAGCTTCCTTATTCAGTGGAATGACAAAATAGCATTGGGCAATAAGGTAGCAGCGCCACTTGACAGCTCCATTTTTTAATGCTAAGAATCTGTGTCAACTATAACGCTGTCACCAGCAGCCTACCAGTCCTTGCCTCCACCATCAGACTCCCAATCTATGTATCGTTCATGTTACTTTGGTCTGAGGGCACATGACGCATCCACCTTGCTGAAGCTAAGCAGTGTCTGGACCGGAGACTGCCTAGGAATCTCATGTATGCCACTTTAAGTTTAATGATGGTGGTGGTGGTGGTGATGATGATAATAATAATAATAATAATAATAATAATAATAATTTATTTATACCCAGCCCATCTGGCTGGGTTTCCCCAGCCACTCTAGACGGCTTCCAGCAGAATATTAAAATACAATGATTCATCAAACATTAAAAACTTCCCTAAACAGGGCTGCCTTCAGATGTCTTCTAAAAGTCAGATAGTTGTTTATTTCCTTGACATCTGATGGAAGGGCATTCCACAGGGCGGGTGCCACTAAAAGGCCCTTTGCCTGGTTCCCTGTAACTTTGCTTCTTGCAGTGAGGGAACCGCCAGAAGGCCCTCGGTGCTGGACCTCAGTGTCCAGGCAGAACGATGGGGTATGGAGACACTCCTTCAGGTATGCTGGCATACAGTATACAGGTTTATTGAGGCCGTTTAGGGCTTTAAAGGTCAGCACCAACTGAAGAATGTTATAATAAAAGCAGTGCTTTTGTGATGGTACTTACCAGTACAGAGTAAGCAGTGCTGTATGCAGTGCTATTTTTCTAGAAAAAGAGGTGCCGGAACTCACCTTGTTCTCTTATACAGTGGGACCTCGGGTTACATACGCTTCAGGTTACAGACTCCGCTAACCCAGAAATAGTGCTTCAGGTTAAGAACTTTGCTTCAGGATGAGAACAGAAATCATGCTCTGGCAGCGCGGCGGCAGCAGGAGGCTCCATTAGCTAAAGTGATACTTCAGGTTAAGAACAGTTTCAGGTTAAGTATGGACCTCCGGAATGAATTAAGTACTTAACCCGAGGTACCACTGTAATGGCAATGGCGCCCACTTGAGAGGAGCCAGAATTGAGTTCCAGTGAGTTCAGGCTGAAAAAAAGCCCTGCTTGTATCCCCCCCCCCTTTCTTCAATAAGTTCCAGGTAGCTTATGGTGCAGGTTATCTTCACAGTAACATTGTTACTTAATTTGAATGAATATCCCTATAAAACTCTAATACTTCGAGTGTGTACAGCACAGGAGCTACTGTGAGTATGCTGCTTTTGTGTAAAAATGGTGCAGTTTGTTTTCTGATCACAATAATCTTCCTAGCAAAATTGCTCTGTTTTTGTTTTTGGCACTGTCGTTTAATTTACCATATAACTTCTCCATAAACTCTGTACCTTTCCATCAGCTTTTTTTGTTTCGTTCTGTTTTTATCACAGTTACTTTATGTACTCGAACCTCATAAATGGCAGTCTCTATATATTCCAAAGCCGCAATATTCAATCGGATTATCCCCTGATATATGTCAAATATGTCCTAAATGATTTTTGGCCCATATTTTAATATCTTTGTTCTTCCAAATAAATGGCCTGTGAAATCTCGTAATTACAATGGCTTCCCTTGCCAGATCACTGAAATATCAGTTGAGGGTCAGCACTGTAATAGCAACAAATTAATCAGAAAAGCCAATCTCTAAGCACAACCACACAATGCCTTCAGTATGGAATGGCCCCCGAATGCCTCTTAATTTCCCTTTTCTGCATACTGTAGCTGTATCACATCATGGGACATTAAGCATATTTCAACTCACAGGACTGACTCAGTTGTGTTTGCAGATATTGAAAACAAATGTTGGAACTGGATGAATGATAGCACTGAAGCAATAACAATTTCCTAGTAGGCATGCTTGTTTAATGGATTGCATAGTCTTTTGGCTTGTAAACACTGCAATTTCTGTTGCTAACTGAAATAAAAAGATTACACACACACACACACTGTTAGAGTTTGGTAGCAGTCTTATTGAGTAAAGGGAACAAAAGGAAGTTGTTACAAGAAGTAGAATAACTGTTTGGCCGCAGCTGCAATGGCATATTCACATTTGTAGGGCTTTGCTATATTGAACACAGTGGAACTTACTTCTGAGTAGACGTGCTGCTAACATTCATGACCTAAGTCCCCATCCTGAGAACAGGCTTGTCTCCATTCAAACAACATGTATCAGGCATTATCATGTTCGAAACCTTTTTCCCTCAAGTTGCCAGATTAATTTCCAAAAGTGATACAAAACCTGTGGGGTAGAGGCATGCAAACTTTTGAGCTTCATAGCACTCTTCGCCAGACAGACTGAAGAGTCCTGTGAAGCTCTAAATACTTCAGAGAAAGCTGATCAAATGAACTTTTCATTCCTATTCTATAGAACAAGGTAGGGAACCTTTTTGGATCTGTGAACCAGAAACTTATCAGGCTTGTCCTCGCAGTCTCCTGATATCAGGTGATTTGGTGCATCAAATCCTAATGCTGGGACTTCAAAGCACCTCACTAAAATGGAGAGAGAAAATGTTTGATTTTATAGGGGTTTCAATGCAGATCCTTTCCAGATCACAAGGGGTTTGCATGGAACCTCCTGCTAAAATGAAGGCCTCCCTTCATTTTAGCAAGGAGTTGAATGCAAATCCCTTTCATGTATCAGGAAGGGGTTTGCATTCAATCCCGCCAAATTTAGCAGGACTTATTCCCCCTGCCTATCAGCTGACATAACCCACCCATCAGAATTATGTCAGCTGATCAACTAGTGGACATGGGGTTTAAAAAATAGCCTTGCAGTCCAAACTGGCCTACAGGCTGGAGGTTCCCCACCTCTGCTATAGGCCATAGCATAAGCAAAAAACAATGTACACACACACACACAGGCACTCAGGGACACATACATACATATTGACATATCCCCCATACACTTATACATGCATAATGTTACCTGCTTTCAAATATGAGATAAGACCAAAACAATAGCATAAGCAATTTTTTATATTTTACTCAAGGATTATAACTGCTTGTACACATGCAAAACACATTCTGACAGCTCTTGGAAATTGCCATCAGCATGTTTTTTTTTTAAATTTCAACCACAGAGCATTGGTACCCAATTTGGACTACACCTCCCATTATCCTTGACCATTCACCATGCTGGATGGGGACGATGGGAGCTGGAGTGCCTGAACATTTGGAGGGCCGTACATAGGCTACCCCTTCCATAGAGTTTAGCATTTGGTGAGGCAGATCTCCCCCTGCCCCCTCTTTTGCTCTAAGATTTTCCGGCTAAACGTAACAAACTTAACTGCTTTGGGCTTAGTTTGTTCCTTTTGAAGGAACAGTGCTTGGCAACTCAGACAAGGAAAGGCTTAGATAACCCAGAGATTGCTTATCATTTGTACTGTTCATGCTATGTTTGGGACTCAGCGCTATAGAAAAGAGTTAGGGAGGGAAGCAAAATGCACATAAGTTATTATCATCATACCACCAAGCTCAGCTCTGCAAGATCAAAGAGACTTTCTTACTCTTTTAGAATTCTAATCCTTCAGTTTAAGTCATGCACACCACAACAGTGATGGTTGGGGGATGATGATGACCCAAACAAGCATTTAATAATAGAATCCAAGAATAATGAGCTAGATAAGAGAAATATGGGTTGCTTAGTTGACCTTGGTGGTTCTGACAAAAATGTATATGTAACATGTATATGTAACACCCGCCCTGTGGAACACCCTCCCACCAGATGTCAAAGAGAAAAACAACTACCAGACTTTTAGAAGACATCTGAAGGCAGGCCTGTTTAGGGAAGCTTTTAATGTTTAATAGACTATTGTATTTTAATATTCTGTTGGAAGCCGCCCAGAGTGGCTGGGGAAACCCAGCCAGATGGGCGGGGTATAAATAATATTTTATTTACCGTATTTTTCGCCATATAGGACGCACTTTTCCCCCTCCAAAAATGAAGGGGAAATGTGTGTGCGTCCTATGGGGTGAATGCAGGCTTTCGCTGAAGCCTGGAGAGCGAGTGGGGTCAGGGCGCACTGACCCCTCTCACTCTCCAGGCTTCAGGAAGCTATCTGCAAGCCTTGCAAGCCCGGCGGGAGGTCCCGCGGGCTCGCAAGGCTTGTGGGCAGCAGCCTGCAGCCCACAAGCTCGGGGGACAGCGGGGAGGCGCAGCGCCACCACCCCACTATTCCACGACCTGATCTGGAGGCTGGCGGGGGGGGGGAGAAGCAAGGAGGCTAGAGAGGCTGTCCCTGAAGGCAGAAGAGGGAGACGGAGAGCTCCGCCTCCCTCTTTTAGCTTGGGGATGGCTGTGCAAACCTGGGGGGGAAATTAAATTTTTTCCCTTGATTTCCCCCCCAAAAAACTAGGTGTGTCCTATGGGCCGGTGTGTCCTATAGGGCAAAAAATACGGCATTTATTTATTTCACATACAAATAAAAGACAAATGAATTCCTTTATCTAATTTAGTTAACAAAGCAATACTGCAGGCTGATCACTCTTGATTGAACTAAATGTCAGTGGACTTTCTTGTATATAGTTAGGAGAAAAATCTTTCTTTTTAGAAGTCATTAACAAAAGGACATCAGATATTTTTGTCTTTGGAGATTTAGCTGGTTTAAGGGATGTTATTATCACAGATACAAAAGATGCTTTTCCTACTTTAATAAAAAGTGGGATTTAAATTGGCCACTTTTGAAGAAAATTGTAATAAAGCCACATTCCTGTGCCGTGGATTTCAGCCTCAAGCATGTTGCAGGGAAGTCAACTAACAAAGGTGATTGGAGAGCCCCTGGGAGTATCATGGATCACATGATCCTGGTTTCAGCTCTTTGCCTGGTGATGTTGTGTCTATGTAGCGTCTTTTCAGATATTCCTCATTTCTCCCAGTCTCTCAAACACATATTTATTTTCACCCCTTGTCAAGATTTTCATGGAACTGAATCTCATGAAAAATTAAAAAAGGCCCAGTGCTCAGGGCACCAAATACATGCCCTGAGCCCAGGAAGCAATTGTTGCAGTGTCAGACAACAGCAGTATTGTGAATCAAATATTTCAGTCTCTTTAGGTTTTATTTAGTTAATTGGAGTAAAACCTGCAATGTGTGGTAAGGTGGAAAATACACTAATATACCAATTAGTGTAAAACTAAATCCTTAGTGGGATGGAAACAATATTACCGTGGAGAATAGCTTCACTGAGGCACAGGAAACTGAGGTGGTGCTCCAGAAACCTGCTAAAGGGCAGGAAACTGCAAGAAGGAAGCAGCTGGAGGGAATGACTCGTGGTTTCAGTTGTCTCTGTACTCATGCACAGAGTATGGGAAACAAGCAAGACCAATCTGAGCTCTTAATATAGGGTAGCAAATAGGACCTAATAGACACTACTGACACCTAGTAGGATGAGACTTCTGACTGGAATGTAGAAATGGAAGGGTACAATCTGTTAAGAAGGAGTCGACCAAACAGGAAGGGAAGGGGAGTCACATTATATGTAAAGGATGTGTACACTTGTGAAGAAATCCACAACATGAAAGGCAGATTGAGAGTACAGTGGAACCTCGGGTTGCAGACATAATCCATGATGGAGGCAGGTCTGCAACCCGCAGCATTCGTAACCTGCAGCATCAAATCTGCGCACGTGTGTGATGCAATTTGGTCTTCTGCGCATGCGCAAAGCGCGATTTGGCGCTTCTGTGCATGTGCGAGTGACGAAACCCAGAAGTAACCCTTTCTTCCGGGTTTCCCACAGTCCGCAACCTGAAAACACATAACCCGAAGGTTTGTAACATGAGGTACCACTGTATATGGGTAAAAAATGTAGGAGAGAGATCTTACTGTGAGTGTCTGCTATAAACCCCCAAGCCAAGCCTTCCTACAGCAAATTACCACTCAAAAAGGAGAGATAAAGTAGTCATGGGAGACTTCAACTACCACAATATCTGTTGGAACTCACATTCTGCCAAGACTGAAAAGTCCAGCAAACGCCACCATTGCCTCGCTGACAATTTCATTTTGCAGAAGGTGGAAGAAGCAACAAGGGGACTTGGTCCTCACCAACAGGGAGAAACTGATTGACCAAGAAGTATTGAGACCCTTGGGAGGAAGTGATCGTGTCCTCTTGGTTTTCTTGATACAAAAGCAATGGAAAAATAAGTGTAGTCAGACATGCACTCTATGCTTTAAGAAGGCTGTTTCAAAAAGCTCAAGGAACTACTGGGTGAGATTGAATGGTCAGAGATACTCAAAGAGAATGCAGTCCAAGATGGATGGGAGTTCCTTAAAGGTGAAATATTGAAGGCACAAATGCTTAAGGAGCTTACAGATGTGATTTAAGCATAAGAAATGGAAAACGGGAAATCACAAAGCAATAGTATACACAAGTAGCCAACAGTTGCAGGGTGAATGTCAGGTGAGCTACAGCTCAGAATGAGCTCAGGCTTGCAAGAGAGGTTAAAAATAATTTTAAAAAATGTTTCTTCAACTATGTTTGAAGCAAGAAGAAGAACAAGCAAGTAGGAGGTTCTCTGCGTGGAGAAGATGGAGAAATGCTATTGGGTGACAGAGAGAAGGTGTAACTGCTCAACACCTACTTTGCCTCTGTCTTCACCCGAAAGGACAGCAGTGCCCAACCTGGTGATAATAGAACATATGATAAAAGGAGGGAGCTGCAGCCCAATACAGTGGTACCTCTGGTCATGAACTTAATTCTTTCCGGAGGTCCGTTCTTAACCTGAGGTACCACTTCAGCTAATGAGGTACCACTTCAGCTAATGGGACCTCGTGCTGCCACCATGTCACTGGCATGCAATTTCTGTTCTCATCCTGAGGTAAAGTTCTTAACCCAAGGTACTACTTCTGGGTTAGTGGAGTCTGTAACCTGAAGTGTTAAGTGTTTGTAACCCGAGGTACCACTGTATAGGAAAAAGGGTGGTAAGGGAACACCTAGCTGCTTTAAATGAATTCAGATCTCCAGGGCTTGATGAGCTGAGCTGAAGGGTACTAAAGGAGCTTATGGATCTCAGAGGGATTTTTGTATGGACTGAGCCTATCCTGATTGTATTGGATTTGATAACCATTACACTCATTTGCCTTCAGCACTAGCAAAGCTCTGCTGAATGAAGTATTATTGCCTCTGGTCTATTTTGGGGAGCTCTGCTGAGCTCTGCAACGTGTTTAAGGTTTTCCTCCACATGTATGACACACATATGACAGTACCAACCAGTCAGCTTGACATCAGGACCAGGAAAGGTCCTCGAACAAGTTAACTAAACAGTTGGTCTTTAAGCACTTAGAAAAGGATGCTGTGGTTACTAAGACCCAGCATGAGTTTCTCAAAAACAAGCCATGCCAGGCGAATCTCCCTCTCTTTCCCTGACAGCATTACAAGGGGAATCCTGTGGACATAGTGTATCTTGATCTCAGTACCGCTGAGAAACTGGAAAAAAGGGGTTGGATGAGATTACTGTTAGGTGTATTTGTAGCTGCTTGACTGACCAAATGCAAAGAGTGCTTACTGCTGGTTCCTCTTCATCCTGGAAAAATTCTGCAGCTTTCTACATCCTTCCAATTCTACAGTTCTATTATTCTATGACTCATTGCCACTTGCAAACAAAGGGCTTTCCCCCATATTACTTCCATAGTGTTGGGAGATGCTTCTTTGTGACAAGATTCAACAGTGGTGCCATGAGCAACTGCATGCTGGAACAAGGTGAATGGGTTGAATTTCAATGAACTTTCCAACCCAGATTTTCATCACAGGGAAATGATTCTCGCTTGACTGAGGTAATTTGAGAAGGGGACCTGGTTATCAAAAAATACCCTAAAAATGAGCAGAACCAGCATGTATGTTAGGAAGCAGTTGTGCTTTTTTTGTGATGGTACTTACCAATGTGGGGAAGAAAAAAACTGCCCATGGTGGTCAATTTTTACAAACACAGCACTTGTATTAAGATATGAGCACCTTGGTTTTTTTGTTTTTACTGAAAAAGGCACTGGAAAGCAGGATCAATTGCAATGATGTATGTTGCCATGACAGTATGTCAAGAAATGTCGTACCGTAATGTTTCTATCGCTTACACGTATCTTGTGTTTTGTTTTTCTTCCCCCTAGTGCTGGAGTTGGCAGGACCGGCTGTTTCATTGTAATAGATGCCATGCTGGAGAGAATAAAGCATGAAAAGACTGTAGATATTTATGGCCACGTAACACTAATGAGAGCCCAGAGGAATTACATGGTTCAAACAGAGGACCAATACATCTTTATCCACGATGCACTGCTTGAAGCAGTGACATGTGGAAATACCGAAGTGCCAGCCAGAAACCTGTATGCATATATTCAGAAGCTGACACAGATAGAAGCAGGAGAGAATGTCACAGGAATGGAACTGGAATTTAAGGTACGTAACGGGGGTTTCCCCACACAGTTTTACATTGAAAACTGATGGGGGTGCGATGGGGGAAGTTAGACTTGATTCCAAATGGGTCTAGGGTGAGTTCATATGCTTTGGTAGATTTCCCTATGAAGGATTAGCAACAGAGTCTAAATTCTAGTCGTTCTGCTAGGGGGTATAATAATAATAATAAGTTATTATTTATACCCTGCCCATCTGGCTGAGTTTCCCCAGCCACTCTGGGCAGCTCCCAATCAAGTGTTAAAAACAATACAGCATTAAACATTAAAAACTTCCCTAAACAGGGCTGCCTTCAGATGTCTTTTAAAAATAGGATAGCTGCTTATTTCCTTGACATCTGATGGGAGGGCATTCCACAGGGCGGGCGCCACTACCAAGAAGGCCCTCTGCCTGGTTCCCTGTAACCTCACTTCTTGCAATGAGGGAACCGCCAGAAGACCCTCGGCGCTGGATCTCAGTGTGCAGGCTGAATGATGGGAATGGAGATGCTACTTCAGCTATACAGGACCAAAGCTGTTTAGGGCTTCAAAGGTCAGCACCAACACTTTGAATTGTGCTCGGAAACGTAATGGGAGCCAATGCAGATCTCTCAGGACCGGTGTTATGTGGTCCCGGCGGCCCCTCTCAGTCACCAGTCTAGCTGCCGCATTCTGGATTAATTGCAGTTTCCGGGTCACCTTCCAAGGTAGCCCCAAATATACCTTTATAATCTTTAGTTTTCTAAAGAGTTAGTGTTGCATTAAAGCAGCGTTCTGAAACATGTAATTTTTTTTGCAAAGGCCTGTCTAATCCAGTATTGTGTTCTCACAATAGCTAACCTGATTCCTCTTTGAAGCGCACAGGTTGCAATAGACCCTCTCACTCCCCAACCCCAGCAAAGGGTGTTCGGGAGCATACCTCCTGAAGCTTGTACATATCCACATTAGTTAGTAGCATTCGACATCACCTTATTATCCATTCATTTCTCTAACCCCCTTTCAAAGCCTTCCAAGTCTTCTGACTTGTACATATCCACATTAGTTAGTAGCATTCGACATCACCTTATTATCCATTCATTTCTCTAACCCCCTTTCAAAGCCTTCCAAGTCAGAAGCACCGCAACATCGTGTGATAGCATGTTCCATAGTTTAACAATGTGCCGTGTGAAGAAGTGATTGGAAATTATCTGTATGAGAAGGTTTGGTCTGATTAAATGGCAAAATTATGCTCTTTCTCTCTTTCCACAGCGGCTAGCCAGCTCTAAAGCTCACACTTCAAGATTCATCAGTGCCAATCTTCCATGTAATAAATTTAAAAATCGCCTTGTTAATATTATGCCATATGAATCCACAAGGATATGTTTGCAGCCTATTCGAGGGGTAGAAGGGTCTGATTATATCAATGCCAGCTTTATCGATGGATACAGGTACTAAAAGGCAGTGTTTTTCTGTGTGGTAAAATAAAAAAGGCTCTTTTTTCCAAATTCAGTAAGTTTTTATTGACCGACAGAAGTGGGTCATTTTCAGTGGGTCTGCTCTAACACAGTTGGACCCAACCCAAAGTGCTACACAGCTGTTTCTTCTTGCTATTGTGGCAGTCACTGTAGTACCATGGTTTCTTCCTGTAGCAGTAGAGGGATGCGGATGGCGCTGTGGTCTAAACCATTGAGCCTTTTGGGCTTGCCAATCGGAAGGTCGGTGGTTTGAATCCCCGCAACGGAGTGAGCTCCCGTTGCTCTGTCCCAACTCCTGCCAACCTAGCAGTTTGAAAGCACACCAGTGCAAGCAGATAAATAGGTATCACTGTGGCGGGAAGGTAAACGGTGTTTCCATGCACTCTGGTTTCTGTCACGGTGTTCCGTTGCACCAGAAGCGGTTTAGCCATGCTGGCCACATCACCTGGAAAGTGGTCTGTGGACAAACACCGGCTCCCTCGGCCTGAAAGCGAAATGAGCGCCGCAACCCCATAGTCATCCTTGCCTGGACTTAACCGTCCAGGGTTCCTTTACCTTACTTGTACCAGTCAGCAAAGTCACAAAGGGAGAGTTGCTTTTTCTCTGCATTGCATTTCAGCATCGCTGCCTTATCAGTAAGGCTAATGCTACTGGAGAAAAGAGATATACTCTGCCTAGATCTTTTCCTATCACTGCCAGAGCAATGCAGACAGAGCAGGCACTGCAAAGAGTTCCCTGTCACAAAGGGAAAATACTGACAGGGTTTTCCCCCCAAACTGCTGTCATGTAGAGTTTTACTTGATTATCACGTGCCCGCTTCTGAAAATGGGAAGTCACAGCAATAACAGATTGATTTTCCTATAATACATGTTAAGATACTAACATATGGAAGTTTCAGTTCACTGTTCTCAAATGCTGGCAGTAAAGCAGCAAACAGATGGTACAGAAATGCAGCACAGTTACAAACAGTAGGACTCTGGCAGCTGGTTATTTAAGATACTATGCCGATACTAAATGTGTGGACTGAGCCTTTGTGGGCAAATAGCAGATTTCTACATGTAGAAGGGGAAAGTGTGGCCATGTTTCTTGGAAAATGAACCAGCTTGCCACATTCCCACCTTTTTTCATGACTTCAAAACTTTTCCCGATACTTTTGCATCATTAGAAGAGTTAACAAAAAAAAAGTGCTTTGGAGCCATAAGTCATAAGCTCAATAGACTGTATGACAGCCAGCCTTGAATGCAAAAATGGAACTTTACCACTAAGTGTTTCCTAAGTGCTTTTTGCAACTCACAAAATTGAGCTATTAGACTTGCATTAAAATTTAAATAAGATAAAGCCATAAATCACAATATTAACAGTGCAATTTCTTCCACAAACTTCCAAAAAACAAAGCAATGCTATTGTTTGATTAAACAATCTTTAATATGTTTTTAATGTGCTTACGTTCAATAATTTACAGCTGTACATGGCTTAGAGTTGATGGTTCAGCAGAATGTTTACATTCAACAAGAGAGTCTTTGACTTGCTTCGATTGGTAAATGTTTGCCCTTATATTTTAAACTTAGGCAACAAAAAGCCTATATCGCTACACAGGGACCTTTGGCAGAAACGACAGAAGATTTCTGGAGAATGCTTTGGGAGCACAATTCAACCATCGTAGTCATGCTTACTAAACTGCGAGAAATGGGCAGAGTAAGTATGTGGCACATTTCCAGGCAGTCAATGTCAAAAATTGGTTTGGCATAGGATGTGCAGCAAGAGCAAGTGATTCAAAAGAGCAATTACTTACACCGGATCAACTATTATTGGTATGTAGGCAAGAGTCTTCACGGACACACATAATAAAAACCTACAAATGTATGTAACTAGCATGTCTTCATACATCAACATATGATCTGGGGAGTGGCATTTCCTGTATCTCCCAATCATGTCAAGAATATAGGCTAAGGTTTATAGAGAGCATTAGTTCTTAAACATTGTTTCCAGGATCCTCAATGAAAAAATTAATAATGGAGGGTGACTTTCCTTGAAAAGCACCTAGTCAGTGACTCTAGAGCTTCTCCTGCAATATAATGACAGGGGATTATTGGACATGTTCTGAAGTATAGAGTCAACCCATAGGGTCAACTAGTCCAAGCCCCTGTGCCTTAGTTCTCACAAACATCAGATGAGGTGCCTGTATTTTGTCTGAACTGCACCACTTCTTTAGTCTGCAGGCGAAGGCTCACATCCTGGACTGCTTCCCCATGAACATGCATGTACAGTCATACCTCTTGTTACGTTTGCTTCAGGTTAAATCTTTTCAGGTTGCGTCCTGCAGCGACCCGAAAGTACCAGAAAGGGTTACTTCCGGGTTTCGCCATTTGTGCATGCGCAGACACTCAAAATGACATCACGTGCATGCGTAGAAGCGGCGAATCGCGACCCGCAAATGCGCAGGTGTGGGTTGCGTTTTGCTCATGTTGTGAACGGGGCTCCGGAATGAATCCAGTTCACAACCAGAGGTACCACTGTATTCCTAAAACTAGGCATGGCAGGGAAAAGGCTAGGGTGGAACATATTCTGTTAAAAATAAATAAATGAAGGAGCATTCAGTGGTGCAATCCAGACAAAGGTTTACCACCTCATCATCTAAAGTTTGTGAGAACTAGGTCCCAGGGTTCTCTGCAAGACACTGGGATTTTAGGACTGACATTTAAGAATTCTTTGCTTTTGTTATGCCTACCCTCAAGAATCCTGCCACTTTCAGAACATAGAAAACATATATTCAAGTACAGCAACATCTTCTAGTTCTATGAATAAAGACCAGGTGGATCTCCTTTGTCAAAGGAATCAAAAAGTTATGACTAAGTTGCCACCAGCTCTGGAAATTCAGCAGGCTGTGAACCAGGTTGAAATTTAGGTCATTGGAACAAAGCGACAAGAGCTGGCTCTTTCTAAAATATTTAAAATTTGTAGCCAAGTGATCATTCAGAGGAAACTCTTTCAAGTGTAGGTCTGAGAAAGTCAACAAATAATTCACATCATTTTGCAATGCTAATAAATCTCTACAATATTTGTGTAAATATTAACTGCTCTATACATGGCTGGAGAAAAGATTAGTAGTTCTGCAGCTGGCTGGGAAATATTCAAGTGCTTTTAAAAAGAACATTGCTGTTTTGTTTTCAGAAGACTTTGGATTTATATCAAAATGTTTTGTTTTGCCATGTTGGTATCAGTGTCAGTACTTTAAAATTAAGAATTCCTTGTCTAAATATAATTGTAAGAACTTTAGCACGTGTACACACATGCACAGAGAGAGAGAGGGAGAGGGAGAGGGAGAGAGGTGTTTCATCCATTCTGTAAGAGTTATGTGAAGTAAAGATGCCAAGCCACTTAACTGTAGAGATGCAATGATTTTAAGCCAGTCTTGTAATAATTTAATTTTAAGTCTTTTTTATTATTATTGCCCAGTACCTATTTTCCTGTCTCTTGCAGTTCTGGCAGTTTGTTCACAGCCTTAAACTGTGTATTTGATTATCTTGTTGCTTCCTCAGACATTTGCCAGACGAATGAATCCATTATCAAAAAGAGCAATATTATACACTCATAAAACATGTACCCCAAATCCTATGGGCTCCAGACTTTTGCAACTGGAGTCCACGCAAGAACGACGAGTTTCTCTGCATTTTACAAAAGCTCTGCATTTCTGGCCTTTGAGGTTGTTGTTAAAAAGTTATCTCCTTAAGAGCTAACCCTAATGGGTGTTAAAGTTGGGATGGGAGCAGTACCTGAAGCATTTGTTAGTTTTAGTGTACAACACAATCAGGAGGGAAGCGACTTGGAGACAAGTGGGGAAAGATTTTAGATGAATGCAGTCATAGGGCAACGGTGTTCAAGAGCTATCAGAAGAGACAAGATAAAAGAGGAAGGGAGCTGTGAACATGAAGAACAAAATGGGCAGCAGCTAGAAAGAGTCGTTTCAAGCAAACCTGGTAAAGGCAGAATGAGGGTGAGAAGTGAAGATAAATAGGCTGCTACAGTTCAAGTACAGTGGATGCTTGGGTTGCGAGCATGATCCATGCACGATGCATGTTTGCAATCCGCAGCGGTGTGTTTGCACATGCACGGGTAGCGATTCGGCACTTCTGTGCATGCTCAAAGCGTGATTTCGTGTTTCTACGCATGTGCGACCCCCGAAACACAGAAGTAACCCATTCTGGTACCTGAAGTGTCTGTAACCCAAGGTATGACTGTACTTGAGTTTGTTAATGGCAGAGCTGTGACTGGCAAAGCTGTGTAGCTTTGAGGGACAAGAGAGAACTGAGAGCAGATGCTGGATGAAGAGAGTGAGGGGGGTGGGCTTTTGTTTGGTTGTCCTGGCACCAGTGCAGAGGGACGCGGGTGGCACTGTGGGTTAAACCACAGAGCCTAGGACTTGCTGATCAGATGGTCAGCGGTTCGAATCCCCGCGACGGGGTGAGCTCCCGTTGCTCGGTCCCTGCTCCTGCCCTCCTAGCAGTTCGAAAGCACGTCAAAGTGCAAGTAGATAAATAGGTACCGCTCGGGCGGGAAGGTAAACGGCATTTCCATGCGCTGCTCTGGTTCGCCAGAAGCGGCTTAGTCATGCTGGCCACAGGACCCTGAAGCTGTACGTCGGCTCCCTCAGCCAATAAAGCTAGATGAGCGCCGCAACCCCAGAGTCGGTCATGACTGGACCTAATGGTCAGGGGTCCCTTTACCTGGCACCAGTGGCGGAGGAAGAGGGTGCAGTGGGGGCAGGCTACCCTGGGTGTTACCACTGAGGGGGTTGACAAAATGCCGGGCGGCACTCACCGCGGGGCCTGCAGCCTATCCGAGACACGCGTCTCTGGCACGTGCAGGCTCCACGCTGCCCAAACGGTCCACCTGCTGCCTCCCCCTCAGCTGTAGGGCAGCTGAGTGGGAGGAGGCAGGCAGATTCCTGAGGCCCCACCCCCAAGTGGCTTCCTCCACCGCTGCCCAGCACATTTCACTGTGCAAGCCTGGGCATGTCTATTCAGAAGCAAGTCCTCTTATTTTCAAGGGGGGGCTAACTCCCCAGTAAATGCTCAACTTTCAATAACCTCTGTATTTTTTCATGTATAATGCACCCCCTATTTGGGGGGACTTCAAATTAAGAAAATGGGGGTAGGATGGCCCTATTGCTGTTTCGCAACTTTAACCTGTTGCAGGATCTTAGCCAGACCCAGTTCAACATAGCAGATAAAACACAGACTTCCAGAAGCAATCAGTTACAGGCAGGAAGGAGACACTGCTACTAGTAACTTGGTTACCTTGAGGTGTTTATTATTTACAGCAGACTTCAAGTTACAGTGGTACCTCGAGTTACATATGCTTCAGGTTACATACGCTTCAGGTTACAGACTCTGCTAACCCAGAAATAGTACCTCAGGTTAAGAACTTTGCTTCAGGATGAGAATAGAAATCGTGCTCCAATGGCACGGCAGCAGCAGGAAGCCCCATTAGCTAAAGTGGTTCTTCAGGTTAAGAACAGTTTCAGGTAAAGAACGGACCTCCAGAACAAATTAAGTACGTAACCCGAGGTACCACTGTACTATATACATGAACAGAAGCAGATCTTAACTAGCTCTCTCAACAAACTCCAAACGACTCTCAGAACACCATACTGACCAACAAACTATCCAGTCAGGGAAGCAGGGGGGAAATGAAGGAAATAGCTCACCCAATGAACTACGCTGCCACTCGTACGCACCGCTAAAGCCACCAATTGTGCATCCCCTCGCCGCCAGAAGCCGCTGATAGCCCGCCCTATTGCTGCAGCAACACCCAATCATCAACAGCCCTTGCCGCAGCCACCAATAACATGCCGACAAGCCGCTGACAATCTCAGGCTCGCGACCCAAACCTATCACAAGTCCCCCCCCCCCAATGCACTATCTGTGTATAAGTCGACCCCAAATTTTTAATATTGTTTTTTAATTTTAAAAAAACCCCTGCTCTTATATATGGAAAAGTACGGTAAGTGTGATTTTTCCAACCTCCTTGGACGACAGATTGGCATAGAAATCTAAACAAACGCATTGTCTTATTCCCCCCCCCCCCTTGCAGGAAAAATGCCACCAGTATTGGCCAGCAGAGCGCTCAGCCAGGTATCAGTACTTTGTGGTGGATCCCATGGCAGAGTACAACATGCCGCAGTACATCCTAAGGGAGTTCAAGGTCACAGATGCCAGGGTAAGTTCAGCAGAACTACTGTAGGTCCAGTTGCCTGATACTTCAAAGTGATAGATCTTTGCTTCCCCCCATCCCTCCAACCACATGTCAGGACTCAGGGTTGTTTTCAACATTGTGCTAACTTACTGTAATCACTCAGACATCACAAGGATTTTTGCTTGCACAACATAACTTTCCCTCCTCCCCATGTGTGTCCCCCGATTTATTCTAGGGTTTTCTTCACACCCACAAACCAAGCAGTTTTTAATAATTATTATTTATTTATTTATTTATTTATTTATTTATTTATTTATTTATACCCCACTCTTCCCAGTTCAGAGAACCGGGCTCAGGGCGGCTAAAAACAAATTTAAAACACTTAATTGATGCAACAAAAAAACGCAGCATAAAATACAGTATAAAACGTGAACAACAATAAATTCAGAATTCAAAAATCAATTTAGGGGGGAAATCCATCCAAAAAACATTAGATCATCACCAGGGCTAGCTGGCTAAATTAGTCCTATGTGGGCCAGCAAGGAGATCAGGGGAGAATTAGCTGGGGAGAATTTTAGGGGAAGGGAACAGAGGAGGGAGAAGGGTAAAGTCCAATTGAGCTAACAGTAATCCTTACAGTTTGCTTGCATACTGCCCTTGGTTTCCTGATGTACCTAGCAACCAAACTGTGCCTTGGTCCGAGATCTGCCAGCTTCCCATTGGAACAGAGGCCTCCTTGTTGTATTTTCCATCTATATCAGGCATCCTCAACCTTGGCCCTCCAGATGCTACAACTCCCATGATCCCTAGCTAGTAGGACCAGTGTCAGGGATGATGGGAATTGTAGTCTCAAAACATCTGGAGGGCCGAGGTTGAGGAAGCCTGATCTGTATCCACCTTGGTGATTCTATTTTCAAGCCAACAATGGATCCTAAAGAACTGTGTATCTCTTGGTAATGAAAGTTACTTAAAAATAGAAGTGAACAAGTATTTCACTTTGTGCAAAAAGAGGAGGGGGAGAGCAGGTCTGGATGGTTATGTATACCCCATACATTTAAAATGCATTTTTCTGCCAAAGAATCCTAGGAACTGAAGTTTACCCCTCACAGAGCTGCAATTCCCAAGACCTTAACAAATTTAAGTAACAGACATAAATTACCAGTTCTATTGATTTGAGTGTGTCTATTTTACGCTGTGGGTTTAACCACAGAGCCTAGGACTTGCTGATCAGAAGGTCGGCGGTTCAAATCCCTGCAACAGGGTGAGCTCCCATTGCTTGGTCCCTGCTCCGCCAACCTAGCAGTTCGAAAGCACCTCAAAGTACAAGCAGGTAAATAGGTACCACTCTGGCGGGAAGGTAAACAGCATTTCCATGCACTGCTCCGGTTCACCAGAAGCGGTTTAGTCATGCTGGCCACATAACCTGGAAGCTGCATGCCCGTTCCCTCGGCCAATAAAGTGAGATGAGCATCGCAACCCCAGAATTGGCCACGACTGGACCTAATGGTCAGGGGTCCCTAAGTCTGGATCCAACCAATGATTTTTTTTGTAATGGAGCACAGTTCACTGATCAGAAGACCAAAATGCTATTCACCTTTTCCCTTACTCAATCCGTCGTCTCCCAATACTTTTTAAAGGAATTGTCTCCACTTAAGGCTTTAAATACATTGTTGTTTTGCAACAGCCCTTTAGGTTGTGTGAGCTAGAAGGTTAATGTGGTGTGATTTAAAAACTGCAGAGCAAATAGCATTCTTAAGGGAAGCTTGACAAGGTTTACACATTATAATTTGATTCCTGGCATAGCTTATTCCATGGCGTTCTAATCTGTCTGCAGAGAAGAGCTACGCGGCCGTGACCCTGACGGGCTAATTTTCATTTTGCATTCCTTATCTGAACAGCTGAGTCGGAGGTTCGGTGCTGATATAAGATTAACTGTATATAAACATTTTTATAGGCCTGGCTCAAGCCATTTTCAAGCTGTGATTTGTAACACTTCACACTCGATGGCAGGATAAACCCCCTACTCGTCTCCATTTTTGGAAGCCCTGTAGCAATAACGTTGATTAGAGAAACCTAACAGAGTGTTGCGCGTACAAGGGACAAAAATGTCTCTCCGTTAAAAACTCTAGCTCAGCTTCCTAAAACTCAGAGCCTTCCCTCAGCTCAAAAGGATTGTTGCTTTTTGATGCTGCTATTAAAAGTTGGCTCAAAGAAGATATACTGTGGGGACGCAGGGAATGTAGCCACATGGGAGAGTTCCTAAACCCAGCCGTTAAATCATAGGAAACTCGAGTTTGAAAGTGCAAAATCTAATATAGTAGTCGTCATCACGCTTGCTCTAGCCAGAGTTAGGCTCTTTTGCTTCCATTGTTACCAACGGGACAGACTTACGGCTGGCATTCAGGCTGAACCAGTACCATGCCTGCCTTTAACTTCAAATTGCAAAATACAGCCATCCAGATATTGGCGGGCACCAGGCTATTACAACACAGTACACCTATATTTACCAGTTATACTAGCTGGTGGTGTATTTTGGTGCTGGCATTGACCTTTAAAGCCCTAAATCATTTTGGACTTGGTTGCTTGAAGTTCACCACGACGAAGGATACTGAATCCCTACCCCAACTGCTGGAAATTCTTTTGCATCCCATTCTGGCTTTGGCCATGGGGTGGGTTCCAGCAGACATTGTCCAAGAAGCTTCAAGCTTGATTCTTTTTAAAAAAATAAAGCTGTGAAGGCAGATATTTGTCCTTGAGTTGAATTCTGCACATCGTATGTATATATATTTTCTAAAATAGGAGGTGTCAGCCTATTTGGACCACTGGGAAATTTGGAATGAAGCCACATGGGTGCCAGTTAAAACATGGCTGCTATGGTGGTGTGGCATACCACAAAATGGCTGCCATGTTTAAAAGAGAAGGAAAAAAAGAGGCAACCACAAAATTGAGTAGGCATG
This sequence comes from Podarcis gaigeae, assembly GCF_964106915.1. Lineage (NCBI taxonomy): Eukaryota > Metazoa > Chordata > Lepidosauria > Squamata > Lacertidae > Podarcis > Podarcis gaigeae. Next base: position 21,119,975 of record NC_139694.1, read on the forward strand.
TCTCCCATCAATGAGGGGGAAAGAAACAAATAATCAGCCACCGTCTTGATCTCTCTCCTCTGTTCAAAACAGAAGGGAGGACAGGTCCAATTCTGGTATCCAATAAAATGTGGACTGTTTTAGGTGGAAATGTGTCATGTAGTTGAGGCCAAACCCATGCAGACAGGAACTGAGCATGAACAGTGTTCGAAACTCCCGTTGTTCCAGGCACATTTTGCAACAGGGAATTTCATTAGGGCGAGCAGTTTCTGAGCTCTAGGCGCAGTACTGCACCTAAGATTTCAGATTAAAACTGCAGAGTGGAAGTAAAGGGGTACCTTTCTCTGCCTCCCCCACTACTTCCAGCTACTCTCTGAAAACTGGAGAAGAGACCCTCTTAAAAATATTAGGAGGGTGAGCAAGGGAAAGACTAGTCCATGTGAAAAATGAACATAATATTTTAGCTGCAGTTCATTCATTTTCAGCTTTGTATTCTTACAAAAAAGCGCACCTAGACATGCCATTGTTGCGCCCATAACCTAGGTTTAAGGTGCCATTTAGCTCCTAGCTTTCATATCTCGGTTTCTAACACTGAGCATGAAGAGGAAACAGACATTTGTGCACTGTGGATTCCTGAAGGGTTATTTACTGAGCGGTTTTGAGGTTGCTATAGGAGTTACTGGTGAAAGCAGTGGCACCTGTGAGCACCACATGACAGTCTATGCACAGATCTATAGGGACAAGCTGTGCACACCTATAGGAACATGATTCCCATCTCTCAACTTATAAGAAGGAAAATCAATACTTCTTATTATGGCTGTGTTGACTCCTTTTTTGCACACATCAAAAATGGCAGCAACAATGTAATGTTGTGAGCTGTAAACAATAACTGAAGTATCTAGATTGGTGAAAGTAGCTCTGCGCTTATTCCCACCTTCCAGTATGAATTACAGTGTAATGTATCACATAATTACTTCCCACTTTCTGCTTTGCACTTGCATCCTGTGTTAATGATCAGGGTCAACAAAATCGGGCAGTTGCACACAGCACTTCTATAGCAATGATATCTGTGAGAAACACTTTCTATACTGTGCAGAACCTCTTTCAAAGGCATCTGATTTTATCTATGGAGAGACAGAAACACAGATGGTCACCTATTTCTCAGGGCTAGACAGAGAATGGACTCAATTAACTGTTTTAATCAGACAGCTGCTCAAAGGTGTTTGTTTGCATGCAATGAAAATAGCAATACTTTGTTGTTGCTTTGCCTGCCCAGTGAAGAGGTAACTAAAAAACCCCTAAACTCCTTTATAGCTGCAGAGGATACAATCTAAAGGTGTTAATATATTCTTGGCATTCCTTTAGTGACTGCCATAAATGAGCATCTCGTTAAATTTCAGGACAGACTGTTCGTCATGCCAGTAGTGTAAGAGCAGAGTCGATTTCTAGGCAGTTTTTGGGCTAGCTTACTGCCATCGCACAATCTTTTTGGCGTCAGCCTTAAATAACATGTAAGTTATTAAAGCAAGATAGAAATGTCTTTTATAGATATTTGTTCTGGCCTTTCATGACACGCAGTGCTGGGATTTCTTAAAAGCCAGTAGGCACTACGTTATTAACCCAAAATACCTTGAGAAGAGAGACGTATGCCATCGATCTTTTGAGTTGACAAAAATTAGTACACCGTGACGCTAAACATTTCTGCTGGCACAGTTGCTTGCGGTGAAAGTGTGACGTTGGAATGGGATTGCGATTTGTGAAGTAATTTGCTGGCATTGCAGGTTTTACAAACTTTGCTGCATGTCCGCTTCAAGTAAATTGCGGCCATTTCCTCTTAAGTAAAAGGCACTTTCAACGAAGCAAAAGCGCTCCGTGGTTCAAGAACATCTCAGCAGAATGCTACAAACTGAATAATGGCTCCGTGTCTTTGACAATTATCCACATGACTGTAGTACTTAGCCACCGAGTGCTTTAATCAGGCAAAAGAGAAGTCTCTGCTATTTAAAATATTTGAGATGAACAAGATGAGTTATAGGTCTGCATCAGGGTAAACTAAGCCTATAATTTTTCATTGGGCTTTGCTGATTTCAGTGATTGTAAACGCCTCCTCCTGCTGTAGGCATCATTGCTGAAGGATGTACCTGTGGAATTTGGCAGAAAATGAAAGCCTACTAGAGGAATAGCATCAACTAAGTTATCATTTTGTTTGGGTTTATTATTTTAAGCAACCTATATTCACCTCCATGTCAAGGCAATCATAGCTGAATACTTTGGTTGGGGTATAATTATTCTCCCACCCCCCTTGCCTCCAGCTTCCAAGCTGCTGTATCGGAATTCCCATAATCATTGAGGTTATTCATTGGTTTCATTCTGCAAAAAAAAGTGTGCCGTTTTAAGAGATTGGCATCTGGCAATAGCTCCCCGCCTCCTCCTCTCCTGTACAGTTATAGCTCACAGGCACAGTGACATGGCATCTGCTGTTCTTCTCCTACCATAGCGGGAAAGTAGAGGCATTCAGGAAGTCTGAAGTATCCGGAAGGCATGAAGGTTAACAACAATAGCTCAATTTGTGTCACTTCTATTAAATGTCAGCGCTTGCACAGATTGACAACGTGCGAAAATGAGCAAGCGCAGCAGTTGTGATCAGGTCCTTCAGTGATCTCCTACATTGTGCACATACTTACGCCAGCAATGTCAGAAAAACAAAAATAGGTAGTCTGAATCTGGCACTGAGGCCTGCAAGAGTTTTGTGCTAGGTGCAAAATAGTTTATTCTCTTTATTTGCTATAATTTTTTAATTAAAATGTTCTGTTTTACATTTTAGAATATTCATTTCAACAACCTTAAAATGTCAATGACTTCCCTTCTTCTTTTCCCATGGCTCATTTTGCATGACATAAATCCCTGCATATTTTATATAAACTAAACCGTTCAACATTCCATTATTACATCCATCAAAACCTATTTACACCATTGAATTTATCTGAATGCTGCCAATGTTTTCAAGTGTACACAATTCCCCCCATATATCCAATAAACATTTTCCAACCTTCTCTAAACCTATGTTCTCCCTGTTCTTTTATTCTATATGTTAGGTCCACAAGCTGCGCATATTCCATCAATTTAAGTTGCCATTCTTCTTTAATTGGGACCTCACTCATTTTCCCTTTTTGGGCTAACAAAACACCAGCCACAGTAGTGGCATACATAAATAACCTTTTTTGACAGCAACACATACTAAAACTGGAATGATACAGAGAAGATTAACATGGCACCTGCGCGAAATAGTTTATTCTCTTGCAGCAGTTGCAATAACCACTAACCCAGAGAGACTTGCCTGGTGCCATCATTACATGACTTTTTGTGCCGGAAAAAACATTCCTTTTTACACAGGTCTTTGGTCATTAAATAATTGATGATCTGTTAAATGGGAGGGGGGCTATTATTATGATTGTTTTACTATTATGTTGTGTATTATTCTGCTGTGTGTTATGTTTTTATGATTAAGCTGTATAAATTATGTTCTTAATGTTGTAAACCACCCTGGGAACTTTGGAGAAAGGGTGATATAAAATTGAATTAATACTAATAAAAAATGAAGATGAAGACCCAAAACTACTGCAGTTGTGGGCGTGGTTAGGGAGTGAAAAATGTAAAGGCAGTCTTAATCAGCCCATGTAATAAAACACACCATCACAAATGGCGTGGCGGGTCACCCTCAGTTTGATGCGTGACACCTACCCCACACAATGCTGAGTACAACCTGGTACTAGTAGGGATGAGAATACATGAATGAGCACTTTCCAGTCCCCCTTGGCAAAAGATGCAGCCTTACAGATGGCTTTCCTACGAAAAGAGAGGGACACATTTGAAAGAGTGCTAGGGAAGAAGAATCTAGTAGCCAAGCCAGAGGCGTTTAGTTAGCTATAAAGAGAATTTGGGTTTTGTTGGCACTGCAGCCATGCCAATGCCTCCCATTGCACCAGAAAGAAGGGGAAAGTCCCACTTAACTAGCTCACAGTTTCCTTGTCCCTTAAAGACTCTGTTTTTCCAGGATTTAAATGTCAGAGAACATCCTTTCCAATGCAGGGAGCAATTTGAGCATCACTGCGGTCAGTGAAATTGCATTCTTATGTCAGTGTGGTTTTGCCAACTGCAAAACGACAAGGAAAACACAAGCCTCGTCAGCATTGTCTCAGAAGTGTTTTCACTCCTTTTGCTCATTGTGGGTTATTTTTCCCTTTGCTAGTTGGTCCCCTCCCCCCCCAAAAAAAACCCTTGTTTTCTACCTTACTGTGTTGCATATCCTATTTGTGTGTATTTCATTCAAGGACGGCCA